>NW_011888786.1:11665250-11665571 GCF_000151845.1 Pteropus vampyrus
CATTTTGTGTATAGAATCAGCATGTTGTTTTGTTCTTCATTCTTAGACATTTCCCTCACCTTATTTCTAAAGAAAATATTTTCAAAATATAGACTATTCATATTCTAATTCAAACTCCATACTTATTTCATGAAATAACAAATGATCCCTAACAGAAAGATTGTTGGATCTATTTAGAGTAATCGTTTTTGCATGATGGTAGTGATTCTATCCTAGAGTAGAAATAATTTCTTTTTAAAGTAAGCCATATAAAGTTTAACTGATTATTTTAACCTTCAGAATAAAGACAAGGGAACATGATATTAATAATAATAGAGTCCA
>NW_011888786.1:11665621-11665980 GCF_000151845.1 Pteropus vampyrus
TACACAGAAACACTGAAATCTTATAAAAGGCAAGCTTTTTTAAAAATCCTTTTTATTCCTCCCACTGAGACACTTAAGACTATAGAACTATAATGCCTCCTGCTTTATGCACCAACACATGATGTAATGTAAAATGCAGAGTGATTGAGAGCAGGTGAAATACATTTGCTAGGTCCCAAAAATGTTCTAAAAAAGGAAGAAAAGAAGAAAGGAAGGAAGGAAGGAAGGAAAGAAGGAAGGAAGGAAGGAAGGAAGGAAGGAAGGAAGAAAGAAATTGCAACCTCTGAATTTAACCCTTTGTTTGTACATAGAATAAGAAAGGGATCCTTGTAAAATTATTTTTACTCCCTCTGGAGAGA
>NW_011888786.1:11666030-11713151 GCF_000151845.1 Pteropus vampyrus
ATTTCTTTTTAAAGTAAGCCATATAAAGTTTAACTGATTATTTTAACCTTCAGAATAAAGACAAGGGAACATGATATTAATAATAATAGAGTCCATAAACTATGCTCAAATTATAATGGTTAAAACAAAATATTAGGATATTATATAACTGAAAATTTGCACATTTGAGTGATAATTATAAAGGACATATTTTGATAACAAAGGTTAAAATTTAAACAGCATAAGCAATTGGATATGCAAGTCCTTTATAGATATTAAAGGTGAGAAACTCACAATCAACTACAATATAAAATACAATTATGGGAAAAGAAGATGATAATGAGATAGTGATAGTGATGATGATGATGATGATGATGATGATGATGTCTTAAAATAAATGGCACTAAATTCTTTAAAAATACAAAAGACTTAGGTACTTCATACTTGTCATTAGGAAAGGCTTAATGGATGAGCTGACTTTTAAGCCGGTTCTTAAATTAAGGGCTACATTTTAATAAACAGAAAGTTCAGGTGTCCCAAATGGCTTGAACACATCTAGAAATGACAGTGAAAAACATAAAAGAAAAAAAAAAGCATATTTTGACTGAAATATTCCCTTAATGTATTGGTTTAATATTAGACAAATCTCATTCATTGTAACTGATTAAGGAAAGCACTGAGTTTAGATAGAAGCTTGATTCAACAAATAAAAATGTCCTGTTTTATTTTAACTGTTTTACAATTTTCGAATATATTTTATTTGCTTTATCACACAAAGTAGACTTGTATATAACAGAAGACATATCAATTTGATTGGCTTCTATTTTATAAGACCATTCTAGGGTTATGTTTTACAAACAAAAATGAGAGTGCTACATAAGGATGCATAAAGATTTATGTGTTTTTATAATTGTCCGTTCAATTTAATAATTATGTTCTTGAGGTTAACAGAACATTTTGATATAGTAACTTTTAGTATCTCACACTTGTACTATTTGTTAAGACACATTAACCATGTAATATTAAACTAGATTCTCTGTCAGAGAGAGGCCAAGTGCTACTTGCTCATCACTACAAAACCAATGCTTATCACATTGCCTGCTAAAAATGGGAGGCTCAGCACTAAATGAACAAAGGTTACATGAATTTAATGGACTCCACTGCATTTCTAAGATCAATATTTTCTAAGTGTGTAGTCTCTAAATGTTTTTGATCATATCTTCTTTAAAATAATGACCAAACTATACAACATTAGGGATTCTTTCTTAGTAGTATATATAAATAATTGTCACAAGTTTAAATAATTGTATATAATATTGTATTATAAGTATTGGCATTTTAAAATAAAAGCAACACATTACTTTCAAAATATATATCCAATATGATATAAGTTTAGAGTGATTTTAAAACCATAATTATATATTTAGTCAGTAATTTTGTATCATTGGTTTTCTCTCTTAATACAAATTCATTTATTCTTACAAAGGATTTTTTGGACATCTGATATGCTTCAATCATTATTCTAGACACTTGACATGTGTGATGGAGATTCCTGCCTGCATGATCCAATTTCAATATGGCTTCATCCATTCTCTCCTGTTTATACTATTTAATAGATACAGGCAAACATACTTTCATTTCATGTTGCTTTTATAACTCTAATTATTAATAGAATTTTTTGTTATTAAAAATTATTGGGATATCCATGGCCAAGCTACCCTGAACAAGCCCGATCCCGTCTGATCTTGGAAGCTAAGCAGGGTCGGGCCTGGTTAGTACTTGGATGACAGACCATCCAAGCTGTAGGTGTAAAAAATAAAAAAAATAAGGGGTTGTAAGCTGACAAGGCCCTTGCAATCTGTGAGATCAACTGAGGGTTGCCTCGCCTAAAAAACTTTGGGGGAGGAGACACTGATCAACAAAATCCAATAAATTTCAAATGTACAATTCAACAGTATGTCATATATATAGATTGCACTGTGTGTTCGCCACCCAGAGTCAGATTTCTTTCCATCACTTAATTAGTTTACGACTTAGCCTTTTCAATTTTGGAACTTGGCTTCAGGAAAGTTGTATCTTTAACTTTTGTTCTGATACTACATTATTTGTTTTGTTTTTCATTTCTCTCTGTACTCAGGTTGAGTTTTGCCAGTTTGCCTTTTACATCACAAATGGGAGTAGGGGTTACTCTGGGCACATAGAAAAGTAGCTTTCTCACAGTAAAGGTTGTTTTTCTCATTAGCATATTGGAGCTCAAATTGTTTACCTAGGTATTGTTGATTTAGATATCTCACATCACTTGAAGGCTAACAATTGAACATCCCAGTGTTGTAAAAACTTTTCATCATTTTTTGTGTGTTTTTATGTGGATTTTGATGTCCACTTGGGTGCAGCCAGTTAAGCTATATCTCTCTATCTCATTCCATGGCTCTTGGCCCCTTATTTTACCTATGTTATGACTTTTATGACCTATTATGTATGGGCTCTGGCAATAACTAATGATGCCTTACTCACTCCATGCCTAGTCCATGTTCATCTCACACTCCATTTTGGGACCTCCTGGCTGATGCTACTAAGCCATGATTCACTGTGGGACCTACTTAGAAACAAGACATGAGCAATGTGATGAATTATAACTCCATGTGAAGGAACTTTAGCCAATAGTTAATAAGAAATTCTTCCTTCTTCCTCCTATTGAACTTCCCAGGATACAGTATATCACACAGTCTCTTGGAAAAGAAGACCACAAGATTGAGTGATTACTTATGTCACACACCAAGGGGTGGCTAGCTCTGTAATGTTACCTTGTGTTTGTTCTCCCGTCTTCCCTTCCCTAGCTCAAACACTTTTCCCTTCACTGCTCTTTTTCAAAGGGAACTCATGAATTGGTGTGTGTGTGTGTGTGTGTGTGTGTGTGTGTGTGTGTGTGTGTAGAGTCTTCTAATAATTTCTGGGAACAGATCCTTAAATCTTAGACTTAAGCGGCCCATATAGTAAATTAGTTCGAGATGTTAGAGCTTTATTGGTATAGTATTGAGAAAGCATGAGAATTTGAGAATATTCGAATAATCTTACCACATAGGCTCTGTAAGTTCAGCACTTGACAAATATCATTGGGACAATCCAAAGGCTAACCCTCCACTAAAGCAATAAGTAACATTCTGATGATGGCACTGGCAACTACGAGAAGTTTAGTGGTCCTTATCTTGAATGGGTTAACACTAAGGGAGGTCCTGTGGGCTTCATTGGGAAGTCTGTGGGCTTCCAGAATAAAAGAAACCAGATAGCAACATTTAACCATCAAGTATAGAAAATCTCGAAATGCAATCAAGGTGCATTGATCTGCAGGGATATATAGCTAATAAATTACAGAATTCCTAAGGGTGAGATGGACAGAGAGTAAATTAGGATGTAGATGAGCTTGAATAATTAAACAAAAAAGAAATTTCACAATACAAAACTATTGTCTCTAACCCAGTTTCTAGTTTTAAGACCGTTCATAGATACAGAACTAATTGCCTCAAGAACAGGCGTGTTCATCTTGAGGAAAGACTCTAACCACCACCAAGCATGTGTCATAATTTTTACCCTAACCTTCCCTAAGGACCTGTGGACATTAATTAGAGATATCATATATTTGGGAAATAGGCCTAAATTAAATGTTTAATTAATTTTCTAATTATTATTTTATTACATTTAAACAATGCCCTATTTATAGAAAAGTTCAGATGAACTTCAAATTCCTCTTCAGTTACTTCTGCTTGATACCACAGGGTGGCCACCTCAATAACATGCTTTTGTGTTTGCTTGTTTCCTCACTGCCCTTGGTCTGACTCCTGTTTCTGGAATTACATCCCTAAATAAAGTCATGACCATAAGTTTCTGCACTGAGTTCTGCTTTGCGGGGAACACAGGCTGAGACAATTCGTTGTAGTTTTTCTATGTAAATTAACGCTTACACGGTCTCAGGATTACTTATGCATTAACTGATTATAATAATCATTATATTTCTGGAGAGCCAATCATGGTGCCTCTGTTTCCCCTCTTCAAGAAGTGGGAAACTCCAGCAGGAGCCATTCCCTTAGTATAAGAAATACCACAGCATACTAACATATCTAAAAGTCTCAGATTGTATCTGAGATAGCCACCTCATTTTTATAATACTTTATATCAGTCACTCAACTAATAATAAAACAGTCCCCTACCCTCGATCCATTAGCTAGACCCAAGATAACAAGAGCTAAGGGAAAAATTGCATAAGTGTCCCCCATCCTTCTTTTAGTTTATTTCACCTGGAAACTCAGTTTTCTAGGCACTTGGCTCTGGGTTTCTCTTTGCATATATATGACTTAATTAAACAGCGTGATATTAATTTAACTTGTTTCACCTTCCAAATTTAAGTTGTTCTCCCATGAAAATATAATCTCTTCACTCCAAAGCTTACTTTATTTTCTCTATTCAAGTCATGTTTAAATTTCATACAACATAAATATTATTTAAAAAACACATGTTTTAATCCTTCGGCATTATCCAATTCCTCAAGTTCCCGCATTGCCTTCACCTTCTCTTTACTTCATTTTGTTTGAAATCATTTCCTTAGTTCTTACTCTCAGCTGAACAATCCAGGTATACTTTTCATTCACTTTATGCATATTCCCTTTTACATCACGAGTAGTGTTATAAAACTGAGTAAAATCTTTATCAGATCATTTTTTCATCTTAGTCAACCCAAGTTTGGCCTTTTCTCTTGGAAAGTATAACTATTTTTTTCATGTTCACTATTATTTTATCATTTACTAGACGTTGTGATTGTTATTTTATGAAGACTAAATTCTATTCTTCTGACTAGTGTTATTTTTGTTTGCTTGCTTATTGGTTTCAGAAGACAATTAACTTGGCTGGACTCACTCTCAGGTGGCAGCTCAAATCTCAATTATGTTCTTTTATTCCTACTTAGGATGCATATCTTCTTTGCTGCTTACCTGGTGCAGTCATCAGCCAGAGGTTTGGGCAGAATTTACATACAGATTTTTAGATTCTTGGTCTCCAGCTCTCTTTTTTCCAGTTGCTCAGGCCAAACATCTTTCTTAACCTGCTTGATCTTTCCTACTTTCCTGAGAATCATTTCCTATGTGGAAGAAGATGTTTTTATTTTCACTCATCATATTGAGTCATTTGTCTTGGACAATCTCAGATCCAGACCTGTTGGTTTTCAATAAAAGTGTGGGGCATCTACATTATACCACCAAGTAGGAACTTTATTCTCTTTTCAGTCTTATAAATGATAACCTGTTAAAACAACAGTAAAAATATCCCCACATATTTAACTGTGAAGGAGTTAATTAAAAAGCAAAACTAGTTGGCATAACATGGGAGATCTTAGATGTTAAACTGAATTAGAAAAATAAATTTTGATGTTGGAAAATACGACTCTGTACTAACTTTACCTTAAATCGTCTTGTGAAAGAAAATATAGAAACGCTGCAAGAAAGCAATATAGACACTAAATAGGAATATCTCCTGGCAGTGAGATAAGTCAGGAAGAGGGAGCAATTGTGGGAGAGGACTAAAAAGAATTTCAAGTATTCATTAAATCTGAATTATGGGCTTCTTGTTATAATGACAGATCTGATTGCCACAGGCAATTATTATCATCTTTTTTTAACTGTTAAAATAATCCAGGTAATTCATATGAAATAATTTCCCAGCCATACCTTCTTCACCTTACACTTGAAGGAACAGGCCACTTGGTGTCACTATACGTCACTGTGTGAAAGGCAATGCACATCATCGGAAGTGTTCATGTTTCAGGAGGACAACTCCATGTTGGGACTGCTGCAGACAGGATCCAAGGATTGGAAGAAGGGCAGAGAAAGAGAATGTTGTAGTATGTGATCTTTGATATCACTCCAAATTTGAGGTACATTAACAATGAATTTGCTATTTGTGGGTAGGAGGAGCCTTCTGCTTTTTGGTATCAGATTACCAAAAAATGAAATTGGGAGCAGGTGTTAAATTACGTGATGAATACATTTTAATAGGAAATAGTATCCTGAAACATTCAGATGCATTTATATCCTATTACAAAGAACAGATATTCAGTATCAGGCAGCTCAAGGGTCTTCTGTTTAGCAGTTCTTCATTTTTTTCTTCACCCTGAGATGTGCTTTGCATCTTGACTGCTGACACCTTAGTCTACAGTGCACTCAAGATACAAAACAGAGTAATTCATCCTCAAACTTGTTGTTATTATTGGAATACTGGTTCAATTACAAGGAATTTTTCTCCTGGGACTGAAGCAACTTTCTTCGACTCCGATGATTTGTTCCCTGTCAGAAGCTGCACTGGGCTTGAAACTCACTCTTCCTGGTCTCAAAGTACCAAAACAGAAATCCTATACTCCCTCTCTCCCTAGGTAGGCTGAGGCCCACAGTTTAATTTAAATCATGTAAACTGTAATAATTAGAAACTGCAGGGGGCCAAGACAATTTGTTAAATCTGCATACCTGTCAAGCAGAAATGGCTGAATTGAGAGAGCAAAGAAAAAAAAGAAAGAAGAAAAAAAAGGATGGTCTATAAAAGGATTATATAGTGTTTGAAACGAAATCTCAGAAATCAATTACATCAGCCCAGAATAGAACATACCCGTTATAGAGAAACTTAAGTCTTTAAATGACTAGGAAATTTTTTAAAAAGTAATCACACACACACACACACACACACACACACACACACACACACACACACACACACACACACACACACTCACACACAGTTCATACCGCACCATCCAGACAACCTTATAGATTCATATCCTCGTTTGGTCTCAGATTTGCTATCTTTTATGGGTCAATTGACTTTCACATTCTCATTTTCCTTTGGGGAATAATAAATGATATACAATTTATAAATAAATTATTTTATAAAAATTCTAGGACGGTAGATGGGAAGAAACCAAGGTGACTGTGGAAGTTAAATTCGGAGAAATATGACCTCCAGAAGAACGTCTGCACAACGAAGAAAAATAGTCAGAAATGAAGGTAGGTCACGAAGCCTAGCTATGGGGAGAAGAAATAGTACCTGGGAAATGTTACCAAAAATGAAGAGCTGGAGAAAGCATTTAGTTTTATTGGGTTCAGGTGACTATGTGAATTGATTAAGGGAGGGAAAACAAAATAATCAGTAAACCCACTCAGAGAGAGGAAGAGAGACTTCGAGCTCCTGAAGAGACTACCGTGTCTTTTGATAGCCTCGGTAATACAAAGAGTAAATGGTCTTCTGTGAAAGGTAAAGTCATAAACCACTGTCTGTGACGTAGGTTGTTTTTCTTGGCTATGAATGCACTTGGTATGTATTAAATATTCTGTCTCTCAGAGACTGCCAAGTTTCTTTGGGTTTATGTTCCATTGGGAAACAAACTTGCATTTATTATTTAAAAAACATTAACAAAGATCTATGCAGTTTGCCATACAAAATTTAGGTTATAGGTCATAGAGGATATGACTAATAAATGGGAGGAAACGCCTAAAATAATTTAAAATATTATTTAAAATAATTTAAGGAATTCCTCTTAAAAATAAGAAATTTCCATTTTTTTTGATTCAACTATACTTTAATAAAAATAAAGAATTATATAGAAGTCAATAGTTAAATCTATTGTTTATAATGGATTTTTCTACTCTTATAACTTCAATGGGGTTATGATAAAATTATATTTACCACAAGACACATCAAAATAAAATAGTAATTATAGGGGTCTTATATGGTAATTAATGTCTCATTCCAACATCACTGCATATTTACTCGAATCATATATCAGTTGCAAACAAAACATCAGTACAAGCAACAGGCATTATTCGATTGTAGGAAAGATGTTCTTTTGAAAAAGTGAACTTCCAAAACTACAGTATTATTAAAAAATACGTTTATTGAATATTCTTAAATTTTGTGTACTTTCATCGATATGAATGACATGTGAGTGAAAGGAGAGGTATCACTTGATTTGGTGACAAAATAATATGTATTTTAGAAATTTTTTTCTTCCTTTTTTATTTAATTCTTTTTTCTTTGCTTCTAAGAGCTCCCAATAGGAAACTAATTCTGCTTGTTCTTTTTCAAATATTGTGCTGTTTGAGGACTTTGACAAACTGCGTAATGACGGGTTTAGCCCCCAGTAATGAATGTCATGATCCTAACAATAAGATCCAACAAACAATTTCAAGTGATGCCCTGAATGCTGACTCTGTCGTCAAGCACACACAGAGTCTGACGGGTCTAAATAATTACTAGAGTTTGGCGGAAATACAGTTTGCACAGCCCACTACGATGGCACCTGCTGAGACTTTGCATTATTTTGAAAAATAATAGGTTCTTCCAAAGGAGTGAATGCTTTATAGTATGGTAATTGAATGCAGGCGTCAATACACTTGCTTTCTTTGTGTTTTTGAGAATCTCTTTATTGGGGCTTTTGTTTTGTCAGCCATGTTATAGTTTAACAAGTGCCCGTTTGTCTTAGTATTATTGTTTGTTGAGTCCTTCATAAAAAAAAAAAAAAAAATCAGTAGTAAGCATTTTGGGAAAGGCATGTTCAAAGAATAAAATATGTGCTTCTGATGTATTATAATTATGTATTTAATACTTATTTTTATATTATGTAGTTATATGTTATGTAGATGAACAATGGGGCATTTTAATGCGATGCGCTTGATAGTGGAAGAGTTTATAGCGTTCTTTTTCTGCAGGTTAGGTTTTCTACCTCTTGCTTTTCATGCTGACCTTCCTATCTCAATTGAGCATAGTGTGGCTCTAGATGAGATAGAATAGTTAGAGTGGATAGAGAGCATACTTAGAATATCGGAAGAAACTTATTTTTCTTCATTGTGTGGAAGGACTAAGTAGGCCACAGGAAAATAATTTTCATAGCTTCTTTTATTTCAAGCAAGAAGTTTGAGAGACAAACTTCATGACAGGACCCTAGGCACTGTCCCTGCTGTGTGATTATTGGACATTTAAATGAATTAGACCTCTGGAATCTACCAGAAATAGCACTATTCCTTAATTTCAAGAAAATGTGTCTTTCTGCGGTTCCCAAAGTGTGACTCATTTTTAATTACACTGCCTGATCTGAGATAAGAGGACACAAAACTGGCAGGATTTACTATTCAGATGGTGAGGACTAGGTCAGGTCTAGGTCTTTCAGAAAGTTTTAGGATAAAGTCTCTGAATGCGGAAATGCTGTGCGATGAGACAGTGGGCAAGCAGAGCATTTGGATCCCTCATTAATGAGCTGAGGGATACAGTGTAATTCTGACTTCATTGAATTACTTTTTATGTCAAACTCTTCACTATAATTTTTGCCTGACCAATGTCCTTTCTGCCTTCTGAATTTTGAAACTTTGGGGCTATTCCTCTTTACTGTGTTTTCTCATGGGAAATGGAACTAGTCATCAAGTTGGGAGTGCCAGGTGGCCAGAGGAGATAATTCTTCCCCTTTATTGAGTGTGAAATTGTCGCATTTCTCCTCTGAAGTATTGCCGTTGTTCACACAAAAGCAATATGAGTGAAAATTAGCTGGAAATCTCTCTTTGAGTCACTCTTGTGCATTTGCTTATAGTTGATCATCCATCTAAAACACTGGCAAAGTAGACTTGTATTTTCATTAACCACTATGTATTTGTTTCTACATCTCCCCCCGAAATACAGGCCCCTCTAGATATAAACGAAGTGATCTAGTGGTTTTTTTTTTTTTTTAATCAGAACAACTACTTATCACCACATGTTAACTTCTCTTTGACCAAACAGGTTTACAAAAGAACACACTTATATATTGATAAAATAGGGAATTGATTCATTTACTGAGCATCAAGCCTTGAATTTATAGCTTTTTGAGTGAAAATATGTTATGTTTAGGATCATCCATATAAAAGATTGGTTCTTACTTGGGGAGATTAAGAGAGGTCAAGGTGCATATGGCTGAAAGAAAATCAATATTATTTATTTCTAAGGAATTTTTATAATACAAAATCAAAGGATTAATTCCCAAATAAATATGGGCAATATACAGGACCATACAATAATAGCATTTCTATAATAATTCTTATATGCCAAGAATTATTTTAAATTACATAACTTTTCAGGTGAATTTTGGCACTACAAATTTTCTGGGAAACTTATAGCTATTAATGTTAAATTTTTTTTTTTTTAACATTCTTGGAATTAATTTGCAAGTGCATTTATTTAATCTTGTTTTAATCTTTTGCATATTTTTGTTTTCCACTTCCATTTTTTACAATGTTGCAATAACTTTGATTTTCTTTCATTAGATTTTCAAGGTCTTGTTTCTTTCAACACTATCATAAAATAATCAGCTTCAGTATTATTCAAGTTTTCTACAATTTTTTCACTCTGTATTTTATTAATTTCTATTTCAACTTATAATTTTATTTGTTTATTTTTACTTCTCACTTTAATATATTGTTTTATAGTTGTGATTCTGTAGTTGATATGTGTTTTATCAAAGTATGAAATGTTTCTAATTTTAAAATAGTTTAGAGTTCTAAGATTAACCTTAAGATGTACTTTTAGGCATATTACATTAATTTTGTTATAAATTAAATCCCTTTATTCATTTTTCTATTTTGTTCATAAAAGTATATTCTGCCTTATATAAAGTATATTTCAATAATATGAGAGATCACTGAATCAACTATGTCTGATTAGATAATTTATTCTTGCTTATTTCAATGCCATGCTGTAAAGTTATTAAGGCTGAATCTAACTTTGAGTTTTACCTGTTTTACTGTACCTCTACTTTTATTAAGGCCCTCAGTGACATTGAAAATGCTACATACTATATAGAGAAATGTACAAACTATTGACCTCTGACAAAGCAACCCTAACCAAGAACAATCCATCTATACTTAGATCCGAAACCTGTGTCCAAGTAGCAAATGTTAAAATCAAGTACAAAACAATACGTAGAACAACTGGTAGAATCCATTTCTTAGTAGCTCATAATAAGTAGCAACACATCATCGGTTCTGCTAGACAACTACAAATAAAGGAATACATTTAAAATTTATATATGTAAAAACATTGGAAATCTGCCGAAATCAGGAGGATAGGTTAAAATACCAGTGAAGGAAGAACCTGATCTAGCTTGAGGTGAGCTTTGTTTCTTTTATGGTTATTTGCCAAGTCTTGTCCTGGGCTAAATATGAGTTTTGTTATAAGCAGAAAGACTCGAAGAATCAGCATAATTCATGAAGCCTACATGAGCTGACATGACATAATGATTTCTAGAATATTTACTAATTTTCTTCCAATTTGCTTTCCTTGGATATTTGTTGACTACTTGGATAATATAGGAGGCTATAGGACTGAGATAAAAAGGTAAAATAAAATCTTTTACTAATCTTGCAGAGCTTGAGAAACAAATCATGTGAAGGAGAGGTCTCTCCCTCAAGACATTTGTTTGATTTTGAACTTACTTGAAGTTAGACATGAAAGAGTTAAGCTGAAAGTCTCTGAAAAAGCAAAACTTTCAGAGTAGAGCATGGGCATATCTGCCAGGATCTTAATCAAAGGCCTGAAAAACCAAACCATAGGAAGAATTGCATCTGAAAGACAATGAAATTTCTATCTTACTGTGCTCAGGTGAGAAAGTCCTTCTAAAAGATAACTGCAACATCTATATATGGCTTACAATCATATATTATAAGGCATAAAAGCTAGTATTAAAATTTCTGAGAATAATTCTAAGAAGTGGGGTCATGGAGTCGAGGAAAGTGAGATTTTAAGGTATTTAAATACATCTATCTACATGTCCTGATTCCCAGGCCCAGCATCTCACTCCTTCCCATAAATGGCCCCAGCCTAGGTATGGCAGACTTGCATGGGTTTTGGATTTAAACTTTTTTTTTTGAAGCATGGCAACCCTTATGATTAAGTTTTATATATTATTCCTACATGGCTGCAGGAAATGAGGGTTTCTTTACATGCTGCCAGAGAGTCCTAATTACTTTCACGTATTTCCTTAAATTGATAATTAATTATCCTTGTCATTTAATTTTTGTTTTTCATCTCCTAGGTATAAAATAAAGTTTTAGGTTTTTTACATATATAAAGAAAATTTGAAATATAAACACAAAAGACATTCTCATAAACTTAAATACGTAAAGACTAAGCAAAATATTTAGATGGAAAATAGCAATATAGTAAAAAAAAAAGGCAGTATATCATGAACATAGTGGATTTATTTCAGAACTGTAAGTTTAGTTTAACATTAGAAAATCAATCAGTATAATTCACTACATTATAGAATATTGGAGAAATACACATGTTCATTTTAATAGTTAAAAAATAATTTTGATAAAATTCAATACCTCTTTTTTTGCAAAAAGTATCAAAATATATAGAATTATATCTCCTTAATTAAAGAGCATATACAAAAATTTTAACATCTTATAATTTATAGTTAAATATTTTGCATTTGGAAACAAGACAAAGATATTTGCTGGTAATCAAAATTGTACTAATACTTCTAGGCAACACAATAAGATAAAACCACTTCCCCACATCCAATACAAAAAATACAGTAAAAGAAGTAAAATAATCTATATTTACAGATTATGTATATATATATAAAATTTGATACACTCCACAGACATTATTAAAGCTAATGTGTATTAAGCAATATCAATATACATATAAGAATCGAGCTTGTAAATGTTTTCAACAAATATTAAAAATAGAATTTTCAAAATACCATTTATAACAGCATTCAAAACAATAAATAACTAGAAATAAAATCTAAGTAAAATATACAATAACTCTATATTGATAATACAAAATATTGTTAGAAAATTAAAGGTTACCTAGATTAATGGAGGATGTACAATGTTCATAAATTAGAAGCCTCTATATTGTTAAGATACCAGGTTTCTGAAAATTTTTCTATGTTTTTTATATAAACCCAAAAGAATCGCAGTGATATTTTTATAGAAGTTAAATGTGTCTCTAAAATTCATAGGAAAATTCAAAAGTCTTAGATTAATCAAAAAAATTTGGAATTAAATAACAGAACTGCTGGTCTTACATCAATAGTTTCAAAATTTACTACAATGTAATATTACGACGATGTGTTATAAAAAAACTGATAGAAAAATATACTAGTAGAACATAGATCAGAGTCAAGAAATAGAATTACACATGTGTAAACTTGACATATGAAAACCCCATCACTGTAATTCCATAGGAAAATAATCTTTTTTTCATAATAAGTTGTGCTGGATCAGTTTAATTTTTATATGAAAAACAAAACGGTAAAACAGTAACAACAACAAAATTTATATCTTTATAACAAAAACACATAATGAAATTTAAGTAATAATGCTAATTGAAAAAAAAAGCTATTTTAATTTAAAAGCTTCAATAAGAAAGTGTAGATAAAAACCTTTGTGACCTCACAGTAGGCAAAGATTCTTAAATAGAACTCAAAATCACTAATCATAAAATATATATCTCCAGTTTGACTACTTTAGGGAGTAATATGGAAAGAAATTAATCATTAGTACCTATACAAATAGATGCGAAATTGAAGACCTTCGCAGAGTCTACTGTACTTCCAAAATAGTGAAGTAAAGAGGGATAAACCACAAAATCCTCCTTCAGCTCCAGGAGAATGTCGCATTATTCCTAAGATCTAGAGGAGAAAGAAAACCTTCCCCTGAGTAGCTGTTTTGAAAAATTAAACCTCACACAGATCTTGGACTTTTTTAGTTTCACACAATAATATAATGACATTTGAGTTTAAATCCTTTATTCTTTATGCTTTTTTCAGTCAATATGAAAGTAAGTTCAATTCTACTTCTGTATAGCCCTGTTTCAGACATCTATTATGGTCATAAGCATTGGGATTTAGTAATTTTATGTTTTTTAAAACTCCTCCTCCACCTCTAAGTTGTTAAAGAGCAAAACACACAAACCAAGCACAAGGACTGGCAAATCGTAGTGCTACGTATTTGTTGAACACAAGTTATAGTAAAAATTTGACTTACAATGTAATAAAAACGAGAACATAATTGTGTAGTTTTGTTTTCTATCTAAATTAGTGGGTGTTATACAATCACAATTTTAAAAAAGAAAAAAGAAATATACTATACAGAATGATGGGAAGCGCTATTCTAATTCATAGAATAGTGCTTCTACACTAACAAATAGAAGACTGTTAAATCACCAGATACAGGAAAACCAGGCAACTTTGTTAATTCTTCTTTTGAAGATTACTTCAAAAGTGTTACCACTTTTCTCAGAAAACTTAAATAATAAAAATATCTTAAAATCTGAATTTTAAAAAAAATTCTACAAATTAAGCATGATTTGAAATATAAAACTAAATCCTTTCAAGCAATTGTTTTGTAAAATTTAGATGTTCATTAATGTATGATAACTAAAAATATAAACTTGATAAAATGTAAATAGCAGATTGTGGAAAATGGAATTTTTATCTTATGAAAATTCTTGCAGATTACATACATGAATGGCCTGCAGAATAAACCCATCTAAATTTCTTTTATTCCTTTTTATTCACATATAGCAAAATTTGCTATTTAGTGATATAGTGTTGAGAGTTTAGAGAAATGCATAGGATTGTATAACTACTACCTTGGGCAATATACAGAACCATACCTTCACTCAAAAGTTTCTCTCATTCTGCTTTGTAGTCAAAACTTCCAAACACTTCTTATCCTTAGAAATCACTGATCTGTTTGCTATTAAAGATATGCAATCACATGCACTAATATTTTATGTATTCATTTGAGAGTAGACAGTATGTATTACTAGTCAGTATTATTAAAAGAAAATATATAGCTATTTGACAACTATTAAAAATTGAGGAAAAGATTTATAAGTGAAATATTGTAACATAAATTTGAGATCTCACATGCTTTCATTCTTTTTTATATATCATTATCACATTTGTGATAAAATTATCACTGTAAAGTGACTTTACTAATGCTTGCATAATGCAGATACATATCTTTACAAATAATTAGTTCAAAAAAAGTTATTGAATTGGAGAGTTATCATCTATAAAACATTAATTTTCAGAGAAATACAATCAAAAACATCTTTTAGGTTTATTTCTTCACATTTCTAGAGCTATGATGAAAATAAACAATGACATAATCCAAACTAGATATGAAAAGTACATAATAAATATTAATCTATCCTACTTTGTCTTTCATGAGTTTAAATCATCCAAATTTTGAATTTCATTTGTTAATAAATTTAAGGTAGTTTATTACCAACCTTTTATCCTGTAAATAATCTAATAATTTCTCCAGTGAATAAACTTCCACATTCTGTGTATTTATTCCTTTATTTGTCAAAGTGCAGCCTCCATTTGCAGAATTATTGTACTAATTGATTGGAAAATTTTGCTTCAGAATAATTATAACTGAGAAAATATCCTTTTTACTATTTGTACTTAGCGGTATCAAGATTTGCATAAATGTAAGAAAGAGAAAAATGGCCTCTCATTTGTAGTTCTTGGTATTAAACACATTGAGGAGGTGTTTTCATTAGCTGATTTTGCAGCTTCAATCAGATTCAGCTGTCAGAATTTCCTCACAGCAGACTGTGGTGCCTAATGCTTAAATAAAGATGTTATGGGCTCGATAAACTATTAAATGACTGAGATTTGTAAAAAACAGAAACACCCATATTGTTTTTAGCTGCATCCCAATTGTACGTTCTCATTCTTTTTCAGTGTTTGCCAAATGAAAAACCAAAGTACTAATGGTAAGGAAACATTGCTTTAGAATATCTATTACCAAATTACTGTTTTCATCTAGAGAATACCTGCTTTGCTTGATGAGGAAGTCTTCCCCTGCAAATCTGCATAAGAAAATGGCTAAGTGCTTCCAGATATTGAAATTGCTTTTCAATATCTTCTAAAGGTCAGCCCAATACTGAAAGCCTTTTTCATATTTACTGTAAGATTCTTAAGTATAATAGTATTAAATTATAAACCTCATGAGAACAGGGGTTGAGTGTATCATATTTACGACTGTTTTGAAGTACCTGGCATGGCGCCTGGCACAGAAATTTTCAACAAATTTTTACTGAGTGAATAAAGAAATACATGAATGAATGAATACAGACAATAAAACATCTGACTCAAATCTTACATTATTAAATGTGATTTTTATTTCAATTACGTGGTGCAAACTGAAGAAAACTTGTCACCTAAAATTAATGAAATGCACACTTAAATTGTTATGCCTAGTCTTCCAATTTTAAAGGAAAATAAAAACTAAAATTAAAGAGGAAAACATTGTATTTATTGACCTAAGAAAAGGAAACTATTCTGCTCCTATTGTCATAGGAGGAGAATTTATAAATAGCCAGCTAGGCATAGGGCTTCTTGTTAAAAAAAAACAAAACAAACAAACGTGGTTTTCCAGAAAATAAAAAAAAAAAAATCTATCTCTGGACAGTTATTTTGTTTAAATATTAGTGCAGATCTCAAGGGAAACATATAGAAGGAAAATGTATGTATCTGGAGCTCACATGATAATAGGGCTGCACAAATCCTAACAGTCCATTTTATCAACCAATCTTATTGGAGAGCAATTTCGGTTATTTCGTATCGTCTATAAAGCCCTAAATGGTTATCTCAATGCTCACCTCTTCTCCTGAGGACCATTCTGGCTATTGCAGTGAATTAGAGACCATTCTTTACAGTTCAAATTCAATTTTTTATCAATTTGCTGAAACCATTTAAGAGAAAAGATTAGTCAGTTCTAGGTGTATATATACCTAAACTTACCATCAAGCTTTCAAATAAAAAATGGGTGCATAAAAGGTAGTTAACATGTTATTTAACCTGTTCACAAAATATTTAAAATACAATACTAGTAATTTTGAAATGTTCGCTGTATGATTATTTTAACAAACTCCCATCATCTTAAAATAATTCTCTCGGTATGTTTCAGACATGTAAATATTGATAGGTTTCAAGGGCACATTTCACATTGCACTACAAATGAAGTATTGTCCTATTTTGTTTAGATACTTATTGTATCAGAGACATCCTATACCTTACATCAAATTCATTTAGCTCCATATCTCTAGTAGTATGGTAACATGCTTTTATGAGCTTTGGAAAGATGCGTGTAGGCACACCTGATAGCACCTACCTCAGATTCCTGAGCTTCCTGCCCTGGAGATGTATTTCTGAGTCCCCATAGGAACCAACGTGGTGCCCCACCATATGCAGTTCAGAAGTGTGAATGATTCTTCTCTTTAGGCCCACAGACAAAGACCAAAGGGAGTGTATCTATGGTCAAAGTTAGATTTAGTAAACTCGAGTAGCAAAGAAGACTGAAAAACAATGAAAAATGTGTTACCTTGCCAGTAAGACTTGTTAGGAGAGCAGTGTTTAATTTTATGGGTTAACTTGACTGGGCTAAGGGAAATCCAGATAGTGGTAAGCCATTATTTGTAGATGTGTATGTGAAGGTGTTTTGGAAAAAATTAGCTTTCGAATCAGTGAGCATCATCCAATCCATTGAGAGCCTAAATAGAACAAAAAGATAAATTTGCTCCTTTTACTTGGGCTAAGACATCAATCTTCTCCTGCCCTCGGACATTGGTGTTCCTGGTTCTTGGACCTTCAGATTCAGATGGTACTTACACCAACAGTACCCTAATTCTCAAGCATTCAGACTTTGAAAGAATTCCCCACTGGCTTTCTTGGTTTCCAGCTTTCCGACAGCAGATTGTGAGACTTCTCAGTATTCATAATTATGGGAGTCAATTATCATAATAAATCTCCTCTTGTATATGAATCTATAACTCTATCTATCTATCTATCTATCTATCTATCTATCTATCTATCTATCTATCTATCATCTATCTATCTATCTATCTATCTATCATCTATCTATTTATCTATCATCTATCATCTATTATCTATTTATATAATTTACTCCATTGGTTTAATTTCTCTGGAGAACCCGAAGTAATATAGATTTATTTACCTGTAGAATTTTGGTCATTTGTTTGGAAACTGGGCAGGAGGTTCACAGAAGTGTGCACTGTTGTGGATTGAGTACTATAAAAAATCAGAGACAATTTGAAGTTTTAATATTTTGGAGTTTTTTAGTGTTGAATGCAGGAAAAACAGAGCAGGGCTAGTGTTATCATTGGAAAATAAGCTGTGAGGAGAAGGGTATGTTTGGTCATGTTTTTGTGCTTATAAAATAGATTTATTTGTATTGCTCTTTAGGCATATTTTGTACTGTT
This sequence comes from Pteropus vampyrus, assembly GCF_000151845.1. Taxonomy (NCBI): domain Eukaryota; kingdom Metazoa; phylum Chordata; class Mammalia; order Chiroptera; family Pteropodidae; genus Pteropus; species Pteropus vampyrus. Next base: position 11,684,322 of record NW_011888786.1, read on the forward strand.
CTTGTTTTTCTCTTGCTCTATTGTGGTCAGGGAGGGTCCTTGTCAGATGCTGATACTATGAAGAAAGTTTTATGTTCAGCGAGAGGACATTATAGCTAAGTTGATTTTAAAAAAAAAGGAAAAGAAAAGAAAAGAAAAAAATAGATACCAGATGTTAGGGCTGTCTTTTTATTCACTTTTTCTAACCAAAGAGATAGGATAAAGTGATTAATTCTTCCAGGGGGCCAGTTCAGAGATACAGTGTTTATGGCTTTTTGTAGACAGTCTAAAAAATATCAAGCAACCCATCCCAATTAGAGTAGCTGTTTTGATAATGAAGTTTTACGTTGGCTCTTCCTGGTTCCTGCTCTCACACTTCGACTTCCATCTTTGAGATTATGTTTCCTTGGGATCTCCCTCAGACTGCCTTCTGATGAACCTGCATATGACAGTGGTTACCAAGAAAGTCCCTAAATAGATGTTCAGGACAGATTTTTGGACCTAGAATACTCATCAGTCTGATAACTAAAAAGACCATATTACTGATGGTAATTAGGATTCCTCTTTCTCCCACACAAAGTACATAATAAATGCTGTTTTCCAACTGTGATTAATTGGCATGAGGAACAGTGGATCATAAAGCACCAGGATGTGCTTTGACTTTGCTGCTTGAACAGTAGGAGGGTCATAATAATTACAACAATTGTTGAATAGCCTGGCCTTTTTTTAAAACTGCATTTGAAATTTTATATAAAGAAAATAATAGTCCCAGGGAATACAACTTCTGGCTGAGGGAAAGCTGTGAAAGCCAAAGGACCTCTACGATAGCTTTTAAGGAGACTCACATATCCTGTAGCTGCTGTAAATCAAGCTGTGAGTAATGATAGCAACACCTCAGTGTACATGCTATGTTCAGCCTTGATAGGTTTCCTATGTTAAAGAGTAGGAAGCTACTTGGACAGTGAGACCTAGGATAGGGGCGTCTAAATGAATGAGCTTGAGACGTTAAATCCTCAGATTCTCCGGAATCTTATACGGTGGGAAAAGTTATTCTCTTCTATGTTCCAAAAGAAAGCAGCTCATCTTTTCCTTGAGATTATACAAAGGGCTCACGCAGGGCAAGTGTTGAAGACTTTTCCTGGGGGTTTCAAGATAATCACCTGCAATATGTTTTAAAAATAAGGACCAGATATTATCATAACCCAAGTTAAGTACAATCCTTGTTCTAAGGAGAAATAACCTATGTACTGAAAGAAGTACATAAGCTAGCTAATGTAGTGGGCTAATAGGTAGGTATTAGCCAGGATAGCACCTGCCTACTACATAGGTAAGTATATTTGGAGTGGTTAATTACATTGTTTGGTCATTATGAGGTTGGAGAAGATATGAGAATGGCTAACAAAACATTTATTAACTAGGAGCACTAAATCATTTCTCCAAATATAATGTTTTTTAAGGATATCTGTATATAGTAGTAATATTTCCCTAAGACAGTTTCTTGAAATTTGATATAAAGACATTATGGTAAATGATGAGATATAAGAACTTCCTTGGCATGGCATTCAGGTAGGATATATAAAGCTCAAGCAGATGAATATTTTAGAATGGGATTATATATATTCTTAAAACCCACTATAAGATTTTATTTCCTTGAATGCAGTTATCTACAGGACAGCCCAGAGAATATCACTTTCATTATGGGAAAAATTAATATACTAGTGATGCGGGCTGAGGAAAGAGGTTGGTGCTCACTGGTATTTTTGAGAAATTAGAAGTAGTTGCCCATGGGAACCTGAGTTAATGGTAGAAGATCAGCATATGGGATGGGGCACTCTGATGTTTTGGAATGCCAGAAGTCTGATAACATCACATGTGAATTAGCGGCAAGGTCTGAACAAAGATTGTGATGCCTTGGCCCACAAAAATGTATGGGGTTGGTTAAAAGGTTTTAGTATCCTTGAGGAAAGATAGATAGATGACCAAATATAGTATCAAATATGGTATCAATATTAATCAAATATGGTATTAAATATTTATTTAAAAAATGAGATACATTAAGCAGAAGTCTGATGATATCCTTTGGAGTGAAAAGTGACAATTCTTTAGCTAGTTTCATTTCTAAGTCTTGAGAGACAACTCTTATCCCAAATCCTTATTGTAAGATTAGAAAAAGAAAAAGGGAGGGCTTGAACTGATTCTAGTTGGTAGGGTGCAGGAAACTGGTGCTTGAGGTTGAAAACTGATAATAGATATCAGAAGTGGGAAGAAGCAATGGCTAACAGAACAGAGAAATAATGGAGATATAGAGCTCGATTTTCATGTAGCATTCTGGACTTTACATGATTCCGAGGGCTTAATGTATGGATATTTCAGGCATGCAAAATTCATCTATCATTGTGGCGTTGAGAAAGGCAGATGAGTTTCTGCTTGCCCTATTTAGCATTATAGGATGTTTTCTACCTTTTGTCTTCTTTTACCTTCCCTCTTAATTTTATTAAATTTTAAATTTAAGATATATATATATGTATATGTATATATCTCTCATATATTCACAATCTATATAACATATATTGACAATCTATTCCAGCTCAAGTTTTTAGGTAGGATATGAAAATCACCAATTTTACAAATTACAAAGTGGTTTGTTGAAATATCAAATAAAACAAGAAGGTTGATGACATTTTAGAAAAATTTAATACATGCATCAGACATTTGGCAAGTTCGTGGTCACTCTGAGTACAAGCAAATCACAATTTCCTTGAAGCCCTTGCATTTGAATATATACTATATGTAAACACCTTAGTTTCTGCTTGGCAAAATCACCCATTTTAAAGAATGATGTAAAAATAGGAAATAGGAGGGAATTTTCCTTGACCATTTTGAAGAGAGTGACAATTATTTGGATTATAATAGGCATTATTGGCAAAACTCTTAATGACAGAATCTTGTACTCAGTAATTTGTATTACTTTGTCCAAAGGTGGAAACATTGCTTCTAAGTAGAAGAGTAAATTAGTTCTTTTTTCTGGCCTTGTAGACTTTTCTAAGCCCAGTTCTCTAGGCTTTATTGAATTCTGTGGGCTATTTAATATACTTTACTTAATTTATGTCAATCTAAACAAGATTGAATAACTTGCTGTTTTCTTGTAAGGACACATACTGGGCTGATGAAACACTTCAGCCTGGTTTAAATAACAATAGTGTTGAGGAACCTTTCAAAATGGAATGTTTCAGAGAATATAATAAGTCAAGTTCGATAATTGCTTAAAGTTGAGCAAAGGTTTAATACATTCAATATCCACATATAGAAGAATTATTCTTGAATTTATTCAGAATTTCTAAGTTGTCCTTTTGCTTCCTTTTTATTGGTTTTTATAGAGAAATGTAAAATTTTTCTTGTAAACTAAAGAAATGTCCTAGTATAACATGTAAGGAAGGATGAATGCCAAATCAAACCATTTGCCAGAGAAACATGTGTGAAGTTGCTTGATCAGTGTCAGGAATGTTACATAATCTGAAACACTAAGAAAAGGAGATCATAAACCAAAAGTAACAGTTTCTGCTTCTATAGAGCACTGAGACAATGTTAATGACAATAATTTGCTTGTTAAGCATCATAAAATTTACCTTTTTTGAGGCATGCTATAAATTCAGAGAACAACATACGTGTAATCTGCAATCCACCAAATCATCTTGAGGTAATTTTTAAATTATGCACAAGAATTATAGTTAATGAGGTAGTAAAAGTGTAAGGTTCCACTGACAGACGTTTTTTGAGTGACCCTGGGATTAAATTTATGCACATGTCTTCCTGATCTTCTTTTTATTAGAAACCTAAAATATTTTCTCAAATCTGTCTAGCAGTAGGCAAGCAGATGTGGTAAGAGAAAAAAAGAAAAACAAAATGACACAACACCTCTGATAAAAACAAAACCAAAAATCTTTAAAGAGCTATTTATATAGATGTATCTAATATACAGATAGGCATTTGAAATACAAACCAACATGCATCTATATGGGAAAAGTATTTTGATTGACGTGGTGTTCCTTTCCACATCCGCCTTGCTGTAGTAGGAGTTGATTTCACTGCTAAAACAATAGAATCACACCTCAGTAACTCTATAATTTCAGCCTCCCTAATCTTCATCCACTGCACCTGGTTCATTGTCTTCCTTTACTCAACCAATTTCCACAGGCTCGAGTTACAGCCTCAACTGGCTACTGGCCAAAAAATAAACAAAGGGAAGAAGTGACTCTCTGTATCCATGCCTCCCCAACATAACTTCAGATAGAAAAAGAGTTTTAATCTTTATAGTCCCTTTTCCCTTAAAAAATTCCGTTATTATTTTAAATAACTTTAAAAAGTTTATTTCTCATTTCCAAATGTATGTTTTAAAGAGTTACCTTTTAGATCCTGTGGTGGAGTTTAACTTGCAAAGGATTTAATTGATTGCAAAAATTCTGCAATGTAGGTTTTGTGAATAAATATGCCTGGGTTTTACTATAGTAAGCATTATTGCTGGAGTGTTTTTGGTACATGTTAGGAAGTTTTACACATATTTTAAGTGATATTTTACACATATTATGACGCATCTGTGGAAATTTTTGTATGGAGTGTTAGGTATTATGGTACATATGCAAAGTTGTTTATAAAATATGCAAATCTCCTATATTAATAATAACACCTGCCCAAACCGTGTGTTACCCATAGAGAGAAAATGTATGTGTTTGTTGTAATGTAGAGATTTGCTAACTTAAATTTTTCAACAATTCATTTTTTACACTTCTGCAAGTTTTAGTTTTGGCTTCCAATTTGAGAGAATAAAAACAAAATGTACTGTGGTTTTATGAAAAGATTTCTAAGCAAACATGGTTTGATAAATGTAGAAAAGTAATCAGGAACAAAAGAAATTTTTACGTACAAAATGCAATTCGGGTTTTTAAAGCTTCTCATTCGACTAATTATCGTAGTCATTTTTTGTTCTCCATACTTTTTTATATCTTATAAGGCCACTTTCCTGCAGTTTATACAATAATAACCCAAGCTACAGATTAAAAGTAAATGAGTTAAATGATAGGAATGTTAAGGAAGAAGAGAAGGTGAACATATTTCTACACAAGGGATCCAGAAAGATTCACGATCCAGAAGACAATGCCAAATCTTAAAACAAACACCAGTGTGTGACACGGCAAAAATGCCCTCCAACAATATTTTTATGGAGACTGTCTTAGGTGGCCTCACTGGTGGTTTATTACATTACTTTAATAATTTTGGAGGGCTTTTTTTGTTTGTTTGTTTTTTTAACCATCAGTAGTCATCAGGGTAAAAATCATTGTATATAAAAATGGTCTAGAAAATCAGTGGAGAAAGGAGCTCTGATGGTGCACGAGAGGCACTGTTTTTAAACCTAGTGCAGGGGAATGATTGTGTGCAATGAGTTTATGACTGTTGATTCCAGTCATGAGCTGCTTAAACTCTTTCTTAGAAGTACTTGCTGTGGAGAGTGAGCAGGGCCTGATGGGGGCTAGTTGCTACTTTGAGAAAGGCAGAATCAGGCCCCAAGACATACAATTAAGCCAAAAGATTGCTCCCTTACTATTTTTTTGAAGTTCCTTTCTCCCAACTACCCTTTGTTCAACCACAGTATTTTAGTCAGAAATTATATGTGTGTGTATATAACATTTCCAGAATTTTTTTATTTTATAACTAAAAGTTTATAAAATAACTTTGATCGTCTTAACTCATTTTCCCAAATACCCCCACTCCTGCTTCTGGAACCCCCAATCTGTTCTTTATTTTTATGAGTTTGGTTTTCTTAGATTCCATATATAACTGAGATCATATGGTACTTGACTTTCTCTGTCTGACTTAATCAGTTAGCATAATTTCCTCAAGGTCCATTCATGTTGTCACAAATGATGGAATTTCCTTTTTTATGGCTGAATAATATTCCTCTCTGTGTATGTGTGCGCATGTGTTTGTGTGTGTCTTCTTTATCAAGTCATCCATTGATGAACATTTAGGTTCCTTCCATGTTTTGGTAATTATAAATAATACAGCAATGAATATAAGGTTGCAGATATCTCTTTGAGAAAGTGATTTTGTTTCATTTGGGTATATACTCAGAGGTAAAATTTCTTAATCATATGATAGTTTTATTTTTATTTTTTGAAAGCTCTATAATGTTCTCCATACTGGCTGCACCAATTTACAATCCCATCAACAGTGCACAAAGTTTCCCTTTGCTCCATATCTTTGCCAACACTTATCTCTTATCTTTTTGATATTAGCCAGATGTGAGATGATATCTCATTCGAAATTTGATTTGCATTTCCTTGATGACTAGTGATGTTAATGACATACTGTTTTTCTTTCATAGATTTTATTTTTTGAGCTGCTATAGATTTACAGAAAAATTGAACAGAGGTAGAGAGATTTCTCATATATTCCTTATCCTCACATACATGCACAGCCTCCTCTGATATCAACATCCATCACCAGAGTGGTACATCTCTTACAACTGATCAACCTACACTGACAAAAAATCAAACCAAGTCCATAGTTTATATTAGTTTACTGTTGATATTCTGCATTCTGTAGGTTTCGATAAATGTATCTATAATGATATGTATTCACCATTAAGTATCATACAAAGTAATTTTAATGCCAAAAAAATCCTCTGTGTTCCTCCACCTAGTCATTCTTCCTCATTAAACCCAGTAACTACTGATCTTTTAACTGTCTCCATAGTTTTGCCTTTTCTAGAGTGTCATATAGTTGGAATCATACAGTATATTGCCTTTTCAGATTGGCTTCTTTTTCTTAGTAATATGCATTTAAGGTTCATCCATGTCTTTTCACAGCTTGATAGCTCATTTCTTTTTAGTGCTGAATAACATTCCATTGTCTGAATGTACCACGGTTTCTTTTTCCATTCGCCTACTGAAAAGTATCTTAGTTGCTTTCAAGTTTTGGCAATTATGAATAAGGCTGGTATAAACATCTGCATGCAGTTTTTGTGCTGACATAAGTTTTCAACTCCTTTGGGTAAATACCAAGGAGTGTAATTGCTAGATCTTATGGTAAGATAATGTTCGGTTTTATAAGAAATTGCCAAACTGTCTTCCAAAGTGGCTGGACCATTTTGCTTTTCATTCAGCAATGAATACCAGTTCTTGTTCCACATTACTGCCAGCAGCTGGTCTTGTTGGTGTTCTGGATTTGGGCCATTCCAATAGGTACATGTAGTGGTATCTCATTATTGTTTTTTTCCTCCAAATTCTAAAACTATATAATAATTTGTTTATTTAAATTTTTATAATGTTTTTCTGTATTTCAGTTATAGTGAAGAACATTATGATGAGTAGAGAATATTTCACCTTTGTTGGTGTGAACATCAACCAAGAGAAACATGGAAAATTCCTGTTAATTAGTTAATGTACTTGAGCAATAATTGTACAAATATTTATAGCTGTATGAGTTCAGAAGCACATATTCTATATTTATGTAAATTATTTAAATATATGTAATATATATTATTTATTATTTCAATTTGCATTTTCTTCTTTTGATACGATGTGAAATGTCTTTTAACTTGCTTATTTGTCATCTGTATATCTTCTTTGTTCAGGTGTCTCCTAAGGACTTTGGCCCATTTTTATTTGGGTTGTGTGTTTTCTAATTGTTGAAATTTAAGAGTTCTTTGTGTATTTCAGATTTTTTATCCAACAATTTTTTATCCAACATGTCTTTTGCAAAGTTTTCTCACAAGTTGTGGCTTGTCTTTTCATTCTTTTAACAGTGTCTTTTGTGGAGCAGAGATTTTCATTTTAATGAAGTCCAGCTTATTGATTATTTTTTTCATGATTTTGCCCTTGGTTTTACATCTAAAACGTCATCTCCAAACCCGAAATAATCTAGACTTTCTCCTACATCATTTTCTGGAAGTTTTGTGGTTTGGCATTTTACATTTTAGTCTAATCTATTTTGAGTTAATTTTTGTGAAGGGTATAAGGACTGTCTAGATTATTATTTGTTTTTTTGCATGTAGATATACAGTTATTCCAGGATTATTTGTTGAAAGCCTTCCTTTCTTTGCTCCATTGTATTGCCTTTGCTTCTTTGTCAAAGATCAGTTGATTATATTTACGTGGATCTCTTTCTGGACTCTATTCGGTACCACTGACCTGTTTTTGTATTCTTTCACCAATATTCCACTTTCTTGATTATGGTGGCTTTTCAATATGTCTTGAGACAGGTAGTTTTAGTCCTCAGATTCCATTACTTTTAATCACCTTATAAATTTATTGGAAGGCAAGGTGGCAATAAATTAAGCAGAAAGGTATATGAGTTAAATGAAAGCCTGGTCTCAGACAGTTTAAGATTAAATCTCAACTCTGCTCTTATTAGTCCTGTGATCTTAGACATAGGTAAACCACTTAACTTATTAAAACTTCAGCTTTTTCATCCTTAAAATGGGAATTAAAGAAACTACAACATAAAATTGTGCAATTAGATAAATTATTGATATATAGTGTTTTGCGAGAGTGTCTTTCCAAGTCAAGGTGAGCTACATTATTATTTTCAGTGGCAACAGTTTTATTATTAGTAGTAGTATTGATGAAGCATCTGCTTTGCTGTCAGCCACTCTAAATTCCAAAACCAGTTCTGGAGTTTTATTATCTACATAGCAATAGAGGATATTGAAGTTATTGTGAGTATGAAATCTAAACAAACCTAACAAAGCACCTGGCACAAGTTAGCTCACAAAAATACTGGAGAATTAAATAATTGGAAATCAATCTCTCTGATATTCAAGTTCCTTTTCTGTAAAAAGCATGATAATAATAGCTGCCTTTTAGTGTTCTTTCCAAAATGAAATCAGAATATACATTTAGTTGCCTGGAATATTATAAGGACTAAACAAAATACATTATTATATATTAATATTATTGAGAAATATTTTAACTACCATATTTGAAGTTTATCACTTGTCACATTCCAAATTATATATTTGAGAAAAATGGGATGTTGCATTTTGTTTGTTCATTTTTTGTTTGTTTTTGTATAATGTACTGATTGGTTTATTTAAATGAAAGCTATCTTGGAAGTTCAAAATAAAAAAAAAGAGAGAAAAACATAGCTGCTCAGTTTGAAGCACTAGCGAGTGAAGGATTCCTCTTATTTGACTCATTACCTCCTATTGAAGTGCCTTTGAAGTGTCTCTGTAGAAGATAATTGGAAAACCAATGATCTAATCCATCTGTCACCATTGAGGCCAATCGGAGTTCAGTGTCACCCCAATGGCTGGGGGAAGGGAGAGGGATAATGAAGGTGCAGAAGTGGTTAGCATTTTTCCTCGGTTCTTCCTCATGGACGCAGTGAAGAATTAGAAAATTAGTTCAGTGAGATTTAGAAAAGATTTATTAAAAGTATATTTTAATAAGATAAAGCATGCCCCAAGGAGGCACATGGTTTCAGTGAAGAGCTAAAATACAGCGCTGTAAGCATAATAACCAACACAAAGTGACCATAAAAAAAAACCCACAAAAGCCACACAAAAAGCCACAAAAGGGCAAAAAAGGACAAAAAAAAAAAAAAAGGCAAAAAGAGACCGAGAAGCAGGAATGTCTGCATTATATCTCCATGATGGTTCCCAAGGCATTCCTGGTAATTAGCAAGTGAGGTCATTTTGACTGACATTTGGCTGTATATAACTCTTTGCCTAGTATGCATGTGTGTACCCAGAATTCAACTACCATTGGGGTGTCCTTTGTGCTCTCTCTAGTCTGGGTCCCCATTTCTCTGTTCCCCTGTCACTCATGTCTGACTAGTGACCTAATACAACCCTCTCATTTCACATAGGGAGGCCAAAAAGTGAATTTACTTCATCAAAGCTACAGAGGAAGTTAAAAACAGAACAGGAAGAAAGTCCAAGACCCTAAACCTCTGGTTAATGCTTTTCCTAAGTAAAAGGCATGAGCATGACACTAAGCTTGACAGTGACATTGTGATATAGAATCTGTATATCACGTCCCTGGGAGGCAGGGACAGTGACATTTATTGTATTCTTGCAAGTGCTTTGGACATTGAATACATAGTTTGATGCTCTGTTCACTTCTTTCATGATTAAATGTTATTGATTCCTAGTCATTTGGTTTTATTTTGTGAAATAAAATTTTAATGCATATGTTGAGTTAGTATTAGGATACTCTGCAAAGTAAGTGAAAATTAAAAGTTTCATAGATCAGCAATCCAAATGACCATGCCACACAGAAGTAAGAAATGTACTATTCCAACTCGCTTAGCCCACATGAATATGACTTGAAACATATTATTTTTTAAAAAATATAATATTTTCAATGAATTTGAACAAGATTTTCAAATATGTTACAATAGTAATATTTTGACATTAAAAACATTCTTTGGCATTAGAATCAAGTGACAAAGCATTTATTGACCCTTCAAGACAGATGATAATGCCATTTTGGTTAACACAATACATATTCATTATTAAATTTAAAAATATTTTCAAAAGTAAGCAATTTAATAATTATCAAATTGGTAGCTTAAAGGTGGTAAAATAACTTTTACTTTTTATATATTTTTGGTCCATTAAAATGGAATGTTATGATGTATTTTTTAAAAGTATTGGCTAGTAGAAATTAGAAGTAGACATGCTAAAGTGAGAAGTGTTGAATATGGGTTCACCTAAAATATTACCAAAATGACTTGATGAGATATTGTTCACACAAAGAGACCAGAAAAAAAAAAAACCCACAAAAGCCACACAAAAGCCACAAAAGGGCAAAGGAAATAACCACTTCCATAAAGTATTAGTGAGGGCAAGTTCAGGGTATTTATGAGATTCTGAAATTTGCTTAAAGATGACACATTAATGCAGAGGCTTGTTTTAAGATTTCATAAGGATCATAACGTAATATTCTAGGTTTGGTAGATATGGTAAGGTGAGAAATTTGAGGAAAGAGGATTAGAATTTTGGAGTGTAAACTGTCCTTTGATACTTTCTATGAGAAGTTGATGGGTCTTGCAGACAGTTCCTAAAATAAGTAATAAAGTTATTTGCCACTTTTTTTTTTTCCTGGGCAAAAGTGTCTTGGAGTAGTGAAGTCATGATGATGAATGAATGAATAGTAAACTCACATTAATGAAGACAGCAAGTCGTGTAGATTTAGATGTTTTGGTTTTCAGAGAGGTCATTTGTAAGAGGGATTAAAGTAAAACACATAAAATCAGAAATTACATGTTCTTGCAAACTTTAAATATATAAAGATTTTTAATATCCTTCACAAATCAACACGTAGATATTTTTCCAAAAGTTTTCTTGGTTCTGTTTTAAACTTCTACCGATTGTTTGAAAAGTTGTATTCTGGAACCTCATGATGACTCCTTCAATGGCATTCTCACTGCCTCAAAGAGTTAATGACATTTTCACAGACAATTTATACCTTGTTTCTTGAAGTACCCTAGGGTGCCTTTTCCTCCAGCTGAAGGTACTAGATAAAGAGTCCACAGAGAAATTTGCCCTTAATCTCAGTAGCGGCTCCATTGCCTGCACATATTCCGTATCTAAACTTTCTCCTCTTCAGTTCATTCTTTCATTCATTCAACAAATAACTACCAGCTTCCTAGTATGGACAAGACAGTATAGCAGCATGGGGACCAAAATGAGAAAGAAGAAAACAGTCCTGAAGCTTCATTTCCATCTTATTGGGAAATAAAGACAATGAACAATTAATACCGTAATTGCCACAAGTGAGCTGAAGAAAAACACAGGCTGAATCCAGAAGAGCATATAATAAGAAAACAAACCCAGTGTGGTCAAAGACAGTCTAAGAAACATTTTTTGAGGGAGTGAATTTTAAGCATTGAATTTTGTGAGGAGTGGGATTTAGCCAGGTGAAATGGTAGTAGGAGGAAGGCAGTGGAGAGAATATCAAGTACATAAATAGTATTAATTTATTTATTAAGTTAACAAATATTCAGTCCACTATATTGTATGCTGAATACCTTTCCAGGTGTTGTGAATATAATAGTAAAAAGAAAACAAACGAACAAACGAAATGCCTGCTGTCACACAATGAGAGTTAAACTCCAAGATAGAAAAGAACATAGTATGGTTATGCAGCTTAAAAAGTCATGTGTGGCTTGAGCTATGAAACAAAATAGAAGGAAATATTGTAGATGAAGCTGCAGAAATAGACGAGGTTAGATTAGTGAGGGCCCTTTTATAAGATGTGACAAAAAATTCAGACTTTCCTTAAAGATAACGGGAAGCCACAGAAGAATTTTAAGCATACATAGAATTGCATGTTATCTTAAAAAAAAAAAAAAAAAAAGGTACAGGTAGCAAGTCTGAAACTGCCTTAAAGTATACTGGGGGTAGAGAATTAAATAAATGGAGAGTAAATGGTAGTAGTCAGGTTTCTCATTGTCAGAGAAGGAAATTCAGATAAACAAGAAATGAAGGATAGAATGTATGTTGTAGTACTGGATTAGAGCCTGAGACAACAGTACGAACTCATGATTAGTTACACATACATACAGATAGATAGGTACAGAAACAATTACAGATATCCGCGTGTATATAGATTAGTATACATATGTTCTCTAGTTCTGTCTACTGGTTGGGCCTAGAAATAAGGATGCCTCAGTAGCAAAGAGCGTACCCAGCACCCAGATCTTGCTTTCTAAATGATATTTTCTAATACAAAACAAAAATAACAACAACAACAACAAAAAACCAAAAAACTAATATTCTTTGGATTAATGGCTGATTTTAGGGCTGGGGCAAGAAAATTCAAGATAAGCCAGAAGCATCTTCTAGTACCATTAAGAAATGTTTTTTTAAAAAAATGAGAGCATGTCAAAGGGATATAGGAACCAAATTAAAAGCTGTCCCACTGACCAAAATGTGGACAATTTGAGCAACAAAATAAATGTAATACTGAATTGTAATTCTACATAAAATAATATTACATCAGTCCACATCGATATAAATAAATGATCAATAAACAAATAAAGGTAGATAAGACTAATTTTCTTACAGAAGTATTAAAAAATACATAGATCTGTAGATACTCCCTCCCAGAATTAAAGTTGATTTCCCGACTATAGCCCCATGCCCGAGAGTGCACTAGACATAGTGACTAGCTTTCAAAAACAGATAGGAGAAAAGAAAATTAGTAAACTTATAGTAGAGAAACCTGGCAAATACTACCCTAACATAGTGATAAAGATGAGTAACATCAGTGATGTCATACGGATATCATCTACCTCCCAATGTGATGTGATGACAAGGGCACTTCAACTCTATGGTATTCTTTTCAAAACCTTATAAGCTGAATTGAGTGAGAAAATCTATATATCTATATATCTATATATCTATATATCTATATATCTATATATCTCAAACTCATTTTGGGTGATAAATTAGAGGACAGTTACAGTACTATTCAAGACTGTCACGGTATTGAAAAACAGGACCGAAAAACTATTGAAGACCAGAGGAGACTGGGAGGACACATAGATTAAAAGAATTGTCGTGTGGTGCTATAGACTGCATATTTGCGATCCCCTAAAATACGTTGCAACCTAATCCTCATGTGATGGTATTTGGAGAGGGGGCCTTTGGGAGCTGATTATGTTATAGGATGGAGCCCTATGAATGGGATTTGTGCCCTTATAAATGAGACTTCAGAGAACTAACTCCCTTGCAGCGTAAGGACACAGCCAGAAAAAAGACATCAGTGAAACAAGGAAACAAACAGACACAGAATCTGCTGGCACTTTGATCTTGGATTCCCCAGCATTAAAAACTATGAGAAATAAAGGTTGTTTAAGACGACCGATATATGACATTTTTGTTACAGGGGCCCAAAGGGACTAAGAAACTTGGATAATATCAAGGAACACAGAAAGAACATCAGTGGAAAAAGTGGTGAAATCCAAATGAAATCTGGAGTTTAGTTAAGAATAAAATGAATGTCAGTCTCTTAGTTTTGGCAAATGTATCAGAGTAATATAAGATGTTAACAATGGGAGAAACTATGTTTTACAGAAACTCTTTGCTTTTTCTTTGCAACATTTTTATAAATCTAAAATTATTTCAAAATAAAATGTTTAAATACAAATAAATAAAAGGCAACTTCACACCTGTCAAGGTCTGAAGGACACTACACCTCAGCCAGGGTCATGTCTTTCTTCCCTTTGCTACTGAGTGTCCATTGAGAAATCTTCAAACACTACAAGTTAATTATATTTTAACAGATATTGGCTCTGAAAATGTTACTTGGATTTTTTTTCCCTCTAGTGGGCCAGGAAACACTTCAAAAACTGATTGTGTTGCTTTTTTAAAAATTTGTTTAGAATAACTGCCACAAAAAATAATAATTTCAAAAAATAAATGAAAGCAAACATGTTCTCGAAGATGTATTAAAGGGCAGAGAGAATATTATATTTGACAAGTCGACATTAAACATCTTATTTTTTGTAAATCTTTGAGATGTCAGCAATAACATTATTATAGAATACAAAGAATTAGTTTTAACATGAAAAACATTCAACATTACTTATTCCTTGGTGACTTTTAAGACACAGTTATTTTTGGAATGTTTTTAACAACAGGGCCATAACTACACAGCATGACTATGTGCAACTGTCTTCTGACTTGTTTCTAACGGATTTTTTTTTTTTTTTTCACTGAGACCTACATGACACTGCTCTCACGGCTCAGTAATGAGCCAGCCAAGAGCTTGTTTCTATTCCACAGAACAGTTGTTTCCAGAAGTTACTCCATATTGGTCAGAAATGAAAGAGACAGCATATACTGTCGAGGTTTTTGCATCCTTTCATTAAACTCTTCCTGAGCAAGAGGTGCCCACAAAACCATTCTACTTGGGAGTTCTGCATTGCTTTAGACTTACTATAACCAAAACTTAGCTCAAGAATCTGCATTGCTTTCTAATTTCCCTAAACATTTGCAGAGTACTACATTTTCTAAGCCTTAAGAACTGTGGGCTCTGGCTCTTGTATTTATTTTAGTCTTTCCATTTAATAATAGGTACTTCTTAATGATTCTAATTTGGAGCTATGTTTACATAGTCCATCCTCCATTACTATATCTCATAGTACAATTGTTTTCCTGGTGGCCTCAGGCCTGGACAGTTCATTTCACAAGCCCTGAATAGGTGTCTCTTACTCTTCCTTTTCTTTCTCTACATTCTGATAAAGCCATGTCTCTTCCACTGCCAAGGAAAAACCTTTCTGTTGAGCACAGTGCTCAACATTCATGAAAACATAATTTTTATTTTCTTTGATTTCTTGGTAAAGTAAAACACAGCACAAAAAATGAGAACCAATTAACCAAAAATGTAGTCTTCAAGGGGGAAAAAAAACAACAACATATGTATCTACATTTTTTGTTTTCTAATGCTATTATTCTCTACTTGACTTGCGCTTGTCCTTCGGTATGTTTTAGCAGTATATTCCAATGGACCTCCATTAGATCTTCTCAGGGCTGCTCGAGCATCTTGTAATGTTTCATTTTTATATCCCATATATCATTTTATGTATTCTTGCATCCTTATACTGTTTTGATTTTATTTTGTCTTTTTGTAGTTTGTCTCTTCAGCAAAAGAGAAGGCCTTGCATGTCTATGATGGTCCAACTCACTGCCTGACATAGTTCAATGAACATAGGTAAAAAGAAAGAAATTATAATTACTTGAAACTTAGCTAGCTCATAACACATTTGTTGTTTTGATTTCGGGATGCATCACCACTTCGTATCAGAAATTTGTTAATGTGACTGTGTACTTAAGATGTATATCTATCTAACTATTCACTTCATACTGTGTGCAAATATAGTATACAAGTAGGAAACTAGAAATTTTCACAGTTGCCACAATCTTACCACTTAGAAATCTAAAGATAAACACTTTAATAGTTATATATTATAATTTATAATATATACATATGACACGTAATATATAATATATATAATTTACTTCTTACTTTGTCTTTTACTATGATATTATGAGTAACGGGCATAATTACCAGAGAATTAAATATTCTTTTAAAACATAATTTAAAACATAATTTAAAAACTTATTTATAATAACATTACTATTTGGAATTTATGTATTTTCCATGTATATTTGTGCTCAACTAATTATTTCCTCAGGAAACACTGTTTTAAAGTATAATTCCTGAGCAATGGTGTGTGACTATAAGAAAGTTATATTATATTATTTTCTCATCAAAACTATAAGGTGATATCTGTTTTAATTTTTATTAGTGAGGGAGAATATTTTTGTTATATTTTATGATTTTATAATTCATTTTTTATAATACTCCATTTACATTTTAAGTTTGAAGGAACCAATTGTTTTCTGTTCAGAAATCAAGTACTTAATATTTTAATGCCAATCTCTTGTACGCTATGTTTTCAAAAAGCATTTTACTGCTTTAATCATATCTGTTCACATTTTAATCTTGTTTATAATTTGTATGAGGTTTAAAAGTTAAAATTTTTCATGATCAAATTGATCAAAATTTCCATTTGTGGTATTTTTAATTTTATTCTTGGTAAGACTTTCTCATCATAAACATTTTTTAAAATTGTTTTTCACTTTTCTTTTTTTTCCATTTAATAATTTGATATATGTGAAATCTAGTTTATTGTGTTATAGGAAATAAGTATGTAAATATTTTCTTTTTCAAATAGTTAATTGATTTTCTTAAAACCACATATTGAATTACCTCTCTTTTTATCTGATGTTTGACTTTTACTTGTTATAATCCAAATATATAGTTTGGAATAAACATTCAGAATATGAACATTATGATTTCTTGTTCAAATAGCATTATTTCATTACAATAATAACTAATAGAAAAAAGGGGTTAAATATTAATCTTTCCCACATATTTTGGATTAGTTTTGCTTACTTTTACTCCCAAGTTTATTTTAGGATCACTTTGTCAATGTTTTATATTTATAAATTAATATGAGAAAAATAAAATCCTTAAAAACAATCAATCCTCTCATTGAAGAATATCTTTTAATGTCACCAAGTTTTCCATGTTGGCCCTTCATGCAAACTGTTTTGTAGCCACGTTTCATAAGCTCTGTCTTAGTTCATAGCATTGTTCTTGTCATACAGCATGGATCATTAAAAATTGACTATATGTTTATTAGGCCATTAATTTATGAACTAGGTAGAAATCATTGTTTTATTTTTCATATTTAAATTTTGCTAATGTGTCACAAGTTTTCGTATAATTTTAATAAAAATTGATTTCTCAGTTTTTATTTCTGAAAATTTCTTACAAAAATCATTGTTGTGGTTTGCTGGTTTGGGAGTAATCAAGAACATAGACTGAGATCTTTATTCCCTCAAAGGCTTACTTAATACCAAATTAGTAGTGCACAACAAGTTTATTAGCATAAATGTCTCATATAAATCTTAGAAACAGTTAAGGTTTTGGGAGTTAATAACCAGTTTATAAAGACTGGTTAAAAACCATCATCAACAATAAAAATAAAAGCACGACTTTTTTGCAACATACTAGCAAGAGGGGAAAGACCATATAAAGAAAATAAGAATAGAATATTTGTTTCCACAGTTAAATTTCCAGAAAGTTTTTTTTTTTTTAATTATTAAGTCACTGCAGAAAGGAATAGAAATGTAGGAATAAAGATGATTGAAAAACAAAAAAAGAAGAAAACAAAAAATTACTAACTAGAATCTAATAACCACTGCAGGATATTATCAATATTAGTTTAACGCTATTCTGTGGAAGAATACTTTTACAGGTGGGATTATTTCACAAGAGCATAGGTTTAGAAATAATAAACTTCTTTTCTTTAGAAAGGAAGTATCCAGGGAGATCCAAAGCTCAATGTTTTGTATGTCTGTCTCAATCTGTTTCTCTCAGTTTCAATCTTTCTCACTCTCCGTCCCTCACCCTCCCCCCCCCCTTTCCCCCCCCCCCCCTCTGTCTTTCCCCTCCCTCACTCTAATATAAGGCATAAAGTAGAACTTATCATTTCAAAAGAGACAATCGGCATGGCTATCTAACCAGTACACTATTAAAGTTTATATTTCACTGCTGTCATAGTAACAAGGTTTTAAGTTAGTTTATGACCCAGAGAAGTGTGTGTTAAACTTATATAGTAAGCCAAATAGAAACCATTAAGAGACATCCTCTACCTTCCAGGAATTTGAAATCTAATACAATTTCATCTTATTATAAATTTTAATAAATCAATCCATTTTTTTGATATCTGTGTCTATCCAAAAAAGTGAAATTATTCTATCACTTTACATAGTTCAAACCCCATTACTATTTGAAATTATTAAAAAACTGAATAAATTTTATTTTACCACTGTCGAATTTCTAATATGTCCATGACGCCAGACACTGAATCTTGTATTATCTTAATGTGGAGTACCTCTAATCTAAAATGAATCATTTTTCATATTTTGAGAATTGATAAAATGATATTGGATGAATTTTTCTCTCTATAAAAGCATTTACATTTTTTTCTTAACATGTAGACAAGATAAATGCATAGATAAGCAAGATTGAATCAATGTGTCTTATAATGAAACCATCTTAATAAGCAAATATTGCTTATATCGAACAGACTAATTTTTATTCGGAAAATTTACAGTTTGTCATCTACATATTTTCCTCCCCATTGATTTTTTATAGCCTCCTTTTCAAAGGCAGGTATTTTCAATATGGTTTCATTACTCTAATTCATTAATCTGACAGAAACATTTTGAATTAAAAAAATTTTTCAATCCGTATGTTCCAGTCCACTGAAAACTGCTTTGGCAGTTTTAACTTACTATTTTATGTGCTTAGAATGAAAACAAGTGTGATCTAATAAAACCTATATACAGATTTAGTTCAAAAGACATGCATTTGGCTCTCTAATTGGAATACTAAAAACTATGAGAAAAAGGCAATATAAGTCATGGTCTGGCATTTAGCAACTAAACATAGGAGCCTCTTTTGTGCGTTTCATGATTCGATATTTACATTGGCTTATTTTTACAGCTCAGAACATCTTTATATAAAATCCTTGAATGTTTTTGTATAATTCTGATAACTGTGTTTTTATGAATATATCCTGTGGAATCAAATCTAGCATATATGTTGGGGGTATATAAAAAGTATATATTTTTGTTCATCACCTCATTTTGTTTTATTGTAATTGAATTTACTTTCATATGTCAAGTATTTATATTTTTCTGCTATAAAGGACCTTTACTCTGTTTTGTTAGAATAAGCTATTTCTTAGGTAGCTTTATTAGGCCCTTTCCAAGCTAATGACTGGTTCCTTATGTGCGCTGGAAGGTTTCTGTGTTCATTCCTGGCTCTCCTCAGTCCCCAGTCTGAGGTGCAATCCAGTATCCAGTGCCTGGTATAGCCTCACTCAATTGAAATTCACTGTGATTTCCCACATATTTTGCCAGATTGAGATGCTGCTTTGTTTCTTGATTGACTGAGAAATGTCAACCTCTTTGCCAAGAATTGTTGCCTTGAATTCTGGATCAGTTGCATGATGATAAATGTCCGCTATCTCATGTGGATTCTTTCTGGTTCTCTTGCAATGAGCAACCTGAAAGCTAAAATGTGAGTGGGTTTACCATACATTATGGATGTTGTTTTTTATGTCACCTTGGATAACTCCCCTTCTCATTGGGCTCACTTCTCTACTTTTCTTGTTACCATACCAGATCTTTTTTCCTACCCACCTCTCACTAACTGCTAACTTAATTTTGCATAAAACTAATTCTACCTCACCCAGACAAACAAATGCATAAATTAACCTTTTCTAGTCTATATCATAGTGTCACAATTACGTGTATCTATATCATAGTGTCACAATTACGTGTACTCACCTGGCAGCTAACACAAATCTGATGCAATGTCACTGATAAGTATCATTGTAAATATCTGTGATTTAAAAATAACTAATTGGGAATTGATTAATATTTTCTCATCCTGCTTCTTAAGCTATATGTTGTACCACTCTTTTATAATTTTTGTTAAATATTTATTGCAATGCTCCAAACTCAGTTTTAAATGCGTAAATAGAAAGTGACGTCATGTGGACATCAGAAATTAAATTTAATTTGAGAAGCAGGAGACTGTAGCAAAGAGATCATGCTCTTCTAGTCGGGGTAGCCTCAAGATGCCATGAGCCTGTGGAAGGTGGTCTTAGTATTGATAAATACTCTAACTGTTAAGAGAAATCAGATATCTGAATTTCACACACATTGTACCCTTAAAAAAAGTTTTAAATAATTTAATTCATTTTTGAAAAGTGATAAACCAAGCAAATTTTTTCTATGGACACACTATCTCTCTCTTGGCCTGGCAGTGTGCAAGATTTGGCTTAAAGTAACCAAAGCTATACAGTGAATAGATGATTTTTATTGAAACAATTCATTTTAACCCTCTTCCCATAGAGATTTTTTGTTATATTCACACCCAGAGTCCCTTATCAAACTTATTAATATATTTTTTTAATGTACATGTTTTAAATATTTTAACATATATCTTTATAGAGATGCAAATGTTTAAATATCAAAAACTAGTCTTAAGAAATCTGGATCACAAACATCCTCCTCCATATTCTCAGCTGCTCGTTGGACAGTAGTGAGTATTTTATAAACTAAATGGTATTGGATCTGCATTTCTGAGCTCAGATCTTAATTTAGTCATGATAATGAGAGATAATTTAAGATTAAAAAGGAGTAACAAGTATCAAGCCTTAGAGGATAAAATAAAGGAGATTAGTTCAGAGAAGTCGATAACATAGCTAACAGCAGACTGTTTTGTTTATTTATTTCTCTTGCGTAAGGATCTATATTAGCAACAGGGCTACAAAATAACAAAAATGCCACTAAAATTGAGATACTGTGAGAATTTGGTAAAATATAGACAGTGAACCAGATAAAGTTTGTGCTTAGAAATAACCTAAGTAAAAAAAAAAACAGAGAAGTTGATAGTAAAAAAAATACAGATAAAAAAATACTTCAGATGATTTTTACAATTTGATAATTTCCTTTTTGATTTCCAGGGAGTTCCCTGCACGTTCATTTAAAATGGCACACTGCAAAAACCTCTCAACCGCATTTTTCCCACCAGCTTTCGGTGCAATTCTGTTTCGTATTACTTCTCCAAATAATTGTCTGTATTTTCTACTTCAATTTTATTTCTCCATTCTTTCTTAAACTTATTTCATTCAAGCTTTCAGTCCTAACCATTTCACAAAAACATTATCATCCAATTCACAAATAATAGCCACGTAGCTGAAACAATGGTCTACTATCTTTCCTCATTTTATTTGACCTGTTAGTTGTGTTTGATATAAGTTGATCCCTCTTTCTTAGGTGCACTTTCTTTATTTGGCTTCCAGGACAGCAATCTTGTATTTATTGTCCATTTTCACTGTGATTTCTCAATTTCCTTTGCTCTTCACTTCACTTTCTAAAGTCTGTTAATATTGGAGTGTCTCAGGGCTCACTTGGAGGTACTGTTTTCTTCACTAACTACACTCATTCACTGATATAAATGTAGCTTGGTGACTTTTTATAATATTCATATGTATGAAATAACTCTTAAATTTATATCTCCATCCAAGCCCTCTGCATGCAACTCCGGATATATGTGTCTAAATGTCTACCCTAAGTCTCCATTTAAATGTCTAAGAGATGTCTCAAACTTACCATGTCCAAAAACAATCTCATCATCTCTCAAACTTAACTGCATTTACATTTTTTCTATCTCAGTAAATGGCATCTCCATCCTTCAAGCTGGCCCTCTTAAAACCTTGATTTCATCTTTGTACCCTTTCTTGTATGACCCCCAGATACTCCATTAGGAAATTAGATTGCTTCCCTCTAAATAGCTTCAAAATCAATCACTTTTTTTTTTTTTTTTTTACTCAGCTGACTCTGGCTTGAACCACATCACCTCTTACTTCCATTGTAATCATCCTGATCGAGCCATCATTATCTTTCACTTAGACTATTGCAATAGCTTCCCAACTTGTGTCTTTGTTCCAGTACTGGTTGCTTACAATTACTCTCAACATAGGTGACAGTGAGACTTTTGAAACATATGTTAGGCTATATCACCCATCTACACAAAGCATTTCAATCACATCATATTTAATACCATGTAAAAAACAAAGTCCTTGCAATGACCAACATGGCCCTCCAGAATTCTGGTCTCTGATTCTATACTGACTGCTGTCCTCTTTGCTGGATCTATTTCAGGTACACTGTCATCATTGATGTTTCTTGAACATACCAGGCATACTACACATTAAGGGTCTTCCCACTGACTTTCCCTTTTCACTAGAATGCTTTCACCTTTAGATATTTATGTGGCTAACTTTCTCACATCCTTTAAGACCTTACTTAATGGACTTCTTAACTAGTCTCCTCTGACCTTCCTGATTATAATTTCAACCATTGCCACAGCTTCACAGTTCTCTTGATCCTTCAATCTCTTATTTCTTTCCATACTACTCATTAATTTTTACATGTGTGATTTAATTATGTTCATTCCCTGTCTCCCTCTGATAGTACATAAATTCCATGATAAAAGAGATTTCCATATTTTTTTTTCTCTGTTGTACTACGGGCCCCACATGAGACACACAGGGAGTATTTGTTGTATAAGTAAATCAAAAAGACAAATGGCGAGATTTAAAAAAATGAGTTAGTCTATGGCTATGCTAACCTGAACAAGCCCGCTCTCATCTGATCTAGGAAGCTAAGCAGGGTTGGGCCTGGTTAGTACTTGGATGGGAGACCACCTAGGAAGACCAGGTGCTGTAGGCGGAAAAAATAAAAAAATAAGATATTGTAAGCTGACAACGTCCTTGCAATCTGTGAGGTCAACAAAGGGTTGCCTAGCCTAAAAAATAAAAAAAATTAAATTAAATTAAAAGAAAGAAAAGTTAAAAGTTAGGAAACATAAAGGATTGACTGAGAAGGTACAAATTATATTTAAATAGAGTTCCAGAAGTAGACTTAAGAAATAATGTAAGAGGAAAAAAATTCAGAAAAATAAGATTAATTTACTCATAATTAAAAAAATAAGATACACAATTTCATAGTGAAGTGGACACTAATCACTGGCTTATAAACAGCAATGAAACATAAATGGATTTTTTTTGTTTCTAAAATTCAATATCTTTTGGCCATTTTTGAGATATATAATGGTTTGTTCTAAAAAATGTGCTGAGATAAAACATATTTTCTCATGAGAAATGATCATAAATTTTCTCAAGGGAAAGTAATTTAAATTTTTTTATATCAAATATATACTAATTTATAATCCGATTCAATTCCAGAAAAGCTCATTTTCATAAAAAAATTTTATATAAAAGGTAAGTTGAATGAAGTAAAGCATATAATTGAATTAAGCTAACAATTTTGTCTCGAGAAACTATAAAATGTATTAAATATTAATAATTAGTATTTTATTTATTTATTATAAATATTCTTAAATGGTGTCCTGCTTAAAAGTAATTAGAAACTAAATATTATGTTAATATTGAATGATTATTTTTTATTAAATTTGTAGAACTCTTTTATTTGCTAATTGGAATTTATTTTCTCTGACTATTCTATAATTACAACTTATGCTTATGCTGGCTATACTATACATACTAATCAACCATATTACTTATATGTATTTTATCTACCATGCTATTGATAACTAGCATTTGTATTTCAAAAATATTTTATGAAGTAGTTAATTTTTAAAACAATCAATAAGATATATCGAGAAAGAATTGGGGCATTATACAGATGAGAAAACTAAAGTCAGGAAGGTAAGAAGTTTTTGAAGTTGATGTAGCTAGTACATTGCGATATCATTAGATCAAGACTAACCCTCATGTCTTCTGTACCTAGATTCATTCATATATTTTGACAAATTTATTGCACATATTTTATTATCTAACATAATTAGAGAATAACAAGTTAATCAAATACAAATATATTTTTCTCAATATAATACAATTATTTGTTGGTTAATATTTTATCATTTCAGCCAAAGTACTATTTTGCTGGAGTGAAGAGTAATTGTGAACAATAGAGCTTCAGATAAGTGAAAGTTAAGATTCTACCAGTTTTGTAATATTATATTTTATATTAAAAGCAATAATTCATACATTGCAATGTAAAGTAAATAATATACAAATTGGAACTATGTATCTAAAAGGAATCTAATATCATTTAGAGATTTATGCTAGTTCTACTGCAATAATTTTAGTACTTTTAGTGATAACTACTTGATATATTAATTACTTCTTAAAAACCAAGAGTATTATGTCCTATGGTTCTTGCTTCTTAATAATTAAAAAAAAAAAATGACGTTAAAAGATCTTCAGAGTACATATAGCTATTGCATTGACAGAAGAAAGCTAAAAAAAAAAAAAAAAACAATGGGTAGATCAAAAGAGTCATTGCCCACTCTAAAATTACAGATGCATAGGTTTTGATTCAGACTTAATAAGTTTGAATATTTAAAGATGTACCCTTAGAATTTAAATGTTTAACAAGCTTCTCATGTGATTCTTATATAGGCAGACTAGCCTCTTTGTAACGCTAATATTTGGAGATGTTGACCTATTAGTGTCCTTATTCCAATTTTAAAATAAATGTAGAATTAAGAGGCCTTCATTTCAATATAATTTATACTATGCATACTTTAAAAATTATTCATTACTTAACTAAATCTCTGTGCTACATAATACAGGAGAAATTCATTCAAAATAGGTTTGATATTGTCAGTAGCTTAAAATATTGATAAAAAGGCAGGCATTAGCCTAATTATGAACTGGTAATAAAACAATATAAAAATATATCTAATTGATTATAGGTTTTTAAATGCTAAGTTGGGATGGAGTAAGTCACTTAGACACATAGATGATATGGGGACTCAGTTTTTCTGGATTGCCATAATAAAATACTATAGACTGAATGGCTTAAACAATAATATTTTTTATCACTTTTCTGGAAGATAGGAAGTCCACACTCAAGGCACATATAAAACAAATATAAAAATGTATGTATAAAACAAATAATATAATAAAAACACAAAGTAAATTATTATAATATGTCAATAAGCCTTCATTATTATTATATTATTATTAAAAATTCATTTGGAGCAAGTCTCTATAAGATAACACAAGATAATCTGCTCAGAACATTATTTCCAAGTTCATCCCATCCTTTTATCTAAAGGTTATTCCTCTCTCTTATGGGATATTTGGCTCCCAATAGTGGTGTTGTTTGTTTTTAAAAAATAATTTTTATCATTAAATTTTGGTTTTGGGGCCCAACATTTTTAGTCTTTGTCTTGCCACAGTGAACCATTGTGTATTTGGAACAATCTTCCTGACCTATTCTAAGCTTGTATAATCCTATGAGATAACTTTTAAAATCCTCTTTGGTCAGGTCAGAATATTTAAGAGTAATACTAACCTGACTTGATGCAGTGATAGAACCTAAATTACTTAAGAAAGTGAGAGGATAGCAGGTATTTATATGCTCTCCATAAATAATAATTTTCTTAGTGAGAATTCTGATGAGATTCAAGCAACATTCTAAGGTTATGTTCTTTAGTGAGATTCTAGAGTGTTTATATTTTACTATTTTGATTAATAACAGATCCAATCTCATTGCAAAAGATATGAACAAGTATAAGGACAGACATCTTTGTGTGTAATTTGAAGAGGCATATTGATATTTTTAACCAAAATAGAAAGTTAATACCTCAAAGCAAATTGATAATAATTTTTAAATTGATACATTTTCTGCAATATGGTTTATGGTACTCTATTATATTTTACTATTTCTGCAAGTATAATATGGAGAAAGACATTCTTTTCATTGAAATATATAAATAAATGTAATTAATATATATCAATAATGTAACACTAAAATCAGTCAATATATATTTAAAATTAAGTTCTCCTGCCCCCAATGCTCTATAACTGTTGTAGGTCATTGTTTTGAGACTTTCAACATACATGAGAATACATATTTTTCTATGGAAGGTCCCTGGTTAATTAAAATATTTTAAAATTTACTACTCACTTTGGATACATTTTTTTTTTCTCAACACCATTTTGGATTTACTTTTCTCTCCATTACATTATTTCTTCTCTCTCTCTCTCTCTCTCTCTCTCTCTCTCTCTCTCTCTCTTTCTCTCTCTGTCTCTCTGTTCTTTTCTTTAGTAGCCAAAGTTTAAGTCTCCTGTGAGAACTCCATTCTCAATCTGTAACCAAATCTCTAATCTCTACACCAAAGTGAAATTTTAGTGATTCAAAATAACTAAAAGTTACAAACAAATCTATGGTAAAATAATAAATTGTTTTCCCACAATTCTATTTTAAAAATGTGGAATAAATTCTGAGAAAGATGACTGTTCATTTACCAGGTGTTCTCTAATTTTATCTATTTTCCATCTAGCCTGTTTATCTTTTTCAAGTGTTTATTTTATTATAACTATTTCATAGGTGAGTTAACATGTGTACAAAATTCAAAACTATGAATGGCACTCAATAGACATTTCTTGTTTTTTTAAATATCTTTATAAATTGAGAGCTTTATACTTTTTTATAACATATTAATTTGTTGACATTTCTTAAATGTGTTCTCCGTGCACACCGGTGGCTCAAATACCAGAGACTCAATAAAATACAAAATACATCTTTCCCTTAAAAAAGCTTAGAGTCATATACTCAAACCTAGAAACTAAATAAATACCAAAATAGAAGACAGCATTCCTATGTGAAATATAAAATCCATTTAAGAAAATAACTAAGTCAAAGTTGTCTAAGAATTAACAGTAGAAATTTTCTTCAATCAATAATAATTTCATATGAAAAACTACAGTTTTTCATGGAAATTGTTTAAATATATTTTTTTAAAGACTGCTCTGTCAAACATATTATGTATTCTTCAGCACATTTCTTTTTCTTATCCAAAAGAACTTCAAATGCTTCAGTTTCTAATGATCCCAATTCTGGGATCATTAATGTGCATAGAGGACACATGTCTTCTTGGGCATCCAAAAAATTTTTTTAGATTTAGATTTATGTTTTGTTTCTCCTGTCTTACACAATATATACTGTCATTACATAGTGCTACTGAAATAATAAGGAAGCAACTCTCTACCTGTGCAAATGTCTTCTTTCTCTTACCTATATCTTTCAGATAGTATTATATCTACTTTTCTATTGATATCTGGGGATTTATTCCCTTATTCCACTGTGAATTGATTGGAGAATAAATCCCTGCAATATATTTCCTTTCCATGACTTTGTTATATATCCATATTTCAGACCAGATGTGTCTGTCGTATTTTTAGTACTTCACAAGTTACAGATAATCCAATCAGACAAACCAACATAATTTATTTCTTACTCTTCTAAAAATACATAGGCTTGAAAAGTGTTTTTGAAAACTTAACAATAGTTAACATGTATCTTTAATTCTGAAGACAATTTTTCTTAGTAAAATTTATAGAGAAAAACAAGAGCAAAACTTGAAAAAAATATTGTTGTTACCACTGATATTCATAACCCACAATATGATTCAGAAAAAACATTTGTTAAAATAAATGAGTTGTTAGAATATTTATTATAAAGATTGAGAATGTAGGATTAAGCATTCAATAGTTTATATGATTTTTTTTGTGATTTCCTCTGTATAGTATTTATCTGTATATTTTCAATTCCTAGCACATCTGACAAAAAGTTGTTTTAAAATATTCTTTTATTAATTCAATCATGTAACACATTAATTATTGTTAAGACACTTAAGTCATACATTAAAATATCTGCAACATTATTTTTTATATGATTGTAATTATTTAGCTACATTTCTTTTTAGAAAAAGCAAACAATACTTAGAGTAAAAATTAAAGGAATCATTTCGTTTTGACAGTAATATGATCAATGCGAAAGGAGTTATGTTACATTGATGCAGTTATGTTGGGCTTAGTTATACATTGCATGTAATTAAGACACAGGACTGTGTTTGAGATGAAGTAGGAATTATTGAATGCCTCAGTCACTTAAAAATCACCTCAAAGAAGAGTTATTGGCCCATAGTAGATACAAAAGTGATTAACTTTGGATTTACTTGTTACATGAAATTGTTTCAAGTTTGAACATTCATGTAATGGTCAAAAAGTGACTCAGGAAACATATTCTTAGATAGGTATTCTTCATAAATGGTTGCCATCTTGCATGTGAAATGTCTCCTTAGGGAGAAAAAAAGTAGAAAATATAAAAAGTAATTTTTAGTAGTAACAAATTTAGATGATTCAAACAAAAATTTTAGATGGTTATGATTATGGATCATTTTAATTGACTTGCAGTCTTTTATCAAAAATTTATGAATATGTTATATATTTAGTGATCACAAACGTATGAAAGGACTCTAGCTAAGCTTATTACTGCATCATCAAGTGGCCACTTATGAAATTTTATCATAAAGCCAAACCTTTCAATGTTCTGCCACTTTCTTTAAGTCATTGGATATATTTTATAACTGCAAGATTTGACAGAGACACAAGACTTTAATTTTATTATTTCAAAGTTATTAGAGATATTCTAATAAGTCCAGACCTCCTGACAACAAAATTATAGAATTTAAATATGCAATTAAAAGTCCCCTATATATTTTGAGCCTTGAAACATCTTCCTTCTAAGCTTCTCAGTTTAATTTGCTTTATCACAAATTCCAATATATCAATTATCAAAAATTTTAAAATACT
>NW_011888786.1:11713201-11720627 GCF_000151845.1 Pteropus vampyrus
TATGAAAGGACTCTAGCTAAGCTTATTACTGCATCATCAAGTGGCCACTTATGAAATTTTATCATAAAGCCAAACCTTTCAATGTTCTGCCACTTTCTTTAAGTCATTGGATATATTTTATAACTGCAAGATTTGACAGAGACACAAGACTTTAATTTTATTATTTCAAAGTTATTAGAGATATTCTAATAAGTCCAGACCTCCTGACAACAAAATTATAGAATTTAAATATGCAATTAAAAGTCCCCTATATATTTTGAGCCTTGAAACATCTTCCTTCTAAGCTTCTCAGTTTAATTTGCTTTATCACAAATTCCAATATATCAATTATCAAAAATTTTAAAATACTGCTGGTATTACCTTTAAGCCAGGTGAACTATGCAAACTAGTGAATCAATATTTTCATTGCATCAACAGATTTATGATTAATAAAGCTCTATATTTATAGGTTTTAATTTATATTGATTGCTCTACTCTGAATACTGAGAGTTCAAAAGTATAGTGAAAGGCAACCAACTTTGACCAAAACCTGATACAATAATACCACTTTACTAACTAGCATCAGTGATCCATGGTTTTGGTTTCAGAATGACAATCAACCATCAACTTCAAAAGGTGTCCTCACTCTGTAATTAACAAAGCTCGCTTAGGTTAAAAAAATGCAAAAAAAAAAAAAAAGAAAAAAGAAAAAATCATAAAATATAGAACAAGAAACTATACAGTGTTCAAAAAATTCTAGGTATAATATCTCATGTCTAAGTAATTCTGCCCTTGGCACCTTCATAGGCATAAAGGACTAGGCTCCATGTTTGAGGAAAACCTCAGTTCAGAGCAGTCATTACATTTTGTATATAGGCCATTCAGACATGCCTGACCAACTTCCATTCTCCCGTTTCCTGAATCCAATCAATACTGGTTGCTTGCTATTCAATAAACCTGCTCCTGAGCATAAGGTCCCAGTCCTTGGTCTGGTACATATGCCTCGGACAGATTTTCATGGTGTTAGATGAGCAACCATATCTTGAATTATATGTTCCATGACGATTGACTATGACAAATGTTCTAATACCCCCAAAACTAGAGGAAGAACCATAGAACCAGCTGTTAGCTCTTTCTTTACAATGCCAAATAGTAACTGAGGTTATGATACGTGGTTGAATTGGATAGATGAAAACCACTCAAAATACTTTTTTTCATCACATACTTGTTGAGGATGGAAATTTAAAATTAGTACTTTCTAATTACTTGTAATTTAGTATTACAAAATATATTAACATAATTTTCAGATAATCTGAAATTTATTTTTAAGTGGCTGGTGTGAAATCTGTTAAGTGAATGGACCATTTTGAAATTATTTCAATTCACCTAACCTCAGAGAAAGATAGTAGAATCTAGTTCTTTATGCAGAGTAACTTTAGCCCTTTCACATTTTAACATTCTACTTTCTCATTTATATTTTCAGTGCATGCATTTTATAAATACATTATGATTTACACTCTAAATTGATTAGAAATTCAATTGTTAATATTTCTAATGTCTATTTTTTTCTGATTCTTCATTAGAAAGCATTTACTTAAACTTCTAACATCTCAAGTTGTAGAAATAAATATGACAGCTATTTTTTCTTCTGTATGTCTTACTATATTGAAAGATATTTGATACAATAATAAGAAATGTGGAGTCCTTGTTTAAAAAGACATTGCAATCATGGAACAAAAATAAATGTTTAAGCAGCATGCTTTCTCAATTCATTTTTGTTGAATACAGAGCTATTTTTGAACTCACTTGTGTATTCATATTTTTATAACTTTGTATAATGTGTAGAAATTTACATGTTTAAATTCCAAAATTCTAATACATTAGCCTACATGTATTATAATTGACTATTTAAATATTTTAATTGCCTGCTCTTTGATTTGTCTTTACTAATTTTTATTATGGTGATATATTTTTAAATGCATAATAGAGGAAATATTAAGGGTTATATTTCAAATGTTTAAATTAGATTCTTCGTTAATTGGCTATAATTTAACATAGAAAAATATTATTTTTATGCAGACTATGTATTATGTTTTTTTAATATAAAATCATTTGTGTATGGTTACTTAAATGTTTACTGAGTAAATAATTCATTAAAAATAATTATTTATTACAAGTGATATAAAGATGAATAAATTATAATATCTGTTCTCCAGTTCCATATAGTGTGGTTTTCACAATGATCCTATCACATAAATAAAAATCTTGGAAAGTGGTTTCCAAAGTTACATGATTCTATCAAAATTCAAAGAAAGAAAATTCCCTTCCATCATTTTGAAGGAAGGTGGCATTTAAGTCTGATTTTAAAAGCAAGTAGAAATTTAGCACAATGAATAGTGCTGGGAGAGGTATTAAAATATGGAGGAGGGAAACCACATGGTGTGTTCTAGGAATGATGAACAAGTCAGATTGGCTGCATCATTTAACATATATTGAAAAACAGTGTGAGAAAAAATTGGAATATATAGCTCATGGAGAAATTCAAATAATCAGACCAAGTTTTAAAACATGATCGGCCACAAAAGGTCATTGTCAAAAGTTTCTGAATAGGGAAATTTGATGAACATTTATATGATTTAGGATTATTAATCTGACAGCTATGTATAGAATGACTTGGAGGACAAATTTCCTGGAAGTTATTTAAAAAGTTAACCAAAGGGCTCTGAGATCAGTACGTGACTAAGAAAGTGTAGTCTAATGAAACACGAAGGACTTAAGCTACAATGTAGAACTTGGAAATAGAGATCTGCTGTTCACAAAATATTTGTGTTCGTCTTCCATAGCTTAAAGTATTGCTAACAGGCAACATCCAGCCAGGGACTATAGCTTTTAATATTCATTGCAGCAAGATATAGCTCAATGTCTGAAGACAGTCAGACATGTAAACAGAAATAGCATGTGTAATGTTAAAACAAGTGAGTAACCAAATTTACCTTCTCTGATTTTTATCCCGTCTACTAACTGATAACGAAATAACTTGAAGTCCTAGAGATGGTGGATATTAAAGATGGAAGGAGCCTAGTTTTCCTGAATTACCAAGTGCAAGTGAGTCCCCTGAAAATTTGAAAAAGGAGTGAAGTGTTATGTTATTGAGCTTCTAAGATTTGGAGTTTTAGCAATTACAGTTAGCTTTACCCTTTCTATTGTAGATATTCACGTGTAAAATCCTAGAAATGTATCATTATTTTAGTGTTCAAAAAGTAGTCAAGAAATATTCCATTTCATTATCCAATTACAGGAACCAGGGATCCTTAGAGAAATGGTTGACACTAGGTCTGGGGCAGAACAGATTCATGATGAGCCTGAAGCATCTACAGTGTCAAGCAACACACACACACACACACAAACACACACACATACACACAGAAATATGCACATGGAGTATAGGAGTATAGGGAAAGAACACAGAAGCCAACTGAAAGATCTCCCAGTGGACTAAGTTCCAGTGAACTAAGAATTTGAGCAACAAAACAGATAAAGAAGGATTGAATTATAACTTAAAGTAAAAATAAATAAATAAACAAACAAATAAATAAATAAAATACAGGCATGAATAAATATAATAAATTCCTAAGTAAATAAATAGGGGAAAGAAACATCTCTCATGTAGAAGAATTAAAAAAAAAATGTATGTAGGTACTCTACCCTCAAAGACGTGATTCATAATATCTCACGTCTTCAGTGTGGGATGTGCCTGGCGATTAACTTCCAAAGAATACAGCCTAGAAAGAAAGAAAAAAAAACAAAAAAACAAGTAATCATATGGCAGAGAAACCTGCTAAACACTATATCAACTAAGTGGTTAAGGTTAATGGCAACGGTTGTAAGTCAGGTTGATAACATGTACCCTAATAATCAACAATTTCACTCTAATCACATGACAAACACCAGTTGAGGGTTATTCCACAAATGCTTGACCACTCCTTCTCAAAATTGTGAAGGTCATCAAAAACAAGAAATATTGAAAAGCTATCACAAACAAGAGACGCGATGTAACATGACGAGACAGGACAACTAAATGTAATGTGGCATTTGGATGAAATCTTGGAAAATCAAAAAAGACATTAGGTAAAAGCTAATTAAGATGATTTATTCAAATTTCATAACAGTATATCAAATGACTCACTGGTTGTGACAAATATATCATAACATAAGATGTTAATAGTAGGAGAAACTTTGTACCATCTTCACAAATTTTCTGTAAACCAAAAACTATTCTAAAGTAAAAAGTTTTTAAAAGTAGTAGTAATTTTGGGAAAACCACCCAGAAGTCAGTCATAGATCACAAGGAGCACGTGACAAGGTAATTTATCCCAGAAAGTAGAATAAGCATCTAATCAACATATTTACCCCATCATCTTGAAAATTATATTTCAGAAGACAGTTCCCTATGAGTCTCATGGTTTTCCACATTTTCTGAGTGAAACAACTACTCTCTAGTTCCAGACTATCTTTTCAAGGCTGTTTGCATAGCAAACTTCTTTTGTATCAAATATTTCTATAGCAGCCTTGAAAGATAGAATTAAGAGCAGATTCATTTACTGCCCTTTACAAAAAAACCAGATTCTCTTATGTTTTCTCTACTGTAATTAATGCAACTTATTGTTCATGTTTCCCTGTGAGAATTGGGGTTTATGAACCAGTACAGGAAAATGCTGATCACATAACTATTATTATTGCTGTGAATGTTAAACTGGCTTTCATCTGTGACTATGTATCTTGTATATTCCACCAGCATTCACAAAACTGGCCAACTTAATATGTTAGTTGGCAAGTAGGGTATCATTTTAGATACTCCATAGTTCTTAACAAGGGGCCTCACAATAGTTCGTTCGTGTGACTTAATCATTGTTGTGAAGTAGTGACCCCTATGTACCTCTCATTCTTAATTTCTCCAAAGGAAAGTTTCTATTTCAGTTACCCACTCTTGTATATTTTGTGTTATCACTAAACTATTTTTCATTCATTCATTTTTCAGGCCATAAGATTCATATCCAAATATAGTATAAGAAGTACATATATCCAGATCTGATAAAGTGATGTCTCTTTTGTGTAGGGGCTCATTGTGCATGGGAAGAAATGTTTGCAAAAGTGTTTTGTGGACTTGTAGTCTGACTTTGGCCCAGATCTGTAGTATTTTTGTTTTTTTCTTGGGAATAGCTATGTAGCCAAAAATTATGCTTCTAGTCTCCTTAAATCTAGACATGACTGATTATGTAACTAATGGATATAAAATGAACGATGTGTAATTTTTTTAGACAATGTGGTGAAATTTATATGACCTTCCTATGCCCTCCATCTCTTTTCTGCCAGTTGCAAATAAAAGACTTAATAGCCCTCTGAAATGATTAATTGGTAAATTGATAGAATTCTGTGTCTCTGAATCACTGCATGAAATGCCAACTCTTAAACATATATGTTAAAATATTACATGAGTAGGAAGTAAACATATTTGTGTTAAACTGCTGAGAACTGAACCTTTATTTCTATTGCAACTAATATTAACCTACCTAATGAAATAATAGTGAAAATAGAATGCTGATCAGAGAAATGATTTTTTGGTAATATCAGTAGATTTTGCTGATTTATGGAAAGATATACAAAAAGAGAATTATCTTCTGTCACCAGAAGAAGACATAGTTGAGAGGTTAAATTTTGAGATTCTTTTAAAAATTTCTATCTGGACTTACAGGTATTTATTTTGATATGGTATAGTGTCAGGCAGAAAAATAGGCCCCCTCCAAAGATGTTTATATTTTAATTCCTGAAATTTAGGTTACTAGATTAATAGGCTATTTTACTTGGCAAAGGAAGAATTAACATTAACATAGAAAATTAAGGTTGCTAATTACCTACTTTAGAATAGGGAGATTATTCTAAATCATCCATGAGTGGGACCAATGCATTCAAAATGATCTATAAATTGAAAAAGGGAGGTGGAAGAAGGAGTCGAAGTGATGTAATGTTGGAAGGACTAAACCTGGCTGTTGCAGATTTTGAAGATACAGGAGGTGGCCACAGGCAGAGGAAAGAAAAGTGCCTCCAGATGCTGTAAAGCAGCAGTCCTCAACCTTTTTGGCACCAGAGACAGGTGCTCCTATGAGAATCTAATGCCTGGTGATCTGAGGGGAAGCTGAGGCGGTGATGCTGGCACTGAGGAGCAGCTGCAAATACAGATGAAGCTTTGCTCCCTTGCCTTCCTGCTTCCTGCTTGTGGCTCATTTCCTAACAGGCCATGGACTGGTACTGGTCTGCTGTCCAAAGATTGGGGTCCCCGGCTGTAAAGGGCAAAAGAACAGTTTCTCCCTGAGAGCCTCTAGCAAAAAAATGCAGCCTTGACAGCACCTTGATTTTAGCTCACCATGTCTCATTCTGGATTTCTAAGTTACAGAACTGTGAAATAATATATCTGTGTTGTTTTAAGATACTGTTTGCGGCAATTTGTTATAGCAAGCATGGAAGACCAACATAGTGGTGCTCCACACAGAGGAGCTACTTCATACCACAAGAGAGGAAAAGATAGGCAAGAAAGAAAAGTTAAGAGAAAAGGGAAGTTAATTGAAAGGAAAGGAAAAATAGAAAGAATAATTCTTTTATAACATTATATCAAGATACAGGGGGAAAAAAACAGAGAAGGAAATGTCTTTTTTTAGGAAGAGAGGAACATTGTTCAAAAAGCAGAGGAAAAGTGCCAAATTATAAAGCTTTTACCTTTCTCCCTTGGTCTCTTAACTTGTCCTGGTGTCTTTATTTGCTATTTAATGTCATCTTCCCTCAAACACAGAGATTTGTTGAGTGCTGCTTGAGTACAGACCATTGCAGATGTCTCTGGCTATTACTTGGTATATTTGGGGGTCTTTCTTGCCACCATCCACAGGACAAATGTTCTATACCTTGATCAAGGGTAGGGAATTTGAGACAGTGTATCCCTTTCCTTCCCACAGGCCCACAGAAGACTGGCAACCCCCAGTCTTCCACACTGGTAATTCTACACTGTTGAGGCATTAGGCACCTAGGTGAGTGGAGTGGTGGCTGAGTGGCTCACTCCTGCAAGTCAGCATACTAGACTGCCATAGCAGGCTAGGCAGCTCTTGTTTGTGGAGGGCTGTGAGCATTAGTAGCCAACACTCAAAGTAGCTGAAGAAGGGTTTACCCATCCCAGAAAAGGAATCTGGGTGGTCCAATAATAGTACTCCTTATCGTAACCTGGCTCTGTACTTCTCTGACCAAGCCATACCTTGTTTTGTTATAGTTTGATGGTAACCGCAGAATTCAGGGGCTGACATTTAAAATATTGGGCCACATATTTACTGGTTATTAAAAGTACATAATAAAGTTGTAAATAGATTTTGGATTGCTATTTGTCATCAGGAAAGTCTGGTATTAG
>NW_011888786.1:11722293-11777449 GCF_000151845.1 Pteropus vampyrus
TATAAGAAATTATGAATATATAAAACCATATTCCACCTGGAAAAATATAGAATCTAGAGGTATACAAGAGATCATTTCAAGGTTCAAAAAGAAAATATAATTTTTGATATGATGTAGGTTGTGGTATTCCACTCCACTGAATTGCTCAAGGGAGTATAAAAGAGAAAAAAAAATGCAATTACATCCTTTGGAATTTCTCCAGAACTCTGTCTTTTTTTTTTTTTTAAGCAATCCAACTTACAAATGTTCCATATAACAACAACAAAGAAAAACAACAACAAAATCAAATGATCTGCCAGGTTGTTCTTTGACAGTGAAGAAAACTACGCATTTTATTGAAAATGAATACAATAAAACAATACAATAAAAAAATGAATACAATAAAAAGAAGCTATAAAAGGAGAATAACAGAGTAAATCAAGAAAAAATTAGGAAAATTTTCAGAAAATATAAAGAATATATACAACCAGTACATGTATGTAAAAATAAGGAATATGTATAACTGGTATAAACCAATGAAAAAAACAAAATAATATTAAATGAGTAATGATAGCATCAGTAGTGAGTGAATTGAATCAGTATTGGTAAAATATTTTGCTGAAGGTGGTCAAAAGTCCAAATTTAACTTTTAGAGAGGTTAGATACATGAGTGGTACATTTTTTTTTTTAAAGAAACACTATTTTTATTCTGATTCCAAAGCCTTTAAATTTTATTTTAAACATCTTAGATGCAGGTTTTGGTATTGCTGCACATTTATTTTTTTTTAGGATACCTATTTATCTTCCCTGTTTCTACACTTAATTCCGTCTTATTATAGAAAATAAAACTTTAATATCTTTATCCTTGAGTGTATTATTTTACCTATCTACTCACACTCTTTAGTGATCAGCTCTTTTTTGTATATCCACAATATTTTACAAATGTATAACCCTTATGATTCTCTAACAATGTGTGTGAAGGTCACTGAATACCATATCAGCAACTAGAAGTCACAGATTGTGTTTTATTATTTTCAATTGTTAATCGCTCATCATTGTGTCTGGCACATCCATACAATATTATTAAATAATGAATGCATATGATGCATAAACTAGTGGTTATAATATTTAATAAATATTTCTACTTCTACAGATGAAGTACTAGGAACATGTAAGTGTGATTATTAGGGCTAGTATAGTTATTGAAAAGTGATAGAGGCTAAATAATAATTTTTGGTCCTAATTTAGGTTTAACTATTCAAAAGAATATCAAATTATCAACTATATCTAGACTTTATATTGAATATTTATTTTTCCCCCTCGGGTGAAATCTGGGGAATGAAATTTCATCACAAACAAAATGGAGAAGCATTGTAAAGTCAATTTTCTGACTTCAAGATATAATACAGATAACAAAATAAGAGTCTCTGTTTATTAGCTATTATTATGTCCCAGTGTTAATTAATTGTTCATTGTGCTAGTTGTGAATAGCAGTTACTGCATCTCTTTTACAGATGACAATACGTGTACTTAGTGTCCTGCATTTAGAAGCAGAATTAGAATTCAATCTAATTTTCTCCAAGTCCAAAATCATGCCTTCCCATTAGAACAAAGCCATTACATATAACTTTCATTATATCTTTTACTCAGTAAAAGCTCATATAAAGAGCTAGCATACACATTCAATTTGAATTTTTATTCTCTATACTGACATTCGTATTAGATGAATTGTTTATCATTATCCTTTACATTGCTTTATACTATTGCCAAGGATTATGTTTGTATACAATTTATTAAATATGAAGGATTTTAAGGTCTAAGATGTGTGTCCAAAAACTAACCTCTAACTTTCAGTTAGTTCATTAGATATGATGTATGATGTTTTTTTTTTTAATGAGAGAAATTTCACTGATGTGAACATTTTTCTTACTATACTTTTCTTACTACATATAGTCTCTTCATAATTCTCTAGATTCTTAGAGACTGTAATTTTTGTTTCACCATAGACTAGCTCTTAAATGTAGCTTCCTAAGATATATTGGGCACTGCTATTATTCTACTCACCTCTCCAATGTGAAGCAATGAACTGGGTGAAAACCTGTTTTTTTCTCACTCACCGGAACATTCTTCATCCAGGTTCTTCTACCAACTGCATTTCTCTCTAGAAAACAGTTATCTGTGCAATGAGAATCCTTTGAGCTGCTGTGGTGGGAGGGCCAGTAAGTCGTGAAACTGTATAATTTAATAAAAATGGTATATCTCTCTGATTTTTCCCTGTGAGTTCTCGCAGGTGATAATCCTGAGATTTTACTAGCCATGCTTGTTGCAAGTTGTTACCTCTCTTGTAACTCTCTCAGGTAATAACAGAGACTACCTTTTCTGTGTTCCTAGTGCAACCATTACTTGTCCTAATAACTTTTTAATCGTATTTAATTGGACTTATTTTCTTCTGCAGAAGTGTATGGACCTGGAGAGTGCTTTCTCAGTGTATATCCTTAAGACTACGTGGAACTCTGTGCATGATACTTGATTAACATGTTTAGTGAATGAATGAATTCTTTTAATTATGAAAAGATCTAAGGTATGGATTTCTAATCCAAAATATATGGCATATTAAGTCACATATTATTTTTGAGAAAAAACAAAGAAAAATTACATCCCAAAGGACAGTCTCAAGAATTATCATCTTCTGTCCTGTAATACCTAAAACAGCATATTTATTGGGATTTCAAAGAAATGCAAAATAAGCAATTCATCTTTTCTAAATCCCTTCAGGAGCTGAAATAAACCCTATTCTATTAAATTACAAAATGAACTCTCCAGATGCCTACCTGATTATTAAACATAGGCAAATGCATGTTAGAAGTTTTCACCTATTGAGAGTTTTAATATCCCATTAAATATTTACTTTAAAAAAACTTTACACAAGGAAATAAATTAGAAAAATATTATCTATGTGTTTTAAGCCAAATGGTCTAGAACATGTTTTACATATCTTAAAGTGGAATTAAAAAAAAAAAATAAAGTGATCATATAGTAAAACTATTGGGAGAAATTTACATATGAGTTCATATTATAATTTTTCAAAAATCAAAGTAAATTACAGAACAGCTAAATAATATACACAAAAAATAAGTAAATTTTAACTTGATAAATTAAAGCAAGAGTGAACTATTTCAAATATCATTCTAAATAAAATACTCCTTATAAGCTATGAATTGGAGGCCCCTTTTTTAACAGGATTAAATATAAATGTTAGCGAAAATAAACATCGCACTTTTCAATTCTGGAAAAATATTACCTGAAAGTTTCAGAGGGTATTATTCACTATGTATTGTCTACAGATATGACACATTTTTAAGTTTAATCTGCATTACTAACATTGTCTCTGCCACTTTCTGAAGTTTAGACATTAAAAATAAATAAATCAAGCTCTATTTTAGCATTTCTTGATTTTTATGGTATAAATACATTATGGATAATTTTAAGTCACTAAGTGATGTTACTGGACACAAAATTGGGAAGAAATGTATGTTAGCACACTATTATCAAGCATTTTCATCATGTAGATAAACAAACTTAACCTCAAGATCATAAATTATAGCAAAGTATAACAAATGGTGAGTGTTAAACATTTATTACATTTGTTTTTAATATAATGTTTAATTATAAATTATGGAATTTATTTTTTAATAATGGCTGCATTTAACAACAGATTTGCAATATTCCTGAAAAATTAAAAATGAGCATTTGTGAGGTGGTAAAAACTGACTTTAGCATGCCACTGGCAGAGTTTTATACAGCAAGTTTTATATAAGACTGGCCTATAATATTAGAAAGATATTCATGATTCACTAAGTTATTCTCAAGACATTGTTAAAGGAAGATTTTATGGATTCTCTTAGAATATCAATAGTGAGTAGAACTATCATAGATAAGTACACAACACTATTGCTTGAAACCAAGATAAAGGAACAAAGACCAAATTTACTCTCTTGATTGAAATGATTTAAAAATTAGGTTGAAACAACATATCTTGAGGCATTAGCCATCAGGCAATGAGGAACAGTGATCTCAGAAAAAATAGGGTGAAAGTAGTTAGCCTTATGATTTTCCCAGCCTTCAGCCAATATAGGGTTTTTAGCCCATGGTGAAGCAGGTGGGGGGAACTCAGGTAGAATTTGGAAGTCACTTGGGCTTGAGGATATTGAGTTGAGAACCAAGAGAAGCCAAAATAGCTAGAGTTCACAGTGTTCTTCTCAAGTATTCATCTGAACAGCATTCAGTACATATGTGAAAATATTATTGATGGCCAGGAAAAGAATCAACTAAAACAGTAGAAGGAGTAGTGCCCCACTCACACAGGGCCAAAGAAAGAATCTGTTTCCATTAGCTGATGGGGAAAATCTCATAATTCACAGAGAATCTGTTAGACTGAGAGGATCCTTTCCTCTGTGATAAGGAGAAATTAACTTTAGACTAAAATTTGCTGTAGACACAACTAAAAATGCTTAAAAACAAAAACCTAAAGAAATTGAACTATTTCTAATAACTGTGTGACATAACAAAGCTTCAGAATATTTAAATGTATATAAAACTAGGCAACATCAAACGAGGTAAAGTTCTTGTTTGGCATCCAGTAAAAAAATTGCAAAGTGTGAAGAGGGAGGAAATTATAATCTACAAAGAACAAGAAGAAGAAAATCAATTCAAATGACCCCAAAATGATACAGATAATAGGATTAATTGACAAGAACATTAAATAGTTATAATTGTTGTGCTTATGTTAAAGAAGCTATAGAAAATATTTAATACATTAAATGAAGATATTAAAGAAATGATTAAAGAGACAAATCAAAATGCTATAAATGCAAACTAAAATGTCAGTAACAAAAAATATTCTGCATGAGATTAACAACCTGATAGACATTTCAGGAAAAAAAAATAGATCTGAAGTAGACTGCAAAGCTTAACAATAGCAACTCTAAAATAAAACACACACAGGTAAAAATGACTTGATAAAGAAAAAATACAACATCAGTAAACTGTGGCACAACTTTAAGGAGCTAAATACATGTATAATTGGAAGAACTTAAATTATCTTAAGAAATCACTCTTAAAAAGAGCTGAGAGACAAAATTATATGTATTCTAGGATTAATTTAGCAGCAAGAGGCAGGACCTTGAATCCTACTTGTTTGAAGTTTCAAAAACATGAATTAATGTGTCTTCAAAAAAAAAACATAAGGCCACTTAATTTTGGAAATAAACTTAAGGTAATTATATTAATAAAACTATATGATTTTATTAGAACAAATTAGAAAATGCAGAGATATACCATGATCTGTTTTTATAAACACAGCCTTTATCACAAACTTAATTTAAAATTTTTATAATTTGAAATCAAAATCCAGTCTGATTAGAAACTTAATAAAAGTATTTTATAAGCAAATGAATGAACAAAACCAGAAAAAATGGCCAAGAAACCATTGATAAAAAGAGAATTGAGAGAAGACTTACTCTTTGAGATAACAAGTTATGCTATAAAACTCCCTAAAATATCTAAAATTATATAGTGGCATTAGTGAAAACCTAAGCAAAATACCAAAATGGTTTATAAACCTCAGAATCAAACTCCTAATTCTACAGAGATTTGTGATGTAACAAAGGCAACATTTCATATTAAGAGCATAAGAGGCTTTTTACCAGTGCTTGAAAAATTGGCTCTTTAGAGAAAAATAAAGATGTTATATCTCCACATTACTTACAAAGTACATTCTAGAGTAATTAATGGCTAGATTAAAAGGATTCAAATATAAGTAATAGAAAATAGAGATAAAGCAAAATTTCAAAATGTCAGAATTATTTAATATATAAAATGCTATTTTTTGTATGAATTTTCATTATTTTTATATTTTACTCTCAAACATTCCATCATGGATACAGCATCTGATATTTTACCTACTAATTTAGTTTAAATTCAATTTTAAAAGGACATAAAATTTGTCAGAGGGTAGAGGATGGGGGACGGGGGAGGTAGATGCGGTAAAAGGGGTCAAATATGTGGTGACAGAAAGAAATCTAACTATGAGAGGTGAATATATAACATAAATATATATATGTCTTATTGTTAAAATGCACAGCTTAAACTTATTGGAGTTTGTTAATCAATGTCACCATAAAAAATAAAAAAAAATAATTTAAAAAAAGATTGAAATAAAATTTTCAAATATAAAACATTAAACAAACGAATGAATGAGTGAATGAATGAGTGAATGAATGAATAAATAAATAAATAAATAAAAAGGATATTAAATATGAGCATTTAAATTCCTGGGAGTGTGTGTTCTAGAGGTTCTGAATCTGAAAACTTTCTAGTTTATCATCCTATATATTTCCTTTTAATTTCAAACAAAATGCATGACTTTCATTACATAATGGCCAAATTAACATAGATGTTGATTTTTGCCAACTATATTTGTCAAAAATACATAATCAAATTTAGTATTATTCCATAAAGCCAAAAATATTAAGCAAAAGATTTGCATATTAAGAACTAAAGATATCTGGGAATATAACATACATCACGGCAGCTATAGTTAACAATACTATATTGTATATTTGAAAGTTGCTAACAGAGTGAATCCTAAAAGTTCTCCTAACAAGAAAAAAAATTGTAACTATATGAGATGATAGATGTTAATTAAACTTATTTTGATAATCATTTCACTATATATATGTATATATATATATATAATTATTATGTTATACACCCCAAACTAATTAATGTTATGTCATTTATATCTCAATATTAACAAATAAATAAATTATACCAGATTGTTTTTTATAGTATACACAATGTCAAACAGTAATTTAAGTAATTTTTATAATTACACTGAAAGTCTGTGGTAATCCTATAGAACCTGACTGAGAAACCGTTATTAAAGAACAGCTCATTTTAAGCAATGGAAAGAGAAAGACGTTGTTATCTTTTTCTATTTTCTCTTAAAAAGGGAATCTTAAAAAACTAATTCAGATCTTTTTATTTTTTGCCTTTCCTAAGTTAAGCTTTATTTTTCATAATTATATCATCCTAGATAGGAAATGCAGTGACAGTAGATATCACATCAAAACATTTTACTCTTAATCCAGAATAACATAAGAAGAACTGTAAGGAAGGAAATAAGCTTTGGCATTTTTGTCAAGTCAAAATTGTAGGTAATTATTTTAAAGTAGGCCTTCTTTTTTTTATTTTAAAACTGAAGGAATAAAAGTTGCCATAATTATTCTGCAATGGAAATTGTAAAAATAGTACAGTCCATAATTCCAGGAGTTATCAATTTTGTTCTCTGTGTGATGCAGTAGGAATCTAACAAATAAAACATTTATGTGAAAAACGTAACTTAGTACAATGGGCTAAGTTCAATTCAAATTATCATACAGACCACTGAATAATGAACACTAACTTAAATTTTGTGTCATTTAGTATCCTGTCAGAAATACTAAAATTTAATGAAACAGTATGCACGTAAGTGACATATCTAGTGTATTTAGGGAGTTCCATTGTTCTCAACCTAATATAAAGCAAAATTATTTGAGAGGTGGTAAAAACACTATCAATGTCATAAGACCACATGACAATATGGTTTCCACAATATTCCTAATTAGTGAATATTTCATAGAGAATAAAATTTCTCTTTTAAAAAAGATTTTGTCTTTTTATACTATATACAAGAAAAATATTTTAAGTACTTTAAAATATATTTGAAAAATCTCTGGATGCCTGAGGAAATTTGAAGGAAGACAGACAAAAATAGTTTGTTAATAAGTCTTAAGAGAAAATAATATATGAGACTGGAAAAAATAAGTACTAGCA
The DNA here is from genome assembly GCF_000151845.1 of Pteropus vampyrus. NCBI lineage: Eukaryota > Metazoa > Chordata > Mammalia > Chiroptera > Pteropodidae > Pteropus > Pteropus vampyrus. The sequence continues at coordinate 11,730,148 of NW_011888786.1, forward strand.
ATAATAATAACTATAATAATAAATTGTGCTTTGTGTTTCTGAAAGCAGAATAAAATTTCTCTTAATCCTAAAGAACAGCCCTACAATTTTATATATCTTCATACTTTTAAAAATAAGGTAATAATTCAAATTAAATTTAAATTTATCTTTGAATACACTTATTAATGGAATCAAAGTGATCCACAGAGTATCTCTTCCAGCCAAAATGGCTGTGTATCAGATACATCTGTTTAATTTGTAGGAGCTGACAATGGGGTAATTTCATGCTTATCTTAAAATATACAAATATAAAATAATATATAATAAACTAGAATTGAAATGACATGGGTTGAGTTTCTGATTTAGTTCCATGGAAAGGGCAATAAATCTATTGGTTTTGGTAGCAATAATAGCTAACATTTTTAGGGGCTTACTAAATACCAGACATTGTTAAGGCTTTTTGTGTATTAACACATTTAATCTTCATAACAACTCCATGAATTAGTGCTATTTTTCACACAAATTTACTGATGAAGAAGCTGAAGCACAGAAGTTAAACTGCCCAACTTTACATTGCTAGTAGTGGAAGAGCTGGGATTACTACACAGCTCTGTGGTCTCTGACCTTTCCAACTGCACTAAAAGATGCCCTATAAATTATATATTTGATGGATCTATGAGGATCATTCATAAACTCTTCATTATCAACAATTGATTAGGTCTCAGATTAGTGTGTCTAATATTATATTCCACTGCCATATAAAATAGTTTATTTTATCTGATGCTTCTCTCTAATTTTAAAATAGGAAAAGAAATACTTATCAAAATCAATGATGAATAAGGCATTCTTTCATTTGCGAAAGAAAATGATTGAGCTCATATTACATGAATGACATCATTCATAATTCTAGGAAAACAATATTAATAAAATCTAGTACTTGTTCTGGAGGGATTTAATGACAAGTGAACATTGTTCAGTCTACTCAGAATGCCTTTCCCACATTTTACCACTCCCAATTCCACCAACTCAAATTCTAAATTTCTACTATCTTTTGGTAACGCCTTTCTTGACTTCCACAAGCACCACTGATTTTTTTATATTATTCAAGTATTATTTTGCATAAGTAATATTTACATGTCTTTAAAGAATAGTGTTTCCATAATAAATAAAAACAGTATGACAGTATGCAAAATAAAATTTAAATAAAAAACAACTCTCTCTTTTTTATCTTAATCTAATTTTAAAAAGCTAAGCAGTGTTCACAGGTTAGTATGTATTTTCACAGAAAAATTAACCAACAAGAAAATATAAAATTTCAACGTATATACACCCTTATCTATCTTTGTATTGGTCACAGGGTTGACATTTATTGATTTACTACTAACAATACATGCTAGAAAGTGGGATCAACTAAAATAAGAAATTATCTTTAAGACCCTAGAAGAAAGTTTTACAGTTATCATTATATGTATATATAACTGGAAAATATACTAACTGATGGTTTCATTAAATACACACATACACACAAACACACACACTTTAACAAGATTTGAAATTGGAGAACTAGCCAATCTCTCATTACTACAAGCAAATTTATATGGAATAAGTTTTTTGAATCTCTTCATTTTGACTTTCTTATCTGGGAAATGGTGATAATGGTATATATGTAAAAGAATCGTGTAATGTGAACATTTTTTTGTAAAATGTAAAGACTTCTAAAAATTAAATATTATGCCAACAAACATTTTTGTGTTCATATTTATATTAAAACATAAATATGTAATTATTTGTAAATATAATTTGATAATTAGATATGATTATGAAAATAATATATACAGTAAATATCTGTCTATACCTGAGATCTCCTTTATAAGATACAAAGTAAAAATAAAGCAATGTTTTTACATTTCAGAATACAGTGCATGAAAATGTTAGTCTAGATTTTTAAATAAAATGTTATCAACCTTTTATGGAAAAGGTATGATAGGCACATTATCAATAAAATAAACTATGCAATTACTATTTTTGGACTGGTAACCAATTGGGCCATTTTCTCTTGTAGTGCTATAGGTATTCAAGGATTTTCGTTTGCGTGTTTTGATGCTGACAGGGTTTCGTACTGCATTGTGAGACCACTGAACAGGTGATGGTCTTCAAGAATTGTACAGTTGACCTGTTCAGGTCACATTCTCACTAGCAATTTTGCAAAATGTTCAGTATATAATGCCATCTCACAATTAAACCATTTGATCTGTTATGTGTGATCATTATTCAATACAGTTTTACCGGTTTATTTCATAGTGAAAAGGATACATAGGTAGATAATATTCTAAAGTATTTGAATTTAGATTTCAGCACAATGGTAGCTAACGCACAATGGTAGCTAACTCACAATTGAGATCATGCAGCCATATCTTTCTATTTTTCTCTCACTTTTATATTTAGCTCTTATAAAAGTCATCTCTGGGAAGATATTTGTGAAGTACATTTATTAAAAACCCAACTGAACTGACATATCAAAATTTTATATTTTTTTCCTCTAAGGTTAATGAATATTTACAAAGTTAATCAAGAATTGATATAATAATTCAGGAAAAATCTGGCATACTTTTTTTGCTTTGAATAATCAACATTTTTGCTAATATTCATCAAATTTAAAAGGTAATCACTGAACTATTTATTTCTCATGACAGAACGTGACAGACTTAGAAGTTCAAAAATAGTTGGAGAAAATTTGCCAACTATATGTCCATTATCAATCAATGTTAAGGAAAAAAATAACATTGCCTACACTAGAAAATGAGTAGACACACATATATATTTATTCGATAAGTATATTTCCAGCATTTACCTTGATTCAGGCAATATGATAGACAACAAATATGCAAAAGTGACTTAGACAAGGCCCTTGTCCTCAAGGAACAAATTATCCGGTAGGTGGACTAAAACAGGAAGAATACAAGTCTTAAAATTGTGAAAACTAATTTAATGGTTCAAAGAAGTAGAATGAAAAATAATACAACTAATTACTTTAGGTTTCAGAGAGAGCTTAAGTTTATTTATAACTTAATAAAAAGTCAAGGATTGTTTTAAAAAGTAATCCATAATTTTAAAGATTTGAAAGTTTTACCAAAGTCAAAATTCGAGCACTTATATTTTATAATATTTTGATTTCAAAGCCTAACTATGTTTTCAATAGATCATTATCAGTGACAATAGTAAGAGATATTCTCTGAGTAGTTCTACATTTTAAATAAGTAATACCAATTACTTATTTTGTATTTCCAATGCATTATATTCTTTAAAACATAAATGCTGTTAATGTTAATTGACAGGAAGGTAAGTCAAGATAAAGAAAAACTTGATAATGCCCAGCAGTAAAAAACAGTTTTCCTGTGAAGAATGAAAAACTAAATTCCTGTCTAAATTTATGGAAGAAAAAGCGATAATTTTTTTTTTTTTAAGATTGCATGAAGAGTTTGCTGTTTTCATGACGAATGTCTCAAACTTCTTTTTTTTGTTTTGTTTATTACTGATTTTAGGCTACAATGTTAATATGTACATAAAAATATAATTCAAATAAGCAAAATAATTCTTAATCATACCATTATGGATGACTTTTCTTTTTCTCTCCCAGCTATGTGAGGACTCAGGAAGAAGAGAAGAAGGCTGGCTCCAAGCCAGAAGGAGAGCCCTTACTAGGAATAATTGACTGGCATTTTGATCTTGAAATTCTCAGCTTCCTGAACTCTAAGAAATAAATGCCTGGTGTTTAAGCCACCTAGTCTATGGTGTTTTGTTATAGCAACTCAAACATACTAAGAAAGACACACATACACACACACAGATTCTATATATTTACAGTTTTACTAGGATTTTATGTTCCTGACTTCTCCTCTTCTCTTTTATTTAATAGAATAACATGGATGCTTCCCCACATTCATTAAATTGGGGAATTCACCATGACTTTCCAAAGCACCATGGTACACCATTCTGTGGATATATGTAGTTCATTCACTATACCTTCACAAAATACATAATTTATTTTATAAATATTAAATAAAAAGATATTTTTTGTTTAAAACATTAACTCATGATTTTTGCATATTTTCTTAAAATATTTTTGCCTAGTTATTAAAATTGAACATTTACTTTTGTAATCCTTACATTATAATTTCAACAGATACTCTATCAATGACTTATTTATCTTAATAGATTGTAAACTTTGACATGTTGTAATTTATTTTTTTCATTTTTAGATTTTTCTACAGTACCTACCACAGTGGCTATGTGGGATAGATACTCAGCAAATATTTTTTGGATGTTGAAAATAGAATATTTATATTACAAGACTAAGAGCTGTTAATCAGGTAAAGTTTTTTCCTTTGTTTTTGTTTTTTTATGAGATTTGAGCAAATGTTTCTGGTTTATTAATAATTTTAATCCTCCTTATCTTTTTGGATTTGTATTTATCAATCATCTGAATTAATGATTTTAAACTCTTTATTTTTCTTCAAAATTAAAAAAATAAAGTTAAATTATAAAAATTAAATTTTGAGACTACTTATTTTAGAACTATCAATGAAAAATAAATTGCTTCAGAAAACTGCCAGTAAACCAATTTTTTTTGTGTACGAATACTTACAATGTGTCCAGGACTTTACTATATCTTATGATTGATTTGACACAAGCATTAAACTCTTTGAAGAAATAAAAACTACTATGTTTGAAACTTGAGTGAGCCACATATCAAATGATACAATTACTAAGTGACATAGTATGAAGTTGTCATTGATCAATCATTGAAATTATAAGCAGAAAAAAGTAATTAAAATTGTCTTTATCAAAGATACACATTTTATTTGAATTTCAGACCATGTACATACAAAACAAGAATTTTGAGCCCATGTCATAATATTTCAAAGGAGTTTGTTGTGGAATGAGTGAGTTATAATTTTAAGGAAAATTCTATAATTTAAAAAAATAAATATATAGTTTTCAAACCATCACAAAATTAAGCTGTATCAACCATGGTTCAATCCTTAATGTCACTTAAATGAAGACAAATACTTTGCTGATCCAGAGAATGGTAGGAAAAATACTAGTGATCTTCTGTTGTCATGTAAAGGTGTAAATATTAAATTTAAAAAACTTTTCAGACAGGAGAAATATAAAATTCTCAGTCCAACAAAACTTGTGTCTGTGGTACCAGCAGAAAGCAAAGCCTTTCTCATCATGTTATATTATATTTTAGACTACTCATGTGTGAGTTTTAAACAATGCTTACATGCTAACAGGCTATAGTGTGCCTGATCAATAGTTTAGCATTTATATTATCAATATTTTCACTCTTTCTAAATTTGTTGGATGATCTGAAGGACAAATCAGCCATGTATGATTTTTTTTCACTCTACGTTTACTGACACCATCTTTATGTTCAATCACAGTTAAGAAAGTTGGAAGATATCTTGCTTTTAATATCATACCTGTTTCCTTCCTACATTTTTTTCACAGACTGCCAGGAACAAATCTGATGAAATCATTTGTGACTCATTCTAAGCAAAATTATTTCTATCACTTGTCAAATCTTCCCTTACTTCCATTTCATTAACCAAAATGGTTTTGTTTTTGATCTGTTTATTTATTCTAGGGCACACTTACTCTAAACACTCTGGCATTATAAAAGAATAGAAATTAGAAAAATATTTCAAGTTTATTACAATCTGACTTTATTGTATTCAAATATAACCTTTCATACAGAGGCTTTGTAAATACCAATATTTGGTAGTTTTTAGATGATACCTCTTTGTGTCTTTTGCAGTCCTACACAGAAGTAGTCATGTGAATCCATTATAATAAATTTAGAAAAATATTTTATATTCTTATTTCCCAATTATTTTTTTAGAAAACATTATGAATAAACAGATGATATACAAGAAGGTAAGCTACATTCTCCAGGGTATGTCAGTTTAAGTAAGCAAATCTGTAACTGAAAATCAACCTAGATTAATATTAATAGCAATGATGATAACAATAGTAATAGAGTTAACACTTACATAGCAGCTAACATATGTCAGGCACTATTCTGAGAGCTTTATATGCATTAATTCAATTCACATAACTATATTAAGAAATAGAGTGTTATAAATTGTGGTAATAGTCAAAATACGTAATGATTATGATGGCAGAAGTTGCAGTTTGTACAGGCAAGTAGTTAACTCTCCGGTTGAAACAATACTGATCAGTATTGAGGAGACTCTACTTTAGCCTGGAACTCAGGATACAGTTATGTCAAATAAAGAACAAATTGAGTCTTAGTTAAGGAGACGGTTAATTTGAAAACACTATTGTAATGGAGGCACTATTGAATAGGGATAACAGTCTGCTCATAAGATATACAAGCATCTCCAAGTTAGGCATCCCTTAGGCAAAATAACTTTTCTTTTATAAGGAGGAATAAGCAAGGCTAGCAAGAACCAAGTGTGGGGAGCATAGAATGTGCAGGAGGTATGATCAGACAGTTAGTTGGTCAGTGAATGTTTTTCCTGGATATCAATAGATTCTCCAGAGGGGCCATTAAGAAGAGATTGTTCTACATTTAGATATTTGTTCAATCAGATCAAGTGCCTGTGTGTAAAAGAGACACCTGACTAAATTTAGATCAGGACAAGTTAGTGAGTATTTTGTCCTAATTGGCCAGTGAGGACAAACCATTTGGCTAATGAGACAAATAATGAGAATTTGTCTGTCTCTGTCATATGTAAACAAGAGGATCATCCCATCTGGGAGTCTTTTCTATGTCAGATGAGGAAGGGTGGTTCTTTGCATGAAGCTGTTTCCCAGTCGCAAAGGGTGGGGATTTAGTCACTGTTGCTATTTTCCAGCAGCATAGTGCTCAAGCAGAGTTCAACATTGTCATTTATTACTGCTTTTATTTAAATCTCTCAACTGTCACTGAATTACTAAGAAAAAATGGGGAAAAAATGTGAACTGTGTGGTGCTGGAGAATGTCAAAATGAAAATAATGTGTATTCAGATGGGGCGAAGCTTCTCCAGTGGTGTGAAGTGATCATAATGGAATGGCTCCCTCTAGAGACAAAGATGGAGAACAGGCTCCCTTCCTGCAGGATGCTGATACCAAGGAGAAAAAGCAAAGCAAGATAGAAATCTGAACCATTGCTACCAGGCCTGGAATATTAATCGTTTAAATGAAACAGATAGGGGTGTGTGCGTGTGCGTGCGTGCGTGCGTGTGTGTGTGTGTGTGTGTGTGTGTGTGTGTGTGTGTGTGACAACTAATTTAACTGGCGTTTTCCTAAATTTTACCCTGCAGCAATGGAAGATCTAGCCATTCAAAGCACATATAGTGTCAGTGATAGATGAAATAAATTCCATTATGATTGCATCCCATGAGTCATGATTTTTTAATATAACAGCTATAGGCTTAAAGTTTGTGCATGGGTCAGGAATTGTCAATATTGTTAATAGTAGAATTTAGAGAGATGGGCTGGGGTACATTTACTTATAAGTAATTGAATGTAGCAAAGGCTGTACAAGCATAATTTAATCAAAGAGAGTGTATCAATCAGTGTCCCTAGAGAAAAAAGTGTCAAACTCTTGTATAATATGAAGCTATTTTAATAACAGAGAGATTTATACAAAGTTGTGGTCATACTGAAGGAAACCCCAAGTGATGGTATAGGGAGCCTGCATTACTCCTAAGCATGAAAGAGTTAGAAAATGAATGTTGTATTGGAACCTGCAGATTGAGGCATTGAATGGAAAGAGCTGCTGACTCCACATATATTATAGCCAACCAACAGGAACCAGGTCGGGAATAGAGATCAGGGGAACAAACTACCTAACGCCACTCTCCTTCCTTTTTTCAGTCTTCTCAAAACCCAACCAGAAGCCAGAGGGCAAGAATGCCTGTTGACAAAGCCCACAGGACAGAATAGAGAAGGAGAAGAGTAGTTCTGGAAGTGAAAACAGAAAATTTCCAGCTTTGAGGAAAAGGGGTTTGGGAATTAAAAAAAGAGCTAAGTGATTTACCCTTATTAAATATGCAAGTCACATCACTTATGGTCGAATATGCTGTCTGACTCCATTGCAGCTTCACCAAACTTTTCAGTAGAACTCTCACGAAGACACAGAAAAAACAAAACCTGTAATACTACTTGCAGCCTAAGGCCAGAATCTGTAAGGAATTTCTCCTGTTATGCCAATGGAGTGCGAATGAGGAACAAACCTATCGGATTTTTCTTTGCAATCTCATGTTTTGAAATAGAAAAGAGAACATTTCGAAAGCTACTGTATTTGCTCTTGTTTAAAGCAAAGCCTATATTAATCTGAATTAATCCCTTATATATAAAAGAAATTATTTTTTAACAGACAGATATTACTGCGCTCTTAACCTCACCTGTCCTTGAAATCCCTAAAGCAATTCCCAGGAAAATTGGAAGAGTGAGGGTCCTGGTTGGGTGAGGGGTTGTTGGAGAGAGTACTAAAACTGGGCAAAATGAGGAACAACAAATGTGAATATATCGAATATATCGTACAGGGCACTATTGCCACATTCTCCCATAGGAAGAGGATTCGATGATTACATATGACAATAGAATACAGGGCTAACGGCTAGCTACCCATGAGATTTAATTTGAAATGTTTTATCTCAGAGAAAAGTTAATTATAAGGGAAGAATAGCAACAAAACAGAGCTTGTGAAGTGAATTTTTATATTTACACATGTATCGTAGCCTTTACAAGAAAAAGTAAAAAAAAAAAGTAAACAAATAACATAGAGGATATTAATAGTTTAATAAATATGCCTAGAACAATTAAAATATGCCAAATTAGTACCAAAAGATGTATCAAAATACCAAAACTTTCCCAAAGCCATGAAAATATTCACAAAATATAGTTTGTATTAGGCAAAACAGCAATATATAAATAATATTTCTATTCCTCCATAATAACTCCAGACAACAGTAATACATTTTTTAAATGGTATGTCATAAATCAAAAATGGAATATAATAATCATTTGAATTAAAAATTAGAAGTCATAAAATATGTAATAAAACTGATAGAAATACATACATATTAGAGCTAAAGCAATATAATAGGGTATATAAATATTAAAATCTAATAATGAAACAAATATTCTGTCTATGGTAAAAAAATTTTTTAAATTTTTAGAAAGCAAAAGAGATAAATTGAATGTGAAAAATTGGGAAATCTTATAAACGCAAGACTATATTTTACATTATATTATAATCGTATAATATAAAATTAGGTATGTTTTATTTCATATGTATTTAATACATAATATTTTATATATTTATTTTTACTATATTCATTATATTACAATCATATTTTATTTATTTTATTTTTAATTTTATTTATTTATTTATTTGTTTTAATGGTGACATTGGTTAACGAAATTCAATAAGTTTCAGCTGTACACTTTAAGAGTAAGTATATTTACACTGTGTGTTCACCTCCCATAGTTAGATTTCTTTCTATCACCACATATTTGACCCCCTCTATCCCATCTACCTCTCCCCTCCTCTCTCTCCACTACCCTCTGGTAACCACTAGTGTATTGTTCATGCCCCTGAGTCTCTGTTTGTTTGTCCTGTTCATTTGTTGTTTTAGGTTTATATATCCCACATATAAGTGATATCATGTGATTTTCACCTTTTTATGTCTGGCTTATTTCTCTTAGCATGATTATTTCAAGGTCCATCCAGTTGTCACAAATGGCAGTATTTTATCTCTTCTTACGGCTGAGTAATATTCCATTGTACATATGTACTACAGCTTCTTTATCCAATCATCTATCATAGGACACTTTGGTTGCTTCTGCTTCCTGGCCACTAAAATCATATTTTATATTTATTATTTTTACTATTTTCTAAGATAAGCTACATTTTACTATATTTTTCAGCTTTGAGAAGATAAACTTGAAATGATGTAAAATAAATATTTTTTTAGGAAAATACAAATTGATCCATTTTCATATGTGAATTTTTCCAGCATTTTAAAGAGATAATTCCCATTTTTACATACTGATCTAAAGCAAAGCTGAAGTTCAAACGTCTTTCTATTTCTCTCATGATGATTTTTATGATTCATTTCCAGTGATTTTATACATTTCTTTAACTTTATTTTTTGTTTCTGTTTTTCAATGGAATTTTTCATGGAAAGCAATGCAGCTAGGTTGTTATTTTGTAAATGTATAAATATATACAGAAAAAGGTGACCAGTACAAGCTTTCCTAGTTTGTGGCATTAAGAAGCATGTTTATTTCCCTCCTCTAAAATTTTCTTTTCTATCTGCTCATCTGTCATGACTATGTTAAAATTTGGGCATTTGTCTTTTTTTTTTTTTTTTTTCAATAATAGCAGTACCTTTGCAATGCCAGAAGTTCCTGTTTAAATCCTTTAATCTTTATTATTACTGAGTTGTACATTTTAGTTGTGCATTGAATAAAGTGGGCCAGTAGTTACAAGTCTGAGTATTGGATGGCGAGTGTAAGACACCAAACTAGCTCCATGGGGACTCTGTCCTCCTCATTCTCACTGCTGTCGGATTTCTCTAAAGCATGCTTTTATGTATCTTAATTGCCAATAAATTTCCATTTCTCTGCAGAAAAGTATAAATTTGAAAACAGAAAGCTACCGTAGTTTCCATTTTTGATCTACTTTTTAAACTTATCTCCAGCACTCATCATTATAACATAAAACTTCAAGGCATGCTTAACTATTCATCATTAATGTTTCTCATTATACCTTGTCCTTTTGCTGCATTCACTTTTTTCTCTTTTCCCAGCAATTCCCTTTCTACCACTTTCCTATGTCGAAAAAGTTTCATTTTTGAAGTTCTATCCCAAAGTAACTTCATTTCCTAAGTTTTTCCAGGTAGGTGCTCTATACTGGAAAGAAAACCTACCACGCGAACAAACAAAACTCTATCTAATAAAATAAGAAGCTCTTCACATGGCTTTATCCACAAATGGCTTAGTTCTTTTTTTAACTTTCGTGTTAAATTTATGTTTCTCACATGCATATTTTCCCAAGATGGATAAACAAAATGCATGGTCCTTATTATTATTATTTTAAGTTATTGCTTACACAAAATCATCCTAACAAATTACACTAAAACAAATGGTAAATGACAAATATTTCTTAAATAAATTAATAAAATAATTAAGTACATGCTAGGTTCTTAAGGAACTCTAGTCTATTCTATAAGTGATATTGTCAATTCGCTGGGGACAAAATGCTATTTTAATGCTGCCAGCATTTCTTCTGAGCAGCAAAGAAATTGAATTTGGTTTTGCTTCGATAGGCCACTTGCTTATGTAAATGCAAATCTCAAATATTATTCTCAAATAATATGAGAAAGCAAGAGAGTATGCTGTTCTTTATATTGCTCTTTATATTGGAACTCTATAGCAGTTCCTCTCAGCTCAGAGCCAGAAAAAGTGTAATGTCTTCGTTGATGTCTCATATGTGGCTGACTACCAGAAAATTATAATTTATTAATCCATTAGATTTCCCTTTTATCTTTACTTGATGGTGGCTCAGAAATAAATTTTGGATATAAATACCAAGATTTTCCTTTTTTGTTTGTTTGTTTTTTACATTATTAAGAATGTCCTCATTATAGCAATTATTTTGGTTTGTTGCTGAATTTGTTGTTTTCTGTTTATGATTTTTTTTAAGTTAAAAATAAGTAAGCTGTGTTTTCTTAATATGGTATGTCTAACATTTTTTTGGAGAAGGCAGATAGTTTATAAATAAACTATAAGTATTTTTGAATATAGCATAAGTATTTCTTTGCATATGTCTTTTTAGATTTTAAAATCATTGGAGGCAAAAATAACACTCATATAATAAACAGTAGAAATTATCTTGCAATAATTAATTACTAGAATTTTTCTGGTTTCTTTCTTTTTTTTCCGTTACCACACCTAAAACATCAGGGAGTCCTGTGGATTCTCCTGCAAAACTTACCCTGAAACTGTCTATTTTTCCCTTCTTTTTTCTCTCTCCTTGGTTTGAGCCATCATCATCTCACAATTGGTCACTTCAAGATTTTCCTAAATTCTCTTACTTTTATTCCCAGTAATCCATTGCCTTCATGATAGCGGAGAGATTATTTTAAACATAAATCATATTACATTGCTCACTCTCATAAAACCATGCAATATTTTCACGTGCATTTGGAATTAAGTTATGACTCCTTACCTTGGCTTTCTAACCTTACATACATATGTGGTTCCTATAAATTTCTGTGACTATTTTTTACTGCTCATCTCCTTCCCTACAATGATCTCAACACTCAGGCAATTTATACTTCCTTGAAAACACACATTTCTTTTCTTCTTTAGTAACTTCCTCTTCCTGCAATGATACCCTCTATTTTCTCCATGTTCTACTTCTTCCTCTCATTTATGTCTTAGTTTAAAGGTAGCCTTCTATAAAACTCTTCCTTGATCATCAAATCAAAAGTTGGCCATTGCTCAGTTACAACTCTTTAATATTTTTAAAATTAGTAAATATAAATAATATAATTTGTTTATATTACTCTTAGCAAAGGCTAGGCTTTCATAAAATTAATACCATTTCTTTGTTGGCTTTTGTATACCTGATTGAAAAATAGTTTCTCATTGTTATTTTAATTTGCTTTTCTTGAGTTTACTTGTGAGGCAGAACATCTGAAAAGGGGTTTGTGCTATGTACTTAAAACAAAATGAAAATTGACTTTTTGTTTTGAGGAAACTTTGTATTGATGGCTCCAACATGTCACCTCTTTTGGAATCTGTACCCTTTGCAGTGACCTCCCACTGTGTGTAAGAAGCAATTCCCACCAGTGAGAAGGCTAATTGAGTGACCATGGCAGCAATGCTACCATTTCCAAGTCTAGATATCCGGAGGCCCAGTGTATTCTGCTTGCCTTTTTATGCCTCAACCATCTTCATCAGCTCTGAGAAAAAGAGGATGAAAGACACTTGGAGCAGAGCTTCCACAGCTAAGCTATTCCACTCAAGCCAGCCCTGAGTGAAGCTTTCCTCCTAACTGCAGATTCATGAGCCATGTGACCCACAAAAACCTCAAGGAGCCCAGGTGAGATCTGCACATCCACGGCCTCATGCCACATGAGATATGATAATAAATGATTGCTTGTTTAAGCCACTGGGATTTGAGGTGGTTCTTTAGTCAATAATAGTAAATATATTATATTATCATATAGCAGCAAAGGTGATTTGTCCTAGCAAAAAAATCAGTTTTAATGACGGTGTAGTTTTCACTCAAATAATAACATAGTTTATATAATTTATATGTTACTTTCTGTTTGGCCTGAATAAATCTTGGAGTAGCTAATTTTTTCTTATGTTTATAAGAAAAATATATATATCTATATAAATAATTTATATAGATATATATAATTTTACAAGTATAAACTGAGTCTCTGGAATATCAGTTGTCAAATAGTCATAAGTATTGAGCAGGATTTTCAGACAAACACATATATACACAACACACACACACATACTACACAAAGACATATTATAAAACAAGCCAGGTAGTTAAAATAAAAGTTATTTTAATACTTAAGTATTTTCATTTTATGAATGAGTAAAAACTTGATTTTTTCACATTTGCATTAAAGTGATGTGACACTAATATCCATAAAATTAAAGAATTAAAAGAAAATGATTTTGAAAGAAATTTATCTTTGAAATAAAGGCCCATGATTTTATCTCGTAAGCAGTTTTTCTCTTTTCCTTTTGCTTAAACTATATTATCTTCAATTTATTTTTTAATGTCCTCTCAGCTTTTTAAAATATTCAAATAATAATTATTTGATAGTAATTGACTATAGTTTAATCAATAAAATTGTTAATAGCCAATTTTTTGGCATATGTAAAATGAGAAAATGTCAATGTTTAATATATGTTGGAATTTTACAGTCAGAAATTTGAACATTCTAAAATTAACTTAAAAAGCTTCATTTTTATACAGATTTAGAGCATTAGCAATATTCATTCATATTTCTATAACATAAATTTCTCGAGTTTTTAAATCAACAAATAATTGATAGGACTCTGTAACTCGTGACTATAATTTGTAAAGGTTTACGATGAGTTAAAAAAAGAAAAAAATGCTGGAAATTTAAAAATTCAACTTAGATTTAGATGTTTTATTTTTAGTTAAAAGCTGAGCTTCATTATTACCAACATCCATTTATTCATCTAATTTTATATAATATATGAAAAATTATATACATACACACAACCTACAAAACTACATAAGTAGAAGTACTAAAGATAATGCTTTAGATCTTGTTTTTTTTGTTTGTTTTTGGATTTTTTTTTTTGGTATGAATGTGTATATGAAGAAAGGAACATTTCTAGTCAATAAGTTAATTACACTTAGTCAAATAGGAAACCTATCTTCAATGTTAAACAATAGTGAATCTGGAAACTCTCTGTTAGCTAAATATATTTTTAAGTGTAAGAAATTCACAGCACTTACCAGGAAAACATTTAAAATAATAACTAATATGTCATTACATAGAAAGAATAGAATTTTAATATATGACCGTAAGTATGAGTATGAATTTGTTTGTGTTCTTTCAACTGTTCCCAAATATTACTGAAATGTATATAAATAATAGAATAAAAAAATTAACAGATTTTACTTACTTACCCTTCACACTTTTCAAAAATTATTAATTCCTTCTCTTTTCTTTCTGCATCATTATAACTGTTTTTTTTAGTTTTCATATCCAAGGTCTGCCAATTCTTACATCTAAAGCATTCACATTACTCATGTCAGAATTAGAATAAAACAATATAAATTTCCCTGTCAAAGTTTTATAAATAGTTAATAGTGTTCGTTAATTTTTGTTTTTGTAAGTGTATCTCATATAAGCATATAAATTAGAATTTTATCATTTACTACTTTTTTTTTGTTTTTTTAGTGACTAGCAGTAAAATAGGAATATAATAAGGTTTAATAAATATTCTAATTGGTTATTCAGGTAATAAAATTACGTAGATTGATACAAATCATCATTTCTAAATGTTACACATAGCAATAAAACAGAAATAAGCAACTTTAAAATAGCTTAAAAGTTTTTATTTAAAATTATTTAAATCTGTATGAAAAATTTGTAATTTATTTCTTTTCTCAACAATCAAAAACTTATTGTAATGATTACAGATTTACTAAAATACCATTAAATTATGACCAAATGTTAGAAAATTGTTGATTTAAAGCCCAGATATTTTTATAACATGCATAGTACAGTATTTTCGGATTGTGAATTGACCATTCACTGCATACGTTTGTTCTCCTACCTCCGAGTGAGAAAACAACTGAGATAGAATAATAAATATTTTCCCACCTCCCTGTGTCTTTCCTACCACTCCATACTTAACTCTACAAATGCCATTCACAGACTACAACAGCTTTCGCCTACTTGCTTTCCAAATTCTCACCCTCAGCGTATCACACTATTTTGAAAACCTACCCCCAAATGCTATCTCTTCTTAAGATGGATGTTAAAAAAGTGTGGTTAAACATTACATAGGCATTGTTCTTTATCTTTCCACTAGAGTCTTGATAACAAATCAATTATTATGTCTAGAAAACACCACGTTAATTTAATGATAACCTAGTAATGTATCTGGGTTTTTAAAATCATACTGTTAGTATCATAGAGACATATGCTAATATTAATCACCCATTCTCTTGACAATCACCCTGTTTATTGTCTGCTCTGAATAAGAAATAGTAAGTAATGTTTTTCTTTCTTTTGTATGCTATATATTAAGGTTCAAACGACATAAAATATACTTTAGATACACTATATTTTTGAAACAAAATAAAATTTGAATTATAAAATGCTTACTATATAATTTAATAAGAAGTCTGTTTGCTTTCTTGGAAATTATGTATTATCAAATGTGGTACAGTAGTCACCCTTTATCCGCATAGGATACCTTCCAAGACCCCAGTGGGTGGCTGAAACTAGGGGGTCGTACCGAATTCCATATACTGTGTGTTTTTCCTATACATAGACACACTTTACAGCTTCACTTTGGCACATCTGAACTGCCAGGATCACCACTCTTGTGCTTTGGGCTGTTGTTAAGTTAAATAAGGGTTACTTGAACACAAGCACTGCAGCACCATGACAGTCAATCTGATAACCAAGAAGGCTATAGTGACTAACAGGCTACTAAGTGACTAAGTGAATACAGCATGGATATGCAGAACAAAGGAGTAATTCACGTCCCGGGGGGAAGAAGCAGGATAGCATGAGAGTTCATCACACTACTCACGATTGTGGGCAATCTAAAACTTACAAATTGTTTATTTCTGCAATTTTCAGACCACAGTTTCCAGTGGATAACTGAAACCATGGAAAGCAGAACTGCAGATAAGGGAGGACTACTAAGGGAGAAGCAATATTTTATTCGTTCTACCTGTATTATTTCTATAATTAATGTATATATACTCAATGTTTCATTGAAATGTTTCTTAAAATACAATGTACATTTTTAGTAAGTATATTATTGCACTAGTGAGGTCGAATATCATGGGGAAAATGTTAAAACATGATTTAGGTTATAATTAGAACAAAACATTCCTAATCATTTAAAAAGCATTTTGTTAAAACATAAAAAGAACAGCACTTAAGAACATAAAATTCCCGTTAAAATTTTTATAAATATTTTCTCCTTATACCTTAGTTTATAGATAAGAAAAATGGTCACTAATGATTTAGTGATATTTTATGATCTCCATATGCACATTTATCCTATAAAGTGACTATTTTTTAAGCTCATCATTTAGTTATTTAATTTACTGTTTCATAGTGTTTTTTATTATCTTTAGAAATTTTCATAGCAAATGAATTTTGTCTGTTTAACTAGTTGATACTAGACATTAAACATATTTCAACAATGTATTTTCCAATTAAGAGTAATTTTATCTCAAGCCACATGGTAACTAAATCAGAAATCTTTGTCTACATACCACATGCTAGTTTTATAGAATTTCATGATGTTAATCATTGCCTAAAGTAAAAAAAAAAGGGCATTAAAATAAAATCTGTATCTATTAAACCAAAGACAGTTAAAGGTCTCACAGTAAATTGAGTAGAGTGTCTTGAATATAAATTTAGGCTATGTACTCTTCCTAAAATTCTTATTTCAAAAATGACCCTAAGCTATGACTTCTTGGCATGAAAAAAAGTCTTCCCTTCACACTGTCATTTAATTAAAAAATGTCACAAGTACCTAAATGAACAGTTAAAAATGAATATTTGGGATGTCTTTTTAATATTTTAAAATATACAATTGAAAGAAGTTGAACCAGTTAATTCTATTACACATATTTAAATTTAAATAAAGTATGATATAAATAATAGATATTCAGTCAGGTAAATTTATATTCTTTATAACTGTTAAAATTTTATTTTAGTACATTGTATTGACTAGTAAACTATAAAATATAAAGGATATTTTAATAAAAGTGAAAATAGTGTTTGAATTAATATAGTCTTGAGACAGTCAATGCAATGGATACCTGTGTGTGTGTGTAAATGGATAAGAGGGAAAATCACTTTACATAATTAACTTCTCTATGTACTATAATTGAGGCCATATTTGAAGTGTGTGATGCCTGGGAGCTTAGAAAGTACAAATAGAAGTGTGCCTTGTGGCATACATTCTCATTAGAAGCAGAGATATATTTTTGAGAGATAGGTAAGTTGACAAGAAATCATGACTGTTATTAGTATTGATCTAATTTATAATTACTTGCATAATTTATATAGAACAAAAATTATACCAACTTTCTTATGTTATCCCAAGAGATTAAGTAAAAAGAGAAGATAAATAAAAGTAGATAAAATCTGGCATTGATAAAATACCAGAAGTAAAGATTTTCTTACTTTTAGAACTGGGATATAGTAAACTATATTTCCCAATGTTGTTATTTCACATCACTATAATCATGATATGTTCAACCATTTCCACTCTCTTAAATATCAGCTTGTGGAAACAATAGTGGCTACTGAGATTTTTGTTGTAAGAAATTTTATGTCTGGGAATATTGCTGATAACCAGCAGGAACAGAGTATCTAAAGAGTAGTTAAATTTTAGCTTACTGTTAGAATAACTGCTTAGAAAGGAGAAGTTAAACAGAGATATATTTATTAGATGTGTGAGATCCTAGAAGGATAAACATATGACCAAAAAGGAACATAGAAATAATTATTTTTAAATTCCTCATTTTATGAGAAAAAAATCTAGAAAAGAATAGTTTTATTATCTACGCAGCTAATTATACCGTGAAAATCAATTTAGCAGACTATCAGGATTTGAACAAGACTCAGAATGATATTGATATTTTTCAAGATGCTAATTATTGCTTGGCCATGAAGCATTTGAGATGTTTTCAGATCTTTTGAATGTATACATAAATTCTTTATTTCTAGTGACTATAAAATGTAAATCAAAGTCTTGCTTAAATGTCACTTCCAAAAAAGTATGACAGAATCACAGCACTCTTGTATTTCCTTTTTATTATTTCATTCCCCAAGTGGAATTACTAATTTAAATGCATTTTTTATGAGAAATTGGTAAGCTCATGGGAGTGGAACAATAGTCATTTTGGTCTTATTCCTAAATCACGACAGTAACTAATCCAACCACTTCTTAATTAATAATTGAGCAATACTCAATTGATAATCTGAGTAATGTCTTGCAGAAAGTGTAAGAATATCAAGGTTTTATTTTCAAAACAACTGAAAGGCAATTTACTCTGCCCATGTACCACACTCTCGATGAAACCAATTCTAGCATTTCAGCCAGAAGTAATCTTACTGAAAACTCTCACTGTGATTTGCATAGACGTCTCTTAGTGAACATTATTCTTCCTTGGATTATTAGTGGTTGCAGACATATTTCATTTTAGGAATTGCAATCTGAATGCCCATAAGAAGTAAAAATGTGGCAGAAATTAAAAAAAAAAACAGACTTGGGTATTGATAGTTACAGTGTCGAAATGGAAAGTTATCTTCTTCAGCTAAGTAACGTTTCAGAACTCATGCTAAACACTGTCAAAACAATTCTATTTAACCTCATTGAGTATTAGGAGAGCTCCTAAAATTGCTATCTACATTTTACTTTTATTAAACCTTATTTGCATAGTATCAGAATAACATGTTGTATATAGTAAGCATTACATTAATCTGTTTGGATTATTTATAGTATGCAATTAACTAATACAATTTTAAAGAAAATAAAATTGGTCAAAATAAAATGAATATTTCCTTGTTTATTTTATTTGTTTCATTATCCAAGACATTAGGCTAGACCTGTCATATAAGAGTAAAAATTATTCTAATATGGAAATAGTATTACAAGAGTATACACTGTAATGTACACCCAATTATATATTCAGTGAAGATTATTTCAAAATTTTCTCCTATTTCCTCTTAAAATTCTATGGTATAAAATACAGATAATACAAGAGAATTTTTTTGGTCTATCTAGTCAAGTAATCACTTCAAATACCACAAAATAACAATAATCCTGAAAAAGTTGTATTAATTCCAGAAGTCATTTAAAAAAATAGATGTTCTTAAAAAAAAAAGGTATAATTTCTTATTCATTCTCTCATTTTCCAGTGCTAAACAAACATTGTGATCTTAACCTATTATTGTGTCAAATAATATATAACAAATTAATAAATAAAAATAACAGTTGATAATTAAAAACAAATTTTCTAAACACAAACCATGTGTAGTTTACTAACAATAGTCTTAAACATGTTTTTGAGTTATTTCTAAATAAATTTATGTAAGTAAATCTGACCATCTTTCTCCTAGAAATGGTTGACTGAAACCCTCCAATAAGAAAGTTTGAGTTAATTTTCCTTTCTTGAATCTGACCCATAACCTGCTCTCCTTTTGCCTTGATTCCATATCTGATCTTTTTAATCTAAGCCTCTACATTAACCTTGTCAGAACAATGGTGAGAGAGCTTCCAATTAATATACACCTTTCTGAATTGCACTATTAGAGTACAGCTATTCAGTTCTAATTATAAAATTACATTTTTGAAATTTTGTATTTTTCTTTGTATATTTTGTTTCCCAATGATCAATTCACACCCATTCTCTTCATCGAAGTTCATTCTAATGTAAGTATGCTCATTCCTGTAATATTGTCATACATGACAAATAATATCACCTTCAAAACCACGGGGTTTCTAGTCTTGCATTTGATGCCTCCCTCTGCTTGATTATGTCTTATTTCTGACTCAGCTCCCCAGCCTCTCTCCATGTGTAGACATGGGTAACAGGTGACATTTCTTAAGATCCTAGGTCACCATGGATGAAGGAAAAAACATCATTATCTTTTCACACCTCAAATCTCTCGTATCAACTGTATAGTTCCTTTAACAAGATGCTCTTTAAAGATACACACAATATCATTATCTGACAATTCTATATTTATAACAAAATAAATAAAATAATCAAAATTCGTTGAGGAAGGTAAGACAGACACACAAACTCAAAGAGCTTATGATTGATTTAATTTAAAAAACAAAATTTGAGAAATTACTTCTGGCACATTTGCTGATATGGGAACACTGGATCAGAATATTTAAAATTAAGAATGCAATGAGAAAACAGATTGTAAATTTGTCATAGAAATCATTTGGAAATATTTGCCTATTTACAGGACTCATAAATAATGTATAATATGTATAAATGAAAATACTCTTTTCAAAATCTTCAATATACACTTTCCTTATGCCTTTTTTTTGACACACACTGTCACTTGAAAACAGAAAGCTAAATACTTGAAGAGTCGACAAATGTTGGTACTTATTTACTACTTCATTATTTTACATTTCAGAAAAGAGAAATCATCTGAATTTCACTAAGACTAAATTAATTAGACCAATACCGTAATTCCAGTGTAGTTTTTGATGTGTATTTAACTATCCATTTTGATCCTTTTGCTGGAGGGAAACAAAAGAGAAATCTATACCCTTTGTGATGTTGAATTCTACCTTCTCTTTTTGCTTTTATAAAAATCGTATTTTGATATGATGTGTAACTTGGCTTCCCCTTCTATTTTCCTCAACTGTACAATGAAAAATTGACCCTGAACAAAATCTCAATATACAAGGTGATTATACAATGATAAGACATAATTACTTTATCATATTAAGGAGAAAAAGCCAATATACATTGATGAAAACAAGTCAAAAGGAATTAATCTATGCTTTATCATAGATAATACGTAAAAAATGTTGTCCAGCAAAGCGGTCCAAGAAAAAGAATGTTTTTCTCTTCTGTACAATAATTTATAATTCTGTTTTCCATCAGCCACTGTGTTCTCTGATGAAGGGTTAAAGATTATTATTTAACTCATATTTACCTTCATTTAGATAAACTAGTATAAAAATGAGACATTATCATTTCATCATATAAACTAAATTTATTTGCAAAAGTACTTGTCTCCAAAGTGATCTCATTCATCCGTTTACCTCATGACTCTCAGCAGGAAAGAGCAAACACTTTATATTTTTGTATAATTTGCATTAAATTTTAATGATCCTCCAAAAGATATTTTAAAATGTACACAGTCAAATACAAATATATGTTTCTCGTCCAACTCCTTCTTTTTATACAGACAGAAAATGCTATACACATTGTTCTAAACCTTGATTTTTACATTTAACAATTTATCTTGGCAAACTGTCTATATCAGCGCATAAGAACTTCATTTCTTTATTCTTCATAGAATTCCATTATAGGGATTTACCATAATTTATTTATACAATTCCCTATTGATGAACATTGTGTTGATTCCATTGGTTTCCAATAACTATAGATAATGATGCATTGAGAAAATTGTATATGTATTATTTTAATTATGTTTAACTATATATGTTATGAAATTCCCAGAATTCGAATTGCAAGACACAAAGTATGTGCAGTTTTATTTTAAAAGATATGGCCAAATTGCTCTCTATATAGATTTTAACAATCACAACCCCATCAATAATGAATGAGCAGACCTGTTAATACTGAGTATAATCAAATATTTATCTTCTGCCAATCCAGTAGGTTAAAAAAGGGCTATTTTAGTTTCCATTGTTTTAAAGTGATGGCCAGTATATTTTCATGCATTTGGGAGTGTCTATGAGCTACCTTTTCATATCCTTTGACAATTTTTCTATTAAGTTATTTTTAAATTAATTTATAGGAGTCATTTATTTATTTGGAGGGTTAGCCTTTTGTCTATGATATGAACTGTGAAATGTTTTTGATTATCATTTTGCCTTTAAATTTTGCTTTTAGTGTTTTATATATGACCATTTTCTTTATTTGTAGGTAGTTGAATATATCAATATTATCCATTGTGTCTTATGGATTTTGTATCAAGTTTAGAGAGATCTTCAACATTCTGAAACTGTAAACTAATAGTAATTCATATCATTTTAAAACAGTTTGTTACTTTTTAAAATAATTTAATCTTCGTAGCATTTAGAATTTACAATAATGTGATGTATAGGTTGAATCCAATGAACTCTTCCCTATATTCAAGGAATCATCAAGGCTTATATTTTGCTTAAATCTAGCCCCTTCAATACTCATAAACAATTTTACTTCTTGCTCTTATCATATAGGAATACTGGGCTATAGGACCAGAAACAAATGGTTCTGAATCATGGTATTACTACTTACTAGCTATGGAATATTGGATAGACAATTGAAAATCTCAGGTCTTTTTCCTAATCTCTAGCATGGGGAAAAGATTAATGAGTAATGTACATGAAATTTTTAGCAGTGTGCATGACAGATGGCAACTATGTAGTAGATAGTGGATGATATTTGTTTATGGAGGATTTGTGCTAGGTACTGTGACTACAAAAATGGAAAAATATGATTTTTGGTTTCTTGAGCTTTAAATTACAGTTCAAAAAATAACATGATAATGTGTGTCAATTATAAAGCAATATTCAAATATAAAATATTATTAAAATTACAGATTATTATTAGTTTTCTAGAAAATTTTTTCTACCTACTAAGTAATCATTATTCCTATAACGTACTCTTGTACTTTAATAATAATGTTCACTTACGTTTTCATTAATTTATTAATTGAAATTTATCAAGTGCTTTGTTGTAGGTATACAGCAGAGAACAAAAAAAAGTCCAGACTCTTCTGGATCTTTTAGTTTACTGCCAGTGAGATAAAATATAGAAACAAATAAGGAAATATAAAATGTACAGTCATATAATGACAAATTTCATGAATCAGAGTAAGAACAAAGACGACAATGTGTAGGCGGCGGAGGAAGGCACTAATTTTCAAATACTGTCTCTTGTTCTGTACTAGATTGCCATGGCAGTTATACAAATTACCACAAACTTCATGGTTTTAAACAACACAAATATATTATCTTACAGTTCTTGAGGCGAGAAGTCTGAAATAATTCTTACCAGGTTAAAATGCAAATGTCATTAGCAATGGTCCCTTCTGGAGGCTCCAGGGGAGAACCTGTTCCTTATCTCTTTCAGTTGCAAGAAGTTGCCTGAATTCCTTGTCTTCTGGCTGCATTGCTCCAACCTCTACTGTTATTGGTAAATCATTTCCTTCCAACGTTAATTTTCTTATTTTCTTTTTATACGGACCCTTGTGATTATATAAGGGCAAGCTAGGTCCTATAGTAGATTTTATCATCTTTGGCCATAATAGCATAATGCAGTTTGCAATGACATTTTATTTTGCTGTTTTTTACTGTCATTTAACAATGTGGGTTTATTGAAATTGAGCCCAAGCAGCCTGAATGTGATATGACTGAAATGTAACATGTGAAAATAAAGTCTCTAAACAAACGATGGGAGAATTAGACCTTAACAAAAAGTGACTGTATGAAATGAGAATCATATCTAGGAGAATAGAAATGAACATTGTTGAATATAAAAAATTCTTAAGAAATAAAATATCATTTAACTATTCTTCCAAATAATTATAATAGAAAATATTATTTTCCTCAAAAAATATGTATTCCCTAAAGGCATCAAGTAAAACAGAGTTTGTCAGAGTAGATCAAAAAACAAGAACCAACTATATGCTGTCTACAAGAGGCTTGGTTTGACTATAAACACATACAGATTAAAGGTAAATGGAAAAAAATATATCATGCTAACACTAATAAAAATAAAACAGGAGAAGCTATATTCATTTCAGACAGAGCAGATCTCACAGCAAGGGAAGTTATCAGGAATAAAGAAGGACATTACATAATTACATAAAAGAAGGTGTAATCATGGTGAAATCAATCATTCCAGACTAAAAGTACAAGCTTAGCAAATACCAAGAAATGTTAAAAATATGAAATATATTTGTAAACAGAATATTTCTGCTTGGCTGGAGTACAAGGATGTGAAAATCAACAGTAAAAATGAGCTGAAATTACAATGTAAGGGGCTCTTTATTATGAGCTAGTACATTATTTTGTAAAAGAAAAGAAAAGAAGCATTGAAAACAATCAGCAGCAAACAGAAAAATAAATCTTCAAACATCTTGTTACAGTCTACCTTTATGAGAAAGGTATTGGAACAGTTGACCTAATCTAATAAAAATAACTTCAACAATATATAAACTAAGACCACAGCACCCACAAAAACATTTAGAAAAAATAATAGATGTAAACGTGACTATTGACAATTCATAAATGTTTAACATTTATTTTCACTTAAACTGAAGAATGCCCACACAAATTCTATCATTAAAATTCTCATTTTCTGTTCTTTTTAAAGCTGTGGGACTGTCTCAAAATTTGAAAGATTTATTCTCCCTAATTTCCTGTTGTATAATTAATTTTTTATTCAGCACACAAAAAATTTGGCAGCTTTTCTTTTCTTGGCATTTCTAGACAAACTGACAAATTTGTTATTGTCTTTTATGTAAGTTGCCATAAAATATGTTGAATCTGTAAAAAATCATGACACCAAGGAAGATGCTTTTCCTATTTACCAATCTTGCTTGCATTTTTTCTTTATTTCTGTATATGTTTCCCTAGAATATATGAAAGAGAAGTAAATATAATTTAAATACAAAAATTTAATCTAACATAGTTTATTATATAATCAATATTATAATGCTCTGATTTATTTATTTATTCTTTGATTTCTAGTATAAGATTGTAAGTCGCTTTCTGCCTCCTGCTTTCCTACAGGATTTTTTAATTCAGAAAGAATATTTAACTCCCTGCTTGCATTATTATTTAAGAGTATTCATTTACTGATTCCACAGTAACTACTACTGTCAATGCTGCCTATTGTGATGATGTGGATCATGATCAACTCGAGGTTAGTAAACAGACATTTTTAATTTTTATATTCCACATTGTAATTTTATATCAGTTTCTATTATGTGTGTGTATATATATATATATATAATTACATTTTATTAAAACTTGAATATTGAGACAGAGAGAACTCTCTTAACAGTATCTGAAGGTAATGAGTTGACAAAAAATGGACATGCTTTAGACAAATTCATCATTATATTTATGTGCAATGGTGGTGGTCCTTTAACTTTTTTATTACCTTTTTTTTATTTTCTCTTTTCATACTGTATCTCCACCTCCCAAAAGTATAATCTGATGACTGCAATTGCAAGTTCTTTGGTTAAGACAGCATTGCTAATTACAACTGATATGGCTGGTAAATGTAAAGGAAATTTGATAAATGGCAATGTTATGAAAATGAGAATCTGATTCTCCATGTAAAACTTTAAGGATTTCTTTCAGTGCTAAAGTAAAAAGAATCAGACTTACTGCCAACTTTCATAGACTTTGCAATTCATGAACTCAACCTATTTTAGAAAGAAATATTATGTACAACTATTTATATGTGATAACAAATAAATAAATAACTATAAGAATGTTATGGCTATAAGGCAGCATGAAGACAACATGAATGTATTCAGAAATTTCTACACTTTTTAATTTTCCATTGAAGTGGATTCGATATATCATGTTAACAGAAGTAGAAGAAACTATCTGAAAAGAAAAAAAATTAATAAAATTTGAGATTTATACAAAGATATTTTTGTTGTTATGTGGAAATTATAGTCATTATAATCCATTAATGACTCTATTAAAGATTATAAAACTTAGCATACTAGGAGAAAATTTTTTTCTATGATGGTGTATAAGACGTAACAGAAAGGAAATGTGTTTTTCTATGACTTAAAAGACTAAGTATATACACTAAAAATACTTTTTATGGATCTATTCTTGATTAAATTAATATAAAATATTTATGCATTATTTTTAGTAAATACACATTCTTGGAGAATTTACATAAGTTCAGCCTATGTTAAGATTTTACTTTATCTTAGGTAGAACCAGCATTTTCAAAAATTAGATAATTTTTTTGTAGAGCTTTATCTCTTGGTAAGCTTACTGATATTATTTTGGTAATAATGTGTTTTACTCCATTTGATATATTTCTTTTCACAAATCAGACCTTTATTAATTTTAGATGATTATTTAGAGCATTACAAAATAATGTATGGAAAAGTTAGTTTTTAAATTCATTTGGAATGGAAAAAAAGAGTGTGGTTACAGTATAATCCTCATTAAGCAGAGTCAAAGTCTTCAGCAGTTGGATAATTTGTAGATGTGCTATATAAATAGCAACTGGTCCAGAGATTTTTCTAACTAATTTGTACTGAATAAATAAATGTGTAGGAATAAATGGTAATAAGAATAATAGCTTCCTAAGAGGGATTTTTCTTAGTATTACATGATATAATTAATGTAGTAGTTTATGAATATAAATAACAATTATAACTATTTAGAATTACTATCTGTTGGAGAAACAATGATTGGATGACAATCCTCTATTATATTTACCAACAAGGAAAAAAGATAAAAACAAGTTAAGTACCAATTATAAACTGCAAAACTTCAGTGCAGAACAAACTATAATTTTTATACTTAAAGCAATTTTTAATGAAGCTTGCTGGATGTAGCTTGATTATAAAAATGGAAATTCCTTTAATCCCTCTACAAAAAAATTATCTGAAATTTCACCACACACACACATACAATTCTTTAATGTGTTATAAAATTGTAGAAAAGAGCTACTCAAGGATGAGTAAGACACACCTGTCATAACTCAGTGAGTGTTACGCACCACTCTAAACCTCAGATCAGGATTTTAAAGGAGGTCGCCAATTGAGAGAGATGAAGAAAGTAAAAAGACGTTAAAGAAATTTGAAGATGGGAACCAAATAGAAATACTATCTGGTTCACAAAGTAATCTTAGAGCAACTTGCTCCCTTGGAATAATTTTGTTTGTTTCATGATTTATCCTCTATGAAACCTGTAAACCTCTAACACAGAAATACTCAAGACTACAAATTTTTGCTAAAGAAGCACAACATTAGAACAATAATTTCCAACTTATCATGTCAGTCTTCCATTTAAAAGCTTTTGGTTTCACATGTCTTTCGTATTAAAAACAAAACTTACTTTGTCATTGACATATGTTTTGAAGCTTACTGGAAATTTCTTTTAAAACAAATGTTATGCATTAAACTTTTTTTTTAATAAAGAAAATAGTAATATTTTTTGAGTGGTACATTCTGCCAGTCACTCTTCTAATACCATTTCATGTACTATTTTATTTGGTAGTCACAATAGTCATCTGAGGTAGCTACTGTTATTCCTATATGGCATCTGAAGAGATCAAAGCTCAAAAGTTAAGTAATCTGCCCAGAAATTCATAGGGCTTTTGGTACTAGACATAGTATTTGTCTTCAGAGTCTGAATATGTCATTACTAACATGTCTCCCTAAACATATTTAAACCTACAACACAAAAGGTACAAATGGTATCTTGATAAAAACAAATATCCCCATCTTTTGTTTCAAGCAGTTCTTTCTCCCTGAACACCAAATCCTCCTCAATCAACTTCTACTAAAATCCCCAGATCTTTCAAAGCTTAGTTTAAACTCCACTTCCTTTATGAAGCATTAAGTAAGCAAAATCTCTATTGATATCAATCTATATTGATAACTGACTAGTATTTTATCTCTCTTCTCAGAACTCATTCTAATGCTTTTGTTGAATTTCTCTTACCATAAAATTAACTTCCAAACTGAAAAATTAGCTATTCGTGTATTGTGATTATTGCTTTTTTCATATAATAATTGAAATCAAGTTCTGTGTCTTACTCATGTAAACATCTTCTAAATGTTAGACCAGTGTATTTTTGACAGAAAATATCTGTTGAGAAAATTAATTTATATGGGGTAATAAACAGAGAAGAAACATTTGGTAAATGCCTCAACCACTCAGACAAATAGTCTTCTTTCCCTCTGTCTTTCATTAAAATAGGCTTTCAGTTGTAAACAGAAGCTAGAATATGTCATGAGTAGAACATATTGATCATGAATAATTGCTTCAGAATTCAAAAATTGAAATATTGAATTATTTTGTAACAGCTTTTGTATTGCCGCCATGTACGGGAAAAGAATGATGAATCCTAAGCCTCTGTCATGGGAATATATATTCACAATATGTAAAAGTGAATAAACATAATCACTTACACACGCAGGCTAAAACCTGCAATTCTTCTCCATTGCCTATTTAAGGAAAATCTACCCACCCCCACAGGGTCTTAATGGCCTCTTGTTAACATTACATTTCAGCTTCATCATTCATCACACTTCACCTTGTTTCTAATTCTCAAGCTGCATTAGACTCTGCTTCACCAAATTTTTCTGTTTATATTGTTTTCTAAATTGCTAAGAATTGTTCTCCCTGCTCTTTCTTATGGGTACTATGTTATTAATCTTTCCAGTTGTGCAGCTCAATAATTGTTATCATGCTTCTTCTAGTTGGGGATTATTTGCTATGCAGTGTTTACTTATTCTATCACAGTATTTGTCCCATGTAATTTGTTGTGTATATACCTTCTTCACTTATCAGAACATAACATTTCAAAAGGTCAATAGAATCTAAGCATTACAAAAGGAAGATTTTTTGTTCCTTTGCTTTGTTTACTCTAATAGTCCTAGAACATTCTAGGTACTCAGTAAATGCTAAATTTCCGAATGAATAGTCTGTGGCCTTCCAAAACACATAGCACATGATGCAGTTGTTTACTTCAAATAAATTGACTTTTTAAATTGAATGTAAATACCGTTGAATTTGTATATGTGAAAAAAAACACTGACCATAAACAATCATAGCGAATGTGGTATTTAAACACCTGTGACTTACTGGGCGTCCCAGGTATTATTCTGGCTGTTATGCAGATTTTAACATATTTATTCTCCACAATGACACTCTAAGTTAAAGTAATATTATTATAACTATTTTTTTCTGCTGAGGAAACACAAGTACAGATAGGCTAATTATTTTCTTATATCACATAGCTATTAAGTAGTAGAACATGGATAGAAATGCTACCAGTCTGACTTTAGAACCTAGAGCCTGTGCTTTGTAACCATTATGCTCTTCCATCTCCAATTTAAGGCTTGCAGAAGAAAGCAGGAAAATGGAAGTTAAAATGTTGAACTTAAGTTCTATGTTTTGACATTGTCTTCCATAACGGATTTCGAAGTGACCCACAGTGAAATTTAAAAGTAATGTTTTCTCTTGAAACAAGGACATATCAGCATGTGCTTCTTGTAGAAAAAGGAGAACCTCATAGAAACAAATGGAGTTGTGGATAAAATTTAAATTCCACATAATCAAAAGTCCACTCTGCTTTCACCTCCTACTCACTTTTATATGTTTGCTTTGAAAGACTTTCTCAGCAAGTGAAAAGGCTATTCGGTTATATTCTGAAAAGCAGAAGTGTCTGGCGGAATTTAGACTGCACTTCCCAAGATGTGTTTTCAGTATTTTTTCCATAATAGACAGTCTGGCATAATTACAAGAATCGTTTTTATGCAAGTCATCTTCAGTAAGTACATAAGTAGGTTTTATTCACTCGTATCACTCACTATATTTCTAAGAAAATAGATGTTCAAGTCTTTCAAGGTGTAACATATTAAAATCTTTTTAAAATGATTGTTTAAAAAGCTTCTGTGTTGTAATTAATTTCTATATTTTATGAAAAATTATTTTAAAATATCCATGTAATAATAATTTAGAATGCCTACTATGTCTCAGGTACTTTTCTAAGCATTTTACTTAAAGTACTAACCAAAAATAACTTTTTGGACTAATTGGGGAGATGAAATTATCGACAGCAATGGGCTGGAGAATTTTTTAAGAAGCCCTGACTTACAGTATTTTTCAGTTTTCTCGGTGTATAAACTTCAACCAAAATTAATTTCAAGCTTCCACCATGAAGCTACTAAAGACTGAGTTGGGCAGAGATGAGCATCATTGACTGTCTCAACCTGTTACCAAGTACGATGAGCCAGGGAAATATAGCACATTTGAAAAATCACATGTCTTACTAGGAGGCAATGGAAAGTACTAAGAAGAACAACTAAGACAGAATAAGCGAATATAGAGAAGGCAAAGGAAACCAAAAAACACATGTCAGCAATGGAAAAGTTGTACCATATCAAGGAGGCATGACAATATGTTGAGGGATAAAAACAGGAGCGAATTAGAGCCTCTTAGAAATAGGAAGCCAAATATTTAAATAAATATGAATATGTTCTTCAGTTGTTGAGAGCAAGGACCTGGCTTAATGAATGATTATATCTGTGTATCCAATATGGTGCTCGCTTGTCATAGGCTAGGAGTTCAGTGGATATCTTCAAAGATGAACGAATGACTGCCTTTTTTTTCACATGGTATATTTCATTCCAAGGCCCATATGATGAAAATCTCTTTAAATGTAATAGTGATAACTTTGAAAGGATAAGGGCTTCGGTGTTAGTTATGCAAACTTGAACCTCACTACACCATGGAATTTTTCAGTATATAGCATGCACTTCCTTCTTAGAGCTTGGGATGTCACCCTTTTCATTTTAGAGTTTACTTCATTTTCTCCAATCACAAAGAAAATGGTGTCCTTCTTTTTATCCAAGGCTGATGAAGAAGTGCATATTGAAAAAGACATGAGTTGGATTCCTAGATCTCCTATTTAACTATTATGTGATCTTAGCAGGTTCCTTAATAATAGTTCTGTATCTCAACTCTCTCACCTATATTACAAAAGTAATAGCAATAATAATAAATAATAATTAATAATAATAAACAATTCTATTAAAATACTTAAATACTATAATTCATGTAAAGTGTGGCATTTAGAATATTGTAAGCACTTAATACATACTAGTTGGCATTTGGTACATAGTAAGAGATCAATAATATATTTATTGAATAAAGTCATAAATGAATGATAAACAATTCTGACATTGCTCAGATTATATCCCCTAAACACCTCCTCAAATTTCAATTTCTTTCTTTTGATAAATCATTAGTATACATATTATAACATATTATACATTTAATAGATTTTTCATTAATTTCCATGGTGCCTTGGATATAAATACTCAGGGAAACTGGGTGATTTTTTGACATGAATGGATATTTAAAAACCATGTATTTTGGCACCTAAATTTTATAATTTAGACATGTGAGACTTAGAATTCTCAATTTTTTAAAAGAAAATATGATAGTATGATAGTGTTGAGAGAGAAATAAAAAGGCATACTATTGTAATTCATTGACAGGCATACTAATTATTTCCTAATAATTATAAAACAAATTAGGCTACAGCATAAAATAGGAAATTGTTTTGTTCACAGAAAAGAAAAGAAGATAAGACATGAGCAGGACTCATTTGTTACTATCTTTCTGTGAGAAAACAAAACAAAACAAAAATCAAAATACAAATCAGCCTATTTGAATAGAGAATAACTGTCATAGTTCCTAATACCAATGATGTATAAAAATACATGTGTTTGTGTTTCTGTTTATGTCATATAGAACTAACTTACATAGCATTATTCATGTCATTCAATATTTATGAATAATTCAAAATATGTTACATAAAAATGCTCACGCTCACCTAAATATGTAATTGTTCAATGATTAGGTCAGACATGGTGACAAACTTTGTAACCATCACTTCTTATTACCAGCCTATGAGGCTGGCTTTACTATTATCTCATTTTATAAATAAAGACACTAAGAATAAGAGAAGTGATTTGAATAGTCACAATGCTAGTCAGAGACAGAGACAAAACATAAACTTAGTTTTTATAGGGTACCAATTACTGCAGCTAACCATCATGCTATGAGACAGTCATTAATTCATTCTACAAATTTATTTATTGAAGGCCCAGTATACGTGAGGCGCTATGATGGATGTTGAAAATACAAACTTTAATAAGGTACAGTCTTCTTTAATCATCAATTTTGCAATCGGACAAGAAAAATAAACATGTTAACAAGGAATAGATATAGTGTGAAACACGATATAACAATAGAAGCACTTCGAGGAGTGCTGGGTAAGCACCTAAAACTTTCAGAAGATGCTTCATAGAAGAAGGAGCATATACTATTTCTGAAATAAAGGTAGACATTCACCAGATACCAGTCCAAGAGGAGCAAGAATGAATCTGCCGACTATTTAGGAATCTGCTGTATTAGCTTGCTAAAAGCTTGGAGAAGTGTTTAGATACTGACAAAGAAAAAGGGCATTTAGAGTGTGGTGATGAATTCCAGAGGCTGATGAGGTCAGGCACCAAAAGTGGGAAAAAATGCTAGCCTGGGACATCAGCCTAATAAGTTGATGAAAAGCTCTACTAACTTTGCTTTGAATTTAAAATCACTTTTCATTCCCACATCAAGGTCAGCAAACTAAAGCATCATTGGGACGGTGTTTTACCACATTCATCTCCTTCAAACTCAGAGGATGACCTGCTTTATATCTCACTTAGAATGCCCAACAATGTCTGAATTACCTATTACACTATGAGAAGATGTTCTCACAAATAATATAGAGACATGTTTTCAGAGTTATTTCAAGGTTTGTCATCTTAGAGAATATGACAATCTAACAAAAATTGGTGACCAGATAAAGAAAGAGAACAGTCACCTAAACTTTGCAGAATATAAGCATGACAATACAGGAATTAATTTGTTTACTATTGATTAGTTACTTACAACAGCACCTGCAATACAATATTCAAGTCCTGAAATGCCCAAGAATTAAGAACTCTAATTAGAAGTTCCGTTGAGTCAGCACTGAACACACAGAGGCCAAGGTAAACTAATAACAGAAACCGTTTATTAAGGCATAAGTCACAGGTTGACCCGCTTCCAACTAAACCCACAGATAAGAGATGCCACAGCTAAAATCCTGACAAAGCACGTCAAAGAACCATTGGACAGACCTAAGCAGAGCTAATTCTAAAAAAGAAGCACTTTTCAAAAGAGTATGTCCAGCATCCTTTGTAGAAATCTTCTTCATAATGTTATCGCATAATAAGCAGCTCTCAGCCCACTCTATTGACAATTTTTAATACAAACAAAATTGTAGATAAAAGAGACAAAATGAGAACTAAAGTCTAGGGTATATTTTATTTTTTGCAGAACCATGTGAAAGAACAACCAAAAAAGAAATGTGAAGGAATAAAAAGTGGGTGGGTGGCTGTAAGGAAACACAAGCAGAATAAATGACAGAGAAGAAAAATGGAAAGAAAGCAAATTTGAAATGTAAAAATTTTTCAGTGGTACAAATGATGCACTGTTAGTCTGTGGTGCCCTCAAGCAAATATGTTTGTTGTTTACAATATTACATTTGTCAGCTCCATCAATGTTTAAAGTGAGTTTACAGTAAATGGGAAGAAATCATTTAAGAAACACTTTTTTTTTCTAAATAGGTTTATTTATTTATTACCTTTGTTGCTTTCTCTTTTAAAATAATATTGATAGAAGAAAGCTTGCCTATACAAGAAAGCTTTATTTGATATTGGTTTATTTTAAGTGGAGTCTGGATCATATTGCCAGTTTCTGAACATGCTGTTAATTCACATGGGTATGAGAAAACTAAAGACAATCCAGATTTGCTGGTATTTAGATGATATGTCACATTATTTTTAATGTATGAAAGATCTTACATCCACAGGCCTTAGACCAGGTCTAACTCTATATATTTATTTAAATGACCCAATTTACTCATATAAACAAGTCATTTTTCTTCAAATTTCACATCAAATTTTAGGACTTTATAGATGATCTAATATGGATCTTTCATACATAAAATTGTGAGGACTTCAGTGCTTGACTAGTCCAAGATCACCATTAATGGCAAAATGTACTAGACAAAATGTACTTGGACTTGTATGGTGTCATCATCAATATCATCTGCTATATTTCTGATTTTAACATTGCATTAGGTGACATTAAAATAAAGAAATACATGTTGTGTGGTGATTTCACAGTGATGTAGTCCAGCTTCTTTTATTCACATATATTTTACCCTAAATTCTTCTAGCTTACCTCTTCCCAAAATTAAATTTGAGAAATTTTGTGAATTCCTTTTAAGAGCTTTACAAATTTATTTATTGAAGTTTTTTGCATTATATCAAACATCTTTATGTCTATGTTGTACAAATCCACCAACTACTTTATGATTGCATTTTATTTTTAAGAATATCATTTGTGAAAACATAGGTCAGTTTTTTTTAAGATGGATTACTGAAGGCCAGTCTGAAAAAAACTGAAAAAATAAAAGTAAACATTTGTTCCTTGGGATGAAAAAAAAATAATATCTGGAGAAAAATCACAAAGCCATTCAAAATCTTAGAGGGTGAGCTGTTCTAGAGGTAATTTCTGTGAATACCGTCTCTACCTACTCTGAACACTGGGCAATTATGTGAGTATTAAAAATGTGAATTTTATTTTTTATATTCATCTTTCTTGCATGTGACTCAAAACACAGAATGAGGAGCCATGTGATTGCATGTGGTCACTTATGTACAGATGGCATTAGCCCAACTAAGCTGTATTTTTGTAAAAGTGAAAATGATAAGCCAACATAAGCACAAAGAAAATGAATGGCACAGTATTATTTCATGTCTTACATCATACAACTAAGCAGAGCCGTTATCTTAGCTTGATATTTCTCATTGTTGGTTCCCAACCTGGGGGATTTCCCAGGTGAAATCTGAAACTGGTCTCTGTACATGGAGGCAAAGAGAGACCAAAGAAAGAGGCAGGTCAGTCAGCTTAATAGGTGGCAGTTTTAGTAAGCAAGAGAACTTAAATACAAGGCTTTTCTTGAATGGCCGCAAGAAAAATAGATCTCTGCTCTCACCTGCCAGTATCTTAAAAGTTTACATGGCGGCTTTAATTGGATTCAGGCACATATTCACTCCAGATGGTCTCAACATCTTACTCTCTCAAGGCTATGCCATCGAAACAGCTCCTAGTGTGGGAATGGTGGTAGAACACACATTCCAAGGACAGGGAAGGGGATGAGGGACCTCCAATTACCAGGTTTCAGTTCTTGAGTCAATGTCCTCTCAATGACCTTCTCTAACACTCATAATTACTACCCGTCCCATCTTTATATGTCACCAAGATGAATATTTCTGCAGTATGTAAAATTGGAAGAAATCAGAGGTGACTTGCTGTTACTACAATAAATGATCAATTTGTTTCAATGTTCAGATTCCAGTAATGGTATCATCAGATTTACTCAACTGGGAGAGAAAGTAAGGAGACACTGGATTCTAGTGATTAGGAACCATGATCTGAAATTGTCCTGAGGACCTGAGAAATACTTAAATGCAGACTGAAGCTGTATCTTTCAGCACAGCAAAAATCTCTGTGCTTTCAGGATACTCATTACTCTTCTTTTAAAAATATGGAAAAAAAATTCCTTCAGAAATCTCATTTACAAAATGTACAATGATCTAGGGCTGGAACTGGCTCTTATAGGTTACCATTGACAGAATTACTCAATTTTTCAAAACAAATTTTGGTTAATAAATCTATGAAAGTCTTCTTCATGTTGTTGCCTGAATGATCTGTATGTGCGAGTGAGTGAGTGAGTGTGTGTGTGTGTGTGTGTGTGTGTGTGTGTGTGTGTGTATTTCTTCCAATTTAGAATTGCACCAGAATACCAAGTAACATTTTTAAAAAGTTTTCCCATAATTTTCTCACATGTATTTTACTAAAGGTTACATTTGGAATATACCAACATAATGATTGCTAGTATTTTTGAGAATGTACTACGTGTTATCTACTTTCTTAAACTATATCTCAACTAGAGATCTCTTTTAAAGCAATGAGAGCTGTTGCATTGTTGACTGCAAATTTAAAATGTTAAATTAGTTAAATTGCCTTTTAAAATTAAAATTTTAAAACTTAAATTGACTAGCAAATACATAATATTATAAGAAAACTTTTAAGGTTTGTGTTTTATTTAAAATGACCATTAATGAAATTAATGGCTTTTTAAAGAAACTTTGGTATCTGATGAAACTTTCCGGATATTAAAACAAATACTTTATAAAGATATATTATTTTGATTAATTTCACAAATGTCACATAATGGTGAACAGCAAACTTACTGAGAACTTTATTTATACAGGATAGTGGAAGTTATGCTAAACAATTGAACCAGGAACTAAGATTGAAAGATCTTTGAAATATATTTCAAAACTCTTTTAATATATCAGATATATGTTAGTTTTGTTTGACTGTAATTCTTTTTAAAGTGTTTAAACCAGATGAAAAGCAGGTACTGAAAGTTTATAAATAAATACAGGAACTATATCAATCCATAAGAGGTGAAATGGATCGTAGATAGTTAACTTGGTGCAAGGGACTAAGTGATAATTACCTTATGCTTTCTGAAATTTTCTTAAAGTATGTACTACACTTGTATTACTTTTTCTATTTATCACTTTATTATCTCTTGACTTTTTCCCCAAATTACTTGATGTCATCTTTAGTTCTTTAGCTGGAGCAGTCAGGTAAGTGAAAACTTATTGATAACTATATTCTTAATTTCACTGGATCTTAATTTATCAAATAACAAAGGCCTATTCTCAGCATTTTTTTAACTAGAAAAATAAATCGTCCTGCCTCCAACAATATTAGATATAGCCATTACCAAGCTGACACTTCTCAAAGCTACAATTACACCACAGATTGAAAATGTATGGTGTTGTTTTCAAATAAAACCATTATTGACATTAGGTTATCAGAAAAGGAATAAGACTTTTGAAAGGAGTAAAACATTATTAAGAAAAATCAGAATGTGTGGTTTTGCTTGAACTTTTAAAAATATAGTCATTCATATCCTACATAATAGTCACAGTAAATTTGAACATATTAATAGTAAATTAGTATGGGTAGATACAAAGATAAACAACAATTAGCAAATAATCAGTCAAGGAGGAGAAAAGAGATGAAGAAATGAAGTTATTAAGCTCCAGTATTGAAAGCACCTTTCCCCAGTAAAGTTCACAGAACTACTGAGCATAGAAGTCTGTGATCTGGTCTCAGAGACTTCCACTTAGATTTGGTTTTGTACTTTATTATCTATCCTGGAAAAATGACTATGGCAACCCTGCAAGAGCATGAAAGCTAAGATCATTTTGAAAAGGGCTCTATTGTTTGTATCGACATCTTTTGTACTTATATCAAAATATCATGAGCCAGTGAATTCTTTTCTGCAAGATGACCTATGTCTTTGGGATAGAGACTTAGAAGATAAAAAAGTGAAAGGTTGCAGCATCTTGTATTCTGATCTCTTTTTCTCCGTCTCTCTCTTTTTTTCCCTCTATGTAACTGTTCTCGGTTCTTTACTCCATCTGCCCTAGGAGGGGTTCTTTATGAATCTTAAGTTTCCTCTGAAAGGCATAGTAGTCACTTAGAAATGTTAACTGATTCACTCTTGTTTTAAATTTCTGGTAGAGAGCAAATGAAAGAAATCAGCCATGGTCCAATCGGGATGGCTGGATAAAGGGGGCAAAGGCACACAGCAGAAGCATAATTTTCAGTGGTATCAGGGAGACACAAACACTCCCAGATGGCCACCACATTGAAAAAGTGTTGGATTGCTTAACTCACTTTCTTATTTAAGCACAATACACCTTCGTTGTAACATGACCCCATAAGATAAACATGACTGTAATCCTCCAGTGGGCAGTAAGACACAGTTTAATTTGATATCTATTTAAAATAAGTACATCAGAATTTTAAATCCATATTGTATAGATGTGATAAAATCTAAAGAAAAAAAAGTTTCTGAGGCTTTTGCGAGAGCTAACAGTAGATAAAACCAAGACCTAAGTAGACAGTAGAAGTATCTTACAATACATAGAAAGAAAGAGACAAACCAAGGAGTTAGCCATAATTTATAAACAGAAGTTCCTAGAATTTCGAGCAAGCCAACTATTTATAGGAGGACTTATAAATTGAGCATTGATTCTTTTGGCCTAATGTGATCTATGCTTAGATTTTTGAGACATTCATTGTTTATTCAAATTCCTTTTAATATAACCTTTATTACATTGCAAACTTTAAGTTAAAGTATTTGTCATCTTTATTATTAAAAATTAATGCTGCTTGAATTGTTTATCTCTATATTTTCTTAACACCTACATAAATTCCTTAGGGAATTTTTATTTTATACTTCTTTGCAATTATCTTTCAATGATTTGCTACAAATTGTAGTTCATATTTTGATTTAGCAATAATTACTTGATTATCTTCAGATAACCTCAATCTAATTATTTCTTACTTATGAATTAAATAACACTATCTTGACTCAATTACCATTTGGAAATCATTGACTTATATGAAAATATAATAAATGAGTCTCAATTTCTATATATATTCACTTTGATTTGTCTTTTTATAAATAAAATTCAAATTTCTCTAGACATCTAAAAATTGTTGAGCAATGAGTAAAGCTGTTGTAATATTATCTTGTTTTACCATTTTCCATTATATCTGTCATTTAATTTTTCATGTTTTCTAACAGGCAAGCATAGTCACAACAACCTTCTAACTTTTTCCTTTTCCTTGTATCTAAAATGGAGCCAGACCTTTAGTTTTAGAGATTGTCGCAGAGGAGGAAGCAAAAGCAGCTAAAGTCAGCACATCTCCTTTGAATTTGGGAAAAATTCAACTGTGCTATATCACTGCACTTTTTCCAGAAGTACCATTTCTCCATTATTTTTAAACCTTAGTTTATGCCCTTGAACTCAGCTGGAATATGTCTCTACCCCAGGCTTTCTATAACTGACTCTATTTCCCATCCTTGCCCTGACCAGCTTCACTTCCCACTCTGCTCAAGCGTAGTTTCTACTTGATTTTCATGTCTAATTCTCATAAGAAGTCTCAGGAGTTAGCTAGTAGTTATTATCACATTTCAGTCTAAGTGCTTGTTTAGTATCTGTATCTCTTACTAGAGTATAAACATTTGAAAACATGATTAGGTTTTATTCTAGGTGTCTAATACACAGTATCCAATGCAATAAACTTTGATAACTGAGGTACATATATCTTATTTATCCTTTCTTATTTTTTAATCTTATTTTGACTTGTAAAATTAGACCAGAAATCATCTATGATCTGTTGGTAATACATTTAATTTGTTTTCAGTCTTACTGAAGACAACCATAATCTCCCATCCTTCATTTATATTTCAGTTCAAGTGAGAAATACTTTCACTTTATAAGAGAAAATCAAAGAGTAAAATGCGTGAAGTTGTGTGACCTTGATCACAGCTAAGAACCAAATCCGAACTTCATTTTATATCATCCAGTTTTCTGGTCGTTCTCAGTTAACCTGCTAACTCATTTGCCCTTAACGTTGTTTTAATTTGTTTAATAAAATGTTTTTATGTATACAGTACTGCTATGATTTAATTAATCTTTAATTAATTTTAATATTATTTCATGATTAATTTAGTATTTTCTATATTTACAACTTGATATTCTCACTTATTTGTTCATTACCTCTAACTATGATTATTACAATAAAAAATAGATGCATTTTTTTATGTCTATGTGCAAAGAAAATACTTTTGTTTTTAATAAATATGTTTTTGCAATTGCAGTCTCATAATCAGTTCTTTCTTTATGATTGAATTTCCACTTGGGGTAGAACAATAGAAATAAGTAATTCATATATTTCTAAAGTAAATTATTTAATATATAGTCTCTATACTGGCATTCTAAAAATATTAAAATATTTGGACATTGTATAATTTATATGCGTTATCAAAATTCTTAAAATTTGAAGGACATTTAGAATCATAGAAATTGTAGTATATCATCCAGCTACTGTCTCTTTAAGCCTGTATATATTTTTAAGTTATTGACCTCTGTTCCACTCTTGGCCCTCAACACTTCATCTCAATTTAATAGCAGCTACCTTGGAATCATCTCAAAAGGTTTACCTGAGAAATCAATGTCCTTAATCCCATTTTGATTAGTCTGTTCACAGTCTTTATTAAGTGGAACACCAATAGCATTCTGCTAAATCTGCAGTTTCACAACAATACTTTTAATTGCTTCAGTTTGGGGTACAGAATTCGTTGATAGTTAAAATGTTTCATATGATGACGCCCTCAGTCAATTCCAATTGCTGACCACAGGCAGAGAGTTTCTGACTTAGACTCTAAACTCTTCAATCTTTGTTTATAAATGGGCTACCTCAAGACCAAGGATGTCTTTCTCATAGAACTTGGCTAACAGTGGTAAGAAGGAATCAACACACACTTTTTTTTTTTTTAAGTTTTGCTACTGTTTTCAATATAATTAGCATGAGGTTTGTCCCTGCTTTTCTCTCAAGCTTCATATTTCTTGACACAGCTAGCCACGATGCTAGGGAGTCTATTTTCATCCAGTAAAGTTCTTAGCTATAAACCAGTGCATCTATTATTAAACAAGAAAATATTGAGGAAAAATGTACAATGACTATTACAACAGATAAGACTTTCAACTGAATAAAACATGCAAATTAAAATCTTAAAATAATTAAAATCCATATACCTTTTGAAGTTTCTCTTCACAAAACCTATAGAAATAAGTAGGTTTAAAAATTATACAGCTATGCATGATAAAGATATACAGATACAGATAGATAAAAGCAATGACATAAACAAAAATAGACAACGAAATTTAAAATAGAGCAGATATATTCTTTCTCTTTTTCTCTCTTTCCTCTCATGCATAGACACCCTCTCAATTAGTTATCAATCCTTGAGATTATCTTATAATGCTTTAAAAGATATTTGAGAATAGTAAGTGGCTCGATGGAAGAAATCTAGGCAATATATTTTTGCTTTTCAGATATTTTATAAAATTTTCTCTATATTTTTCAACATTCAGACTCCTAGTGAGATGTCTTGCATAATATGTCTGCCATTCAAAAAGAAACTAATTTTTGGATTGTGATGGTGGATGGATGCCATGAAAGCAAAAGCAGGAACACAGCAACTAATTAGAGAAATTAGATCCTGTGTGCTGCCTGAATATCAAAAGAGAATTCTTTGCAGCATATAATTTAATTTAAAGAGACCACGAAGTAATTTATGCATTTCTATTTTCTAAAATACAGTTTATATGTTCAATTATCCTTAAGCTTCTGTCCTTTTAGCCAACTTGTGTCAGAAACCATATGAGCCCATCAAGAACATGTATAAAGTGGGAGAACATCTCAATGTGTTCCAAAATAGAAAATGCACAAACAATTACAAATAACAATTGTTTCCTTACCATGGAATTCAAAGATTATCTAGGAAGGCAAGATACAGAATTCATGGGCAATAAGCCAATATAAATAAAAACCTAATACGTATTATAACAACAAAAAAAGATAAAGTTTATTTTATTCTAAATTTAAAACCAAAATAAGTAATTGATTTAAGATATTTTTGTTATCTTCTTGAAAAAGCAGTCTAAGCAGTCTTCACATTTTGTTTACAAAGATATTGCAATAAAATTTGAATTTTAACTTAAATAGATGAATATATAGGATATAGATGAATCTGTATTTATTTATAATTAAAGTAATTACAGTTACTAAAAAGTAAGCTAAAGTTTAAACTTCTTTTAAATGCTTCTGTATGTTAACCCAAATTTAAAATTATTTGAAAAACAGGATATTTTCCAATAGCCCAGTTGTTTCTATATCTCTTTAGCTCATTGAATTTTAAGGAACTGTAATGACTGGTCAGACAAAGCTGTGAATTAGTGGTATATATCTGACTAGAGAGTTTATGCAAACACACAACAACAACAAAAAATAGAAAGTGAAAACAGTCATTTCATCTCACCTGATAAAGTTTCTGTTACCAAAACCGGAGCCCTCTAATTGTACTCACAGGCTGTATAACATCAGCTAAGGAAGAGCAAAGTATGATTTATGCAATCCTTGATTATGGTTTTGGCCTTATGAGAATAGGTAAATATATGTAAATATATATCTCAATCTTTTTTCAGAGAAGACACTTTTATAATTATTAAGTGGAGTAAGCATTGCCTATATTATCACTATCTTCTTTCCTGCACAGAAAAAATGAAAATTTCACATTCCTATCTTTTCCTGGAAAATACTTGACTATTCATAATTTACAAGAGCAATTCCATTGTAAAAATCATATGCTCTAGACATATCATACTCAATCTGTTCAAGACTAAACTCATCACCTTTCTTCATAACTAAAATGAAAAAAATCATTAGATTTATTCTGTATTTTTAATACTCCATCACTATCTCAATTCAAAAATTTTTCCATGATAGACAAGGCTCTTAACCTAAAAATAAGCATGAGAATTGGTATTATTTTTTTGAGAACTCGTTTCAGAGAAAACACAAATGTAACACACAATCTTACATATTTGTTTGGATACTTATTTGACATTGTACCTATAAAATACATAAGGGCAGAGCCTGTGTAGGAATATACCTGTGTGTCTGCCTGTTCTATATGTAAAAGTTTCCTCAAATTTCTTTCTCCAGAGTCTTATAAGTTGATAATATATCTTACGTATCTCAGTTTCAGATTTCAGACTTATCTGTCTTCATTTCTTCCATCCTCAAGATAAACTTCTCTCCCAATATCTAATCATTTGCCAGTTTCTACAAATTTTTCCTTTATCATGTCTTGAAAAGTTGTTTTCAATATACAATAGATCTGTCCCAAACTGAAAATTCATTTCCTTTTCTGTCTTTATTGCCTCAAAAATCTCTTAGTTTTTCTGTCAGTTGTTTAGCTATTCCAATTTTTTTTTTTTTTGCACACAATGGAGTCTTGTCGAATGTATCACTCCCTTGTTCAAAATATTTTATAAGTTACCCATTAAATATAAAAGTATTTCTAAGTATGTCAATAAATACACTTTATAGTATACTATTATTGAT
The DNA here is from genome assembly GCF_000151845.1 of Pteropus vampyrus. Classification (NCBI taxonomy): domain Eukaryota; kingdom Metazoa; phylum Chordata; class Mammalia; order Chiroptera; family Pteropodidae; genus Pteropus; species Pteropus vampyrus. The sequence continues at coordinate 11,773,568 of NW_011888786.1, forward strand.
ATTAGGTAGTGCTACTGGTACTTACTACTGCAAACACACACACACACACACACACACACACACACACACACACACTCTTTAGCTAAAAAATATTATTTAAGGTCCCCTGAAATTATTTCACAGGCCTTTTATTTTAAATGTGTTTCTCTATTCATATCAGTTAAATATCTACATGGCATTCAAAAACACATAAATTCTCTTATTTAGTACAAATGTTATGATTCTTGCCTCAACTTTTATTTTAACTGACTGACTCAAAACCTCATTGGATTATGATTATAATCTCATGACAGTTTTCTATTGCCTAATATTATTATTATTTGTATTTTTATGTTATGTGCTTATGAGATTGAATACTTCTGGAGAGTCACAATGTTTTGTTTCTTCTGTTTTGTTGTTTTAATTTTGTTACTGAACAAATATTTCACATAACCAGTTTTAGATTGATTTAACTAGTTTAAATTACATTTGCATATGAAAATATATAGAGTGACCATTAGAATAATTTATAATAGTTATTAAAAGCAAATTTAAAAAAAATGAAGAAAAACTCAAAGAATTTTAAAGAGAATACTAAAGCAGAGGGGAAATACACAAATATAACACGCAAAAAAAATCACAAAATCAGTTAGGACAACAATAAGATGGTAAAAAATATGTCAAAATATAATAATAATTAAAATAAATAATAATATACCTATGTAAATATACCTAGGTAAAAAACAAGATTGTTAGGGTTAATTAATAATCAAAATCCACACATATGTTATTACAAGAAAGACATAAAATCATAGAAGTATGAAAGGAATTTAATAAAAGGAAAACTTACGCCATGTTAAAACTAACAAAAAGAAGTCCAGTCTATTTGAAAATCAGACAAAGATTTTATGTTTAAAAAAGAGCATTCATAAATTTTAAGAGGATAATTTTATAGTAAAGGTGTAAGTCAAAAGGAAAATATATTTGTAAACATGTATATGCTCAATATTATACATTCGAATATATGACAAGAAATTTCAGAAATATGAGTAATAAACCTGCTTTCATGTAAATATTCCCACTTTCATGTAAATATTCATGACAAATATTCCCACTGTTTAATGAGTAAAACACTCATAAACTCATAATGATATATGATATTCTACAATACAACTGATGAATTATATGTAATGGATATATTTTTTACTTTTAACTGGTCTGTGTCTTATATTCACAGTGAGTTTCTTATTGACAGCATATACTTGGTCTTTTTTTAATCCATTCCAACAATTTCTAACTTTTAACTGGGGTGTTTAGATCGTTTATATTTGATGTAATTGTTTATATAGTCAGTTTAATTTTATTTCTGTAATTTTGATCCATCTGTTCATTATTTCCATTTTTTTCTCTCTTTTTTTTTTGAGTTTAGTATATTTTAATGATTCCACTTATCTCATTTTTTGGCTTCTTATCAGTAACTCTCTGTTTTGTTTTTTTAATGGTTGTTTTAGAATTCAGAGTATATATCCTTAGTGTATCATAGTCTCCCTTAAAATAATATACCACTGTAGATATACTATAAAACTTTGAGAATAGTTTATTTCTTCCTTCCTATTATGTGATGTTTTCTTATATTTTGCTTCTATTTATGTTATAAATCCTACAACACATTGTTATTCATTTTATTTTAATTACTCTTCAAAGTGATTTTAAAAAGAAATTTTCAAAATTATCTGCACATTGACTATTTTCATTTTTTAAAAATTCTTTCTATAGACCAATGTTTCAATTTCTCATTATTTTCCTTCTGACTAAAGGGCTTATAACATTGTTTTATAGTGATGGCGGTAGTGATGCTGATAATATATCTTGGCCAATACTTATATGTCTCAGGTCTTTGGCTTTATTTTTAAAATATATTTTGCTGAAGTAACTTTCTAGGTTGATAACTTTTTTCAGTACTTTTAAGATGCCTCTTTCTTCTGTTTAGAATTATTATTGACAATAAATCTACTTTCATTTTTATTTTTATTCCTATGTGTATACTTTCTTTTTTTTCTCAGAGTTTTCATGATGTCTCTTTTGTCACTGGTTCTAAGCAATATGATTATCATGTCCTTTGGTGTAGTTTTCTTCTTCTTTATTATATTTAGGTTTATTAAGCTTCTTAGACCTTTGGGTTTATAATTTTTATCAAATTTGGAAAATATCAGCCATAATTTCTTCAAATATTTTCTTTGGTGCTTCTACTTCCTGTAATATTTGAGTTACACCTTTATTAGGCCACTTGATGTCTCATAATTCACTGATGCTTTGTTTATTTTTCTCAGGCTTTTAAAAATCTGTATTTCATTTTCTACAGTTTATTATGATAAATTTAAATTAAATATTTGTTTTGTTGTACAATTTCTCTTAATCTAATACAGTGTATTTTTATTTTAGATGTCAGATTTTCATTTCTAGTTCACTTTGGGTCTCCTTATATCTTTTATTACTCTTGGCATCATCTTCACATGTTACTTTTTTGAATATATAATGTATATTTCTCATTTGACATGTATGATTTCTTGTCCTTGTGTATCAATTTTATCATATGAACTTTTTTGCAATCTGTTTCAATTGATTGATTTTTCTTCTTTTACGGATTTCATTTTTCTCCTTTGTATGCCTGATGTTTTTTATTTATTTTATTTTATTTTATTTTTTAAAAATTCTAAACATTACATGACTGGTTGCTGGAATTTTTACATTCTTATAAATATTTCTGGGCTTTATTCTGTAGTATAGTTGAGTAATTGGAAAAAAATTAATATTTTGAGAATTGCTTTTAAGCTTTCCTAGGAAAATCCACACAACTTTTCATCTAGAGCTAAATGGCTTTCCTCTAGTGTAATAATCCTTTATGAACTTTAGTTGAAATCTTGTATGTTAGAATATCTTTCTTTCCTGACTGGTGGGAATGTGAATGATCCTTGGCCATGCATCATTTCCAGATATTATTCTGCTTGATATTTTCCCTGATTCAGTTTTCTCATAAGCATATGCTAATGAGCACTCAGCTGTAGACTTGAAGACAACACTGCATATCTCTTCACCTCCCTCTTTCCCTCCCTCCCTCCCTCTCTCTCTCTGTGTTTGTGTGTGTATCTCTTATTTGCTGTCAACTTCCTGAATTCTAATCACCTTGATTTCCTTGAACTCTGAACTCTGTTTCTTCAATTGAGGGATATATCAGGCTGTATTTGAGTCTCAACTCCTTATGCTTTTGCCTGGAAACTCCCTTTAGTTAGTAAGCTGGAGCAATCATATGGTTCGGCTTGTTTGTTTGTTGTTGTTTCTTTTCTTTTAGTTATCAGTGTTCTGTCTTATCTATTTTCCAAAATCTGAAAATATTTACTTCATTTATTTTGTCTGTATTTTAAGTTGTTTAAGCTGGGAGGATAAATTTGGTCCCTATTCCCTCATTATGGCATGAAATGGCAAGTTCAGATTAATATTAGCAAATAATACATAGAAAAGAGGGAAATTGGTGTGAGGATGTTTAAGAGATAAAGTGAATAGAAATGATTTTATCTGACATCTGTGGTGAGGGAGGGGAAAGAACCAGAACAACCCTCTTTCTTCACTCTTCATTTTTGTTATTTCTTGTGCCTTTATTAAGCTCTCTGTGTTTCAATTTTAAATAATATTCTATTTATTCTCTAGGTTATTTGACAAAGGTATGTAAATGAATTCTATTCATGTTACTTTCGCATATAAGTCTGTTCTCCAAAACTCCCATATATACCACATTCGTCTAACTTTTGAACAACTCTTAATATATCAATGCTTATAGATTATTTTCAATGTATATTGCAGTAAGAAAGAATATCCATTTGGCCAATACACTGATCACATTAATGG
>NW_011888786.1:11779649-11783261 GCF_000151845.1 Pteropus vampyrus
AAATCATATTTTGTCATATGATCCTAAGAAAAAAGTCTTTGCTTTATTTTCTTTTCAAATGTTTTACTAGAAATTTTATTGAATAAATCTCACTTTATTAGTGATTTTTCTATAAAGCACATAATTAATATATTTTTGTAAACAAATCTTCATTGTTGTTATTGGTACAGTGAGTCAAATCAGTACTAATCAGTGGGTTCTAAATTTTCTTATTTGTTTATTAAGTGGAATTAAATTATTCATTTTAAAGTTCTGAATAACACCTACTGTGGCCCAAAGATAGAAAGTGTGACCAAGACATTGCTACTGAGGGCTTCCGTTCGCCTGCAGTAACAGTTCGTGTGTATACGAAGCAAGAAAGCAATTTAAAATCATGTTTTGGTTGCAAAAAATACATGTTTCAAAAATTGTACTGTTTATCGTTTCAGAAATACACTCTACAGTTATATGTTCTTTACTTCTTTCATATATAAGATTGCAAAAAACGAATAAGGAAATATCAAAAAATGACTAAAGGCTTCTTTCTGATTGAGAACAGATACAGAAAACACTTTCTTGATAGCCATTATCACAGAGAAAAGCCATTTGCAAGCATTTATTTTGTATCAAATTTCAAAATTCTAAAATCAAAAAGTTCTAAAAAAGGAGTTAGATTCGACATTATTATTCATTATAACTAATGATAACTATGGATTTCTAGTCTTCTGTTAGTTATCAGGGACTTCACTCTCACAACAATCCCATGAAATTAGTATATTTGATGTCACAGAAAACTAATTCTCAGAGTTGAAGTAACTTGTCAAGGGCACAGGGTAATGACTCTTTTCAAAACCAATGCTTTCAGCGTCTCAGCAATGACCTTCATCACCCTCTTACGCTGAGTCACTTATGTTAAAACTCATTAGCGATGAAGAATATTCTATAAGGACGGAGTCTAAACTAATTTTAGGTAAGGCTTTTTAAAAACGTGTCAAATGTTACCCAGAAATTGATTTCTCATTTTGAATCATACTAAAAGTTTTTGGGGTTTCATATTCCTATAAGAAAATGATACCTGAATAAATTTACACACACACACACACACACACACACACACACACACACAACCAGGGAGGCAAATAACATCCATCGTTGGGGCGACTGTATACCTTAGCAGACAAAGCAAATCGTTTACTAGAGTATAGGAGGTGCTATGAATAATTATGCTGGGACAGCAGATATGAACCAAGATTGTCTAAGACAAAATGAGACAATATGCTCACTCTACCCATATTCCTCAATTGTAATTTGAAAAAGAGAAAGAATGCTACAATTTTTACATAAAGTAAATAATGACATATATATGTTAGACCAAAAAGAAACTTTTCATAGCCTATAATAGAGCAGAGACAGGTGGGGATTTTGCAGAAAGCAGTTTTACTGGATGCAGATTTTTTTATAGAATGATGAAAATTAAAATACCATGTATAAGAATATATGAGATAGCATATGTGAAATAAAGTAGCAAGCAGAGGAAATTTCAAATCTTTAAATCCTCATATTCATAGAAATAAAAGATGAAAGAATGTCAATTAAATATCCAAATGAAAAGGTTAGAAAAAAAGGAGAAAAGAAAGGTAGTAAATAACAAAGATAGAAGACATTTATGAGTTACAAATTTTATATATATATATATATATATATATATATAAACTAATAGATAAGAAAGATTTCAAGAAAAAAATATATAAACTGACAAACAACTTATGGTAAGAAGCCTCTCAAATGTCCCCAGTAGTCCCCACCTTCTGGTATTCACATTCTTGTACGTAGGCTAGATTTAGCAAGTCCCTTCTAATGAATGTAACAGAGGTGATAAGATGCCATTTCTGAGTTTAGTTTTGAGAATGACTGTGGCTTTAGTATGGGGCACAATCTTTCCTGATCTCTTGAATCACTTGTTCCGAGTGAAGCCGGCTGCCACACTGGGAGCTGCTCTGTGGAGAAGCCCACAGGAGCTGCTCTGTGGAGAAGCCCACAGGATAAACTGAGGGAAGCTATGAGCCAATTCCTAGGGAAGAACTGAATCCTGCCACCAACCATATAATACACTTGAAAGCAGATCCTTGTGTAGTGAAACCTCTAGATGAGACCGCAAATATTTTCATTCCAATCTTATGAGATACTTTGTGCCAGAAGCACCCACGCTTGGGCGATTTCTGATCATAAATGTTGTAAAATAATGTTTATTGTTTTAAGTTGTCACATTTTGAATATAATCAATAAGCAATATATAACTAATACACTACTAGCTAATCAAACTAAGAATAAAAGAAGACAAAGCAAAAACATACAAAGTAAGAAATGTTAAGGGGACTATAACTAATGAGAGAAGTAAAAAATAATTAAAAAGCAAATTAGTGATTACTGAGACCTTTTTTTCAGGAGGAGGTAAGATATGCTAGTGGTACCAATATTTGCTTCATTGTAAAGGAAAACTGACTTTTAAAAGCAGATACTAGGCACCATCACCTTCACTAAATTATCAAGCCTGGCATTACTAGTGGTGGAACAATCTAGCATATGCCTCTTGATAAATTGTAGCATAAAGTACACAGCACCACCCAAGATGTATTTTTGTCACATGTGTTCTGCCTAAATCTTTTAAGATTTAGATCAAATTCTACATAAGAGAAAGCAGAGTGTAGAGAGATGATTGACACAGGCTACTTCCTCTCTGCCCACCCCCAGCCACCAAAGCGTACATGCTGAACACAATTTAACCTCTTGTCTGGTAAATATCTTTTTTTTTTTCTGCAATAGGATAACATTCTGGAGAAAATTAAATCAAGAATATCTACTAAATACCCTACTTCCTCAGTTTCTATTAAACTGTACTATGGTTTTATTACCAACACTAAATATTGGTTTCCAGGTATCACATTTTATCTTAGATAACTTCTTTAGAGGCTGACTTTTGACTTATATTTGAACTTTGGTGGATTTGGGGTCAGTTTGGGGTAATATTTCTTTCTATTAAGTTTTTGGGTTTTTACATCCTGGTAATGAACTAGCACAGCTTTTAAAATTCTGAACAAAGTCTACCATTTCCAATGAGATACAACTCAGGTTGTGATTCATGAAAGGCCCTTGATATCCTCCAGAAATTCGTAGTTCTTTCTGCCACAGTGGAGTTTATGAAATTGGGAAGTTATGTTTTGATTTGTTTTATTTTAACCTGTTAAATTCTAATATAAAAATTTTGATCCCTTTACTTGTAACATGTTTTCATTTTTGGACTATGTAATGGATTATGGAATTATGTTCCCTCAAAATTTGTATGTCAAGGCCCTAACCCCAGTGTGACTGTGTTTGGAGCTAAGGCCCTGGGGTAGGTAATTAAGTTAAATGAGGTCATAAAAGTGGGACCCTAATTCAATATGACTGGTGTCCTTATAAGAAAGGGAAGAGACGCCAGAGGTGGGCGCAGAGAAAAGGCCATGTGAGGACGTGGCAAAATGGCCTTTATCTTTAAGCCAAGAAGAGAGACCTCAAGAGAAATCAAACTTGCTGACATCCTGGTCTTGAACTTCTAGTCACCAGAACTGAGAAAATAAATTTCTGTTGTTTAAG
>NW_011888786.1:11784432-11794531 GCF_000151845.1 Pteropus vampyrus
ATTTGTATGTCAAGGCCCTAACCCCAGTGTGACTGTGTTTGGAGCTAAGGCCCTGGGGTAGGTAATTAAGTTAAATGAGGTCATAAAAGTGGGACTCTAATTCAATATGACTGGTGTTCTTATAAGAAAGGGAAGAGACGCCAGAGGTGGGCGCAGAGAAAAGGCCATGTGAGGACGTGGCAAAATGGCCTTTATCTGTAAGCCAAGACGAGAGACCTCAAGAGAAATCAAACTTGCTGACATCCTGGTCTTGAACTTCTAGCCACCAGAACCGAGAAAATAAATTTCTGTTGTTTAAGCCACCCCTTCTGTGGTATTTGTTGAGGCAGTCCTAGCAGACCAATACAGACTATAATTTTTAAATGTCTCCCTAGGAATCTGATATTGAGGAGGGTTTATATTGGAATAAGGGATCCTTAGTCATATCAGAGTATATTTATACTGTCATTCAACCTAATTGCATAGCCTTTGAAGATCTACATCGGGGCAATCTAACAAGGTATGATTTAGAATAGGACATAACAAGCCAATGAATTTTCGGATCCAACTTTAGAGGATTTGGGAAGCACAAATTTACCCTAACAACTTTCCACATGTATGGGAGCAGCTGTTGGTAGTGCGTGTGCTGCTCCAGGAAGGTGAAAGAATTATTCTGAAAGGATACTTAGCTCCTTTCTTGAGAGCAGCATCCACAACTTTGTTTCATCAGAAGTCTGATACTCGAGTCAGATTGATGAAGGGAAAAAAACCAGTGTGACATTATGGGGAAAAAACTTCCTTTCCTTGGCCTTGGATTTCCATGCGGAAGGTGGTCCGTCACAGTTACACTATTACAGTATTTCCGCCTCTCCACTGACTTTTCTTCAGGAAAACGTAGGGGGTTTGATTGCTATGTTTTGGACTAACGTCTGAGTGAGCCTGGCTCAAGTCTTCTTTTTTGATATTAGCTTACCTGCATACAGTAAGCATCTATTCTTCTATCCCTCATGCTCTAAGTGTTACACGCATTACCTGACAGGGCAGCCTCTGTGATCTAGCTCAGCTATGTCTGACTGGATAAGTCTGTCTATTTCTGTGGTGCAATATTAGCAGCCCATGTGGCTATACCCAAGTCAGGCTTGTTTGCATAACTTTGCTTGGGGAAAAAAGGTGATAATCGCCTTTTCATTGGCTGACTTAAGCTTACCTGGCAATGGTTTCCAATTTGAATGGGAAAGATGGTTACGAGAGGTCACATTAACATAATTACTAGCTTATAATCTAGCTTATAATCTTTCAAAAATCCGAATTAATGTGCTCCCAAATAAAGTGTATTTCCCCATGGGAGTGTAAGAGAATCCAAAGTGGAGTATAAAAATATTAGAATTTCCTTTATTTTTATCTAAAAATGTGAAAAATATGAGAAATAAGCATTGTTATATTAATGCTTAATACAAAGAAGTTGTTCGCTGGATATTTCTATATAATAACAACTACTATATGCCAGGCACACTTAGGTTCCGGGAGCCAGCGATGAAAGAGACAAAGATCTAACACACAACAGAGTTGCTTTCTGACAAGTTTTCACAATATGAGAAAGCAAATAAATGAATCTGTAATTTAAATTTAGGTAGTGATAAGCGCAATAAAATATCATGGGGAGAGAGAAAGTAGATAGATGTGATAAGGTATAAGAAAGATGCTACTTAGGTCAGGTGAGCTTAAATGTAATATTTTAGCAGAGGTTCCAAGGAGGTGAAAAGGTGACCCATGAGAAGAGGTCCTATGACATGAAAACTCATAGCATATCTGAGAAAAAAAAAGTCAGAACATACAGGGAGTAGTGAAGGGTGTGAGATGAGAGGAGGTAGAAGCAAGGAGAGGAGCCAGCTCGTGACAGGTTTTCTGGCATGGAGAGGAATGAGGATCTTAGTCAAAGTGTGATAGGCCACTGAAGGCTTCTGAGCAGGTGAGGTAATGACACAGTCTGATATGCCTTTTTAAATTATCTTTCTGGCTTCTGTATGGAGAAAACTAAAAATGTATTGGGAAATGTACTCATTTTTTTTTTTTTTATGCAAGCATGTTAAAAAATTTTTGAAGGCCGTTGATCCTAAACATAAATTAATGTTTTCAGTTTTCTACATCTGTTCTTAAGAAAAGTGGAACAAGCTAAATTTTTTTAAAATGATATAATAGAACTAATATAAAAATAATATCAATAGAAGTACTATGGGCTTTAGGATAGAACAACTTATATATTAATTCCAACTAAGTCTGCCTAATTGTGTAACCTCAGGTAAGTTCTGTGAGATATTGCAGACTCCATTTCTTTGCCTGCAAAACTGCAATAATAATTTTCATCTTGATTGTTTTTATATGGATTAGAGCTATGCTTATTGCATCTTGTCCAGAGCAGTAAATCAATAAATGTTGTTTCTCATTATTATTTATGGTCAGATATGTTGGACAACCAGAATTGAAATAACAAAAAACCATGAACTTAATTTTGTAGAATTCCGTTGAGAATATTCAGAGTCCTAGATTCCCCAACTGGTTAATAATATAAGAAGGGCAGAGGATAACCTATTCTAAGCAGAATGTTTATTGACATAGATGCAAGAAATAGTCAGACCAAGGATAAAGTTACAAAGACGACAACCATATGGTCATTAATACATAAGGTTTCCCACCTGTCACTTCCTCTATTCGAAAAATCTGTCATTTCATTTCCAGGAGAAGTCCAGTGAGATAATAAGTACCCCTCCCACTCCTGCAACAGATTAATGAATAATTTTATCAGACCATTCAGGGTAAGTGAAGTCCAAAATTACTTTCAAGTGAAGTAACCATTTAATTGAGGCAAAATTGTTTGGTTTTGCTCCAATTATCCAGTTAATTGCCTTTTATTTTGCACTTTACTTTTCATGTGTTGACATCAACTCAGCTTTGTAATCCAGTGTTTTGTTTCTTTTTACTCTCCTTTGTGTACAAGTTGGAAGATACAATCTCATTCCTCTGTAACTTTGTTCTTTTCCATGTCATTGATTTTTTCCCTGTGGGTCTAATCAAGCTTAAGCTTGCTTATGTTCATTTGTTTTCTGTTTGTCACAGCAACCCTGATGATGTACTCTTGTTTCTGAGAACAGTACATTTACTGGAGACTTATTGTTGCAGAATGAAAGAAAGAAGCAAGGCATATGGAAGAGAAAGGTGGGGGCTGGAGGTCCTTCAAACAGAGCAGAATGACCTTTAATCAGTTGAAAAGAGAGTGGACGTTAGGCGATACATATTTTTTCAAACATAGAAAAGAAAATGTAAGTGTCGGAGAAAAGAAAGCAAAAACAAGGTGAACCATAGACAATAGATAAATTTTGGATATGAGGTAAATTTTGAAGTATGCCTCACAATCACATGTATAGTTTTCTAAGCAATGACCACAGTAATCAGATAATTCCCGAAATTTCACACAAATTTGCCATGCATAAACCATGTCTAATGATATCAGTAAAGCCTTTTTCTATCTCTCTCTCTCTCTGTGTGTGTGTGTGTGTGTGTGTGTGTGTGTGTGACCCACAGAGAAATGCATCTAAAAATATATTTCTCATAATGACTTGACATGGTTAAATGAAAATTCAATCATATGATTCATTGTATGTGAAACATGATCTAAATGAACATTACTAATAAGTATTCATTTCCTGAAGTATGTTCTGTAGAACTTCTGTACCAAAAATGGCTACATAAAATGTTCTCTGTGATCAATTGAACTTGAAAAATATTTGTCCAGTTATTTGCTTTAAGCATTTTTTTCATATATTCTGTATAGACATCAGTAAGGACTGATGTCTTTGAAATTTTACATTTATTAGTCACAGAAACTAATACAGAGAAAAGCCATTTTTAACAAGTGGCATCATGATACATTTGATACATTATTACCTTTTTGGGGAGATGGGGTGGAGGTGTGGGGCGTGGATTTATTGAACACGTCTATTTTTCCAAATGCTCTGCCAGTCTTGTAGCTCTTGGCAGTCCTAAGGCTACCAATCTAGTCGAGAAAACCATTCTTTATCAATAATTAAGAAATAATGTGATAATGATTAGCTCCAATGGGGAGATTAAAGAGGAGTGAGTAGGTGGCAAGATGGGGGTGAGGGATAATTCACTTAATAGATGAAATAATTGTGTTGGCATAAAAAGATAGATTATTATGAAGTGAATGTAGCTGATATTGAAATGGTACCTATATTTTCTTCTACAAACACAAACTGGCAGATTTTCTACCTTTTCAAAATGAACTAAAGCACAGTGGAGTCATCCTGCTCCTCTTACTGTAATAGGAGATGCGAATCTCTGCATGGATTTAGAGTTCTTAGGCATTGACAACCTGGATGGCTGAAGGACCCAAATCAATCGTGCTGCGACCCACTGGAATTTCACTTTCCAGTCTAGAGAAAGGGCACAGTTGATCTCATTATAGTGGCTTGCTAGAGGAAGAAGCTGAATTGTGAAATAAACTCATGATGACTATAATCCTCTCCTGGTAGAGAGATTTGCATCATAAAAATACCCTCATCACTGGGCTTGTCATTATTCATATTGGTGGTTTAAGCAGAGAAAACAAGAGCTGAATGTCTCTGAACAATAAACTTCTGATTTGCCTTCGTTTCAATAGGAATTTGTGCTATGTCCTAAATTAGAAAAAAAGTCAGGAATAAATTTTAATAAAAATCATTTATATTGGGAGTTACATTGAGCTTTAAATTTTTCAGCAGAGTTTATATGATCTTGTGTGAAGATATTTCCACATATATATAGCCACATACCTCCTTTACTTATTTATCCAATACCTCCAAATATAATTTTTAAGGAGTCCCATTATTTTCTCTTCTTTACTATTCCCAACTCTAATATTTCAAACAAACAAACAAAAAATAAATGAGATTAAAGTAGTTAATCATTGCTTTTGAAAAGAGTATTTTCCTTAGATTTCAAATGCTGTAGGACATGAGCCACCTAATGTAGTAATCATGTCTTTTAGTGATAGCCAAATAAACAGACTACACAGCTATTGAAACTAACTCATGCAAAATATATTATTTCTATAATGCCTTTGCACTTATGTGGTATATTTGCAATAAATGAATCTTTTAAAAATGTTTATATCAGAATCCACTTCTATCCCCTAATTATTCCTTTCTGGAATTCCACATTCAGGGATTGCATACATAAACAATCCAGCTCTGCACATATGAAAGACGCAGTGATCAGTTATGGAAAAAGAAAGTGTCTGATGAGATGCAAGGTCACAGTGATTTGCTAGTGATTACCTTGAATAAATATGTGACCACACGACAAGTGACTTCTAAAAGTTGCATTTTCCTAAATGTCAAGAATTTTTTCCCCTTAGGAATAATTTGGCAGTTGGTCTTGGCAATCACATTTCTATTAAATTACACGTTTTACTTGACAACATTTTTTCATTAGAGCAGGTTGCAAGCTCCGTTACAACCCTTCACTCTGATGATATTTTTATTCAGGTAAACTTTCTATCACCTTTTTTCAGTGCATTTGCTTCTTGTAGAAAATATTAGAACAAGGACTTGCTCATTTCTGTGTGCTTATGAAATCAGTGTCTTTACGTAACATAATTCGGTATTACAGCACTAGGCAAGAGGTAAAGGAAAGCCCCCGTAGGTGTGTTTATAACTTACTCCAGTGAAAAGATAACAGAACTTTCAACAGGATGAAATGGAACAGGCTGCCATGGACTAAAAGTGAGACTTGGACTTACAAAAGAGAGAATAGTTAGCTACCTGCAAAAAGAGTCTTGAAATGATAGAAATAATAGAATGAGTACAATATACAAAATATTTGCCCTTCTGCAACATGGGGATATTGCAGAATCATTCCCACTATTTTCAATTTTCTTTTGCCGTTGGGTAAAGATTAGAGTCTCTGTAGATATACAGGTACTGACTTTTGAAAGTTCATGCATTAAGCAATTAGCCAATAAAAAGATACCTTATTGAGTTTATCATTAAAGCAATTCCATAATCGAAGCTAAATGAAGAGCAATCTCCTAGAAGATCAGGCACAGGTGAAGAAAACATTGTGGAGTATTCTTTAGAGAAATGGTACTTATGTCTTGGTCACGCTGGGGCAGAATGAGGCTCTGGGCACTTGTGCAAGCTGAGAGTGAAGCCCACTCTCGCTGAGAGAGAAGAAAAGGAAAAAAGTGGTTGGAAACACTTTTCTATTTCATTTAATAAATACAAAATTCACTGAAAAATTGACCATATTCCTGAAACAAAATTTTTCTTTTATTTTTCTTTTTAGTCTCAGCAATGCTCTGGCACAAAGCTTTGAAACTGTTTTGTAAAACCGTTTGGTGCTATTACACCAAGAATAGCAAAGCCATTCACTGAATCTGGTTGTAAAAATATAGTATTCTGAAGAGCCCAAGGCACACTACTTATTTTCAGACAGTGTAACGGAAATCTTCAGATTATGTTTTAATATTAAAATGCAAACAAGTCTGATCACCAATTCCAGTCATAAATGATTCCTTGAAGAAGAGAGAGGATATTCTGCCCAGGTGTCACTCACTTGATTTGCATGAGAAAAGGCTTCTTGTGTTACAAATTTTACTATCATTTCAAAATTGTGAATCAGTTTCTCTTCTCTTCCTCCACTATTGGTACATCATCATCTAAGTGTGATGTTCCTTTAATTACTTTCTATCTGTTCCTTGCACCTAAACAATTTCACAGTCTTGTGCCTAAACGGATTTGAGATTAAGGAGCAGTGGAGGAAAGAATTTGGGAAGGAAAAAACAGTTTCTTTTCCATGGTGCCACCTATTTTTTCCCTTTTACATTGATTCATGTATTAATGGGTACAATTATTCTTGCATCCCATAAGCCAGAGCAGCATTAGGTTCTTTATAATGGTGATAAACAAACAATCTCTTCCCACAAGCAGACACAGGGATTCTACAGGGAATATTAAAACCCTTAATATTTCAGGGGTTTGAAAGATGTGATTCTCTTTCCAGGAGACACAAATTATACCATTTTGTGAAAACAGTACATGACAGCAGTCCATAAATTTAAAGCCAGATATACATCAGTTTAGATTTGTGGTTGATCCTATGGGCGGAAAAAATGTTAGCAACTTATTTAAAGTTTCTTTAGTATTTTTTTTAATAAAACGATGGAATTTTCTCAAGCTTGTTTTACTGTAGAGAGAATGAAAATAAAATTGTGCATTTAAATACCTAATACATGAAAGGTTTTCAATTAATATTTTAGTTTCTCTTTTCACAAGATTTGCTTCTAGTCCCCAAAATGGTTCAAAATTTCCCTAGTGTTATGAGTCTTCCATATTACTCTTTGCTAAGATGTTATCTATTGGAATCTATTTCTATACTCATTTCCTGAATTTCAATCTTTTTGTAACAGATTTTATATTTCATAATAAAGTAAACACTTATTTTGCACTTATGTGCCAGGCACTATTCTAAGAGAAACTAACTCATTTAATACTCAGAAAGCCTTATGACACACAAACTATTTTTGACTCTATCTCACAGATGAAGAAGCAGATACAGAGGTGAAGAGAAGTTATATAAATTGCTCAGAATCATTTACCTAGAATCTACTCAAGTATAAAAGCTGTAGAGTCCCCTTTTTAATCACTAGGATATATTTCTCTTCATCTTCTCCACTTTCCTGACTCCTGTAACCATTTATATGGCATCACATTACTAAAACATAGTTTTCCTCATGTAAAATATTCGCCAAACTGCAAGAAACCATGACCATTTCATAAATGCTATTGATTATGAGTGTGAAATTACCAAAGTTGTTCAAAAGTTCTGATATTTTTCAAATACTGTTATCTCTCTATGGACCTTTGTCCTTATAGTCCATTTTGAGGTGTTTTATACTTTAACCTACAAGGCATTTGTTTAACAAAATAGTTAAATTTATAGCTTTTGTTTAATATGTTAAAACAGAATTTATCTTCTAGTTACCACTTTTTTAGGCTCACCTCATTTCATTATTTTGGTTTTCTCTAGCATTATGTCTTGAAGGATAAGATAAGGAACATAATTGTATTTATTATGGGAAACAATGTGTTGGATATAACATTTGTCTCTATCAGAAGTAATCAACATGATAAAACAAGTGTAAATATGAAATGTGTAAATATGGCTTTTTACTTTTCTCATGGTTTTATATAAATAGACATGATACGAACTGGCATCTTTCACTTTGAATGATGTTTTGTTGTAATTCTTTCCAGATTTTCAGTATTGAGAAAACTCGCACTGTAAAATTACATCGACTGTCCTTTTAAATCCATATGGAAGTAATTGACTCATATAGCCATATCGGCACTGATTCTAAATGCGGCAAGCATTAAATATCTGCAGTGTGAAAACGAAAACTTTATTTTTTTTTTTCACACGGCTTGTTCTCTCCTTTATACATGGGCTAAGACTTAATAAAGAATCTTGATAAATACTCTTCCCTACTAAAGCTTATATGAGTTCACCTATGTGTGTGACTCCAGTGCCTGAGTGAGATGTAGTTGGAGGCAGAGCCCCCTTTCCTGAAACAAAAGGAGACACTTCTTCCCATCTACTAAAGCCCACGGGCACACCAGCATCGTTTTTGTACATGAATAGGCTCTGCCAATTTGATGCTCCCATGGTTATTGTGGACAAATTTGGATCTATAAAGAGAAAAGTTATTCTGAGAAGTGGATAAATTGGAATGCTGTTACTGTCAAAAAACAAAACAAAACAAACAAAACAACAACAACAAAAAACACATCAGTTTTCTCTATCTTGTAAAAAGTAAAATGTTATGGTACATTATTTAATAGTGATAATGTGAAATAAGGGAAATACAACTAAAGAAACTTAAGGTGTATGTAACTAGATATGCATATGCAATATTTTAACAATCAGCAATATATCTCTATTTTTCTTTACCAATTGCGATATGCTTTTTATATTTTATTTATAAGCAGTAATTCTACGAATTTTCTTTTATTGTATCTCTTTCAGAGGTAGTAATGATATTGTTTAAGAGCAGGGGTTCTAGAATAAGATTCTTATTTCTTTAATACAGTTTGAACTAATTTTTGTGAGTTGTGTGAGATAGGGGTACAATTTTATTTATTTTTGCATGTGGTTATTTAGTTTTCCACAACACCATTCATTGCCTTTACTTAACCTGGGTCAGCTCTCCATATTTAACTTTTCTTAACCTTCTGTATATAAGGCTGCATATTTTCCCATCCTCCCTTTTACATAATTGCCACATTAAGACTTTCGGTTCCCTTTCTCTGTAAAAATTACTGCTTCTTAGAGAGTTACAGTAATTTCTTCATTGTCCCCATCCAATTCACTAATTTCATGGAAAATTTTGATACCTGGGTTTTCAGTTCTGTCTAAATCACAACACAGCAATAAATAGGAGAGATGTTAATATATAGTTTGGTAATATATGTATATGTAATATTAAATTCAAGAAATACAAATTAAAATTTAAAATGAGTTATTTTGAATAATATTAGAGATCTTTCCAAATGAGGCAGCATTTAAAGTATACATCCTGATAAAATTGGCTTTTACTTAAAGAAATTTTCATAAAAAGAAAAAAGAATATATAAATCTATCACCTTAAATTGCTATGCACATTGGTGAGTAAAGAAAGATGTTATTTCTCAGCATTACATTCATTTTTTAGTAAGACTGTAACTACATGTTACTGTATAGGTCAGTCCCAAATTTATGTGATAATATATCAGAGAATTCACCACTTAATTTTACCATAAGACCAGATCGATTCCAAGAAAGCCTTTTGTAGATATGTAAAACAACCTTCTGTCTCTCATAAATCATAATTTGTGTTTCTTATGTATGAACAGAAGGTGCAGGTAAACAAACTAATTTGTGAAAGTTAGCTATTTTTCTCTCAATTTTCAATCTCCTAAGAATCCCTTTAATTTAGCTTGTATTGACCTCTCCTTCACTCTTGGATATTCTTATTTCCCAGACAGAGTAACCTCATCGATGGTGGTATCTAAGCAATGTACCACTG
>NW_011888786.1:11795001-11799093 GCF_000151845.1 Pteropus vampyrus
GGCCTTGTTTCTCATTTATGTAGATTTCTCCACATGGTTGCTAGTGTTTCCTCACAGTATGACATCTGGTTCCAATAAAAAGAGTGAATTCTAATGGTGGATAGTCCAAGAAACAGAAAGCAGACGGCTCCAATCCTCTTAAAGGCTAGGTATAAAACTGTCATAACGTCACTTCTGATGTATTTTGGAAGTATTCACAAGACCAGCCTGAATTCAGTGGGGTAGAAAATAAACTCCATCTCTCAAAGCGCAAGTGACAACTTCTCTCCATCTTTATTCTATCTCATTACCTAAGACACAGATCACAGGTCTACCTCACTCTCAACAGAGATGTTGCTTCCTAGTTATCATTACCTGAGTCCTCCGTGTTGGACTCCTGAGCTTTTCCCATCTCTAGATATCATGGCACTTATTTCCACTACAATTATTTTATTGTCAGTTTTTCACCAATTATGACCTTTCTATCAAAAATAGGAGGTGTTTTGCATCTCATCTACCTTATGCACACTTTTTTTTTTCTCTCTCTCTCTCCATTCTCTTTTGGGTATTTGTCGCATTGATCGTTCCTCGGTTTCCAGCACCAGCCATTACTTTGAGCTTCTCTGCTTTCTTCACTAGATTGCTTGGTTCTCTTCTATCAAAATTTTTAGAACAATTTTCTTAAACTTGACAGTCTATTAAAATAACAACTATTATTTCCCCTTTACTGCAGTTTCAACGACAGTAATAATAATAACTCCTAACGGCATTTGAGTGAGAACTATTTGAAGAACTATCTTAGTGGCTGTATTTAAATTGTGTTCTCATTTACTCTTGAGAATAGCCTTATATATCCATACCTTTTTTTTTGGTCTTTTAAAGAGAAATAAAGAAAATATCAATAAATCTAAATGATTTGTCTAAGGACTCACAATGAGTAAGTGGCAGAGCAAATATCAGAACTCTGTTTTATATGAGGTCATATAGTATGTTCCTGTAAGCTTTTATGGACTCACTGCCTTTACCTCCTAGCTGGCATTGATATATTAACATTCGTTCCCAGGTATTTTGGCCAAAAAAAAAGAAGCCCAGCTTTTTGTAACTTGTTTAATGTTTCATTCTTTAAAAAATTTCTCTATCATCTATCTACACATATATTATATAAACACTGAATATATTATTAAACATTATATGCTTATATATCTAATAAATGTTATTTTATCACTTAGACTTTTATTACACTAAATTAAATTACCTTCTCTTAAATTATGTAAATGTTAATTACACATGGAAAAATGATGGGTTCCTTGAATACTTCAAGCAATACATACACTAATAAATATTTAAGGCATGTTGAACAAGCCCATCCCACAAAGTAGAATCAGAACACAAGGTTTTCCCTACCTACTCCACCCCCTTCACCTCCTCCTTCATCTTGATTATTATGTTTTATTCGTCTCTTTTTAAATCAATACCACATTTCTGTAAAATTTTAGAATTACTTTATTAATAACCACAAAAATCTTCCAAGATTTTTAGTAGGATAACAACTTTATAGATCAATTTGGGAAAAATTTATATTTTCACAACAATTTCAGAGTTAATAAACATAGTATGTCTTTTTATTTATTTAAATTTTAATTTCTTAATAGTAGTTTATAGATTTCAATGTAGAGATTTTACATTTTTATTAGATTTATTCAGGCATCTGATGTTTTCACTTCTATTATAATAGTTTCATATTAAATTTCTTTTTCTAATGATCTTTTACTCATATATAAAATTTGTATTTGTGTTTATTGATATTATTTATTGACTTTAACATTACTTAGAGTCCTTGAATTTACTAAATGTGTCAGGCGGAAATTACTTGATTTCGATATTAATGATAGTTTTAATGTTTTATTTTTCTAATCTTCTTTTAAAATTTATTTGCTTCTCCTTTACTCTCTATAACTTATAAAAGAACATTAAGTCCAAGTAGGTAAGATAGGCATCCTTGTTCATAGCTTGATCTCACTGGCAAATCTTTCAATATTTCACCAAGACTGCTGTCATTTATTATATATTTTCTTTATCAGATTAATTTTCTTTACTAAACATTTTTATTAAAAATAAGTTTTAAATTTTATTACATCTATTGAAGCAATCATAATACTTTTCTTATTTATTTTATTAACATGGTGAATGTTATTGTTTGGTTTTCATAGGTTAAACCAACTGTGTGCTTTAAAAGTTTATTATTCCTTCTTTTTTTTTTTAATTGCTGGATGTGATTTACTATTATGTTGCTTAGTATTTTGTAGCCATGTTCAGAAAAAGGATTAATCTACAATTTTGTTCTCATTTAGTGCCATTATCAAATATATATTAATTTATTAAAACAAGTAAGAAAGCATTTTTCATTTTTTGCCCTGTAGGAACATCTGTAAAAAGTGTGTCCTTCAAATATTTGTGAATGAAATTTTTAGTAATGCCATGTGAATCTGGAGGTTTTTTTGGTAGGAAAAAAATGTAATTATAAATTAAAAGTTTTATAGGGTATGTTACTAAGATATTCTCATTCTATTTGTCTCATATTTTAGTAAATTGTACTTCATATATATTTGTCAATTTAATCTAAATTATCAAATATAATGACAAATATTTTCCTTACTCTTTTTTAATGTATGTGCAATCTATGGTAATGCTTATTTATTCTTAATATTGGTTATTTGTGCCTCATTACCTTTTATTTTGAAACTTTCTAGGTGATTATCAATTGTGGTAGCTTTTCCATAGAATCAAATTTTGCTTTACTTATTTGGTCTATGTGTGTTTGTTTTCTATCTCACTGATTACTATTCTTATTTTATAACAATTTTTCTCTTTTTGGCTTCAACTTTCTCTTCTTTTTGGGGGGTACTTAGATGTGGAGAGCGGATTGTAAACTGACAAGGTCCTTGCAATCTGTGAGGCCAACCAAGGGTTGCCTCACCTCTAGGAATTCTCCAAAGAATGGGGAATTAGGAACTGTTGGGAGAATAATGTGGTGTTGAAATGAAAATGATTATAGTAGGATGTGTAGGTTGGGTGGGGATAATCTTATTTTAGCCAGCAAATGTATGCTCTTGTATAAAAGCAACTTGAAAAAATGAAATCGCTCTCTACTCCATCATTAGTGGATAGTGGTCCTCCCGATCTCAGCTTTCTGTCTTCTTTCTTTTCTCAATCTCCCACCATTCCCACTCAGGATTATTTTCCAGAACCACACTGGACGTGGCAGGATTTAGCACTGGCTGGACTAGGCACTAAGATAACTGATTTTCAGCCATTCTTCACTTTTAACTTATGCATTTAAGTTTAATCATCTGTTACTATGTCATATTTTCATTATAATTAAGATACAACAAGTATAAACATATTGTTTTGATTTTTCTGTAGCCTATGGCTTATTTAGATTATAGCGCTTCATTTCTAAATAAATTTAATTTTAAAACATTTTTAAATTTGTTTTTTTTATACATTTGGGTCTCATCAATCAAAAAAACATTTTTTTTTAATTTTTAAAAATGTAAATATAATTGATATGAAATCTTGTATTGGTTATATTAGTTTCAGGTGCACAATATAGTGATTCAACATTTTATACCTTACAATGTGATTAGCCCACCAATTCTAGTAATCATCTGTCACCCTGTAAACTTATCACAATACTATTAATTATATTCTTTCCCCTTTTCACCTATCTCCCACTATTTCCCTTCTGATAATCATCCCTTTGGTTTCTTTTTATATGAATGTTTTTTGTTTTGTTTGTTTGCTTGTTTTTTAGATTCCATGTATAAGTGAAACCATACAATATTTCTCTTTCTCTGCCTTATTTCACTTACTCTCCTGATTCATTCTTCATAGATGAAACATTAAAAAAAAGTACCTATTCTTTTCAAACTATTTCCAAAAAATTGAAGAGAAAGGAAGACTTCCAAACATTCTATGAGGCTAGCATTACTCCAACACTAAAATCAGACAAAGACACTACAAAGAAAGAGAATGATGAGCCAATATTCCTGATGAACATAGATGCCAAAATTCTCAACATAATACTAGCACACTGAATTTAACAATGCATTA
>NW_011888786.1:11799143-11800976 GCF_000151845.1 Pteropus vampyrus
TTTTGGCCAAAAAAAAAGAAGCCCAGCTTTTTGTAACTTGTTTAATGTTTCATTCTTTAAAAAATTTCTCTATCATCTATCTACACATATATTATATAAACACTGAATATATTATTAAACATTATATGCTTATATATCTAATAAATGTTATTTTATCACTTAGACTTTTATTACACTAAATTAAATTACCTTCTCTTAAATTATGTAAATGTTAATTACACATGGAAAAATGATGGGTTCCTTGAATACTTCAAGCAATACATACACTAATAAATATTTAAGGCATGTTGAACAAGCCCATCCCACAAAGTAGAATCAGAACACAAGGTTTTCCCTACCTACTCCACCCCCTTCACCTCCTCCTTCATCTTGATTATTATGTTTTATTCATCTCTTTTTAAATCAATACCACATTTCTGTAAAATTTTAGAATTACTTTATTAATAACCACAAAAATCTTCCAAGATTTTTAGTAGGATAACAACTTTATAGATCAATTTGGGAAAAATTTATATTTTCACAACAATTTCAGAGTTAATAAACATAGTATGTCTTTTTATTTATTTAAATTTTAATTTCTTAATAGTAGTTTATAGATTTCAATGTAGAGATTTTACATTTTTATTAGATTTATTCAGGCATCTGATGTTTTCACTTCTATTATAATAGTTTCATATTAAATTTCTTTTTCTAATGATCTTTTACTCATATATAAAATTTGTATTTGTGTTTATTGATATTATTTATTGACTTTAACATTACTTAGAGTCCTTGAATTTACTAAATGTGTCAGGCGGAAATTACTTGATTTCGATATTAATGATAGTTTTAATTAATGTTTTATTTTTCTAATCTTCTTTTAAAATTTATTTGCTTCTCCTTTACTCTCTATAACTTATAAAAGAACATTAAGTCCAAGTAGGTAAGATAGGCATCCTTGTTCATAGCTTGATCTCACTGGCAAATCTTTCAATATTTCACCAAGACTGCTGTCATTTATTATATATTTTCTTTATCAGATTAATTTTCTTTACTAAACATTTTTATTAAAAATAAGTTTTAAATTTTACTACATCTATTGAAGCAATCATAATACTTTTCTTATTTATTTTATTAACATGGTGAATGTTATTGTTTGGTTTTCATAGGTTAAACCAACTGTGTGCTTTAAAAGTTTATTATTCCTTCTTTTTTTTTTTAATTGCTGGATGTGATTTACTATTATGTTGCTTAGTATTTTGTAGCCATGTTCAGAAAAAGGATTAATCTACAATTTTGTTCTCATTTAGTGCCATTATCAAATATATATTAATTTATTAAAACAAGTAAGAAAGCATTTTTCATTTTTTGCCCTGTAGGAACATCTGTAAAAAGTGTGTCCTTCAAATATTTGTGAATGAAATTTTTAGTAATGCCATGTGAATCTGGAGGTTTTTTTGGTAGGAAAAAAATGTAATTATAAATTAAAAGTTTTATAGGGTATGTTACTAAGATATTCTCATTCTATTTGTCTCATATTTTAGTAAATTGTACTTCATATATATTTGTCAATTTAATCTAAATTATCAAATATAATGACAAATATTTTCCTTACTCTTTTTTAATGTATGTGCAATCTATGGTAATGCTTATTTATTCTTAATATTGGTTATTTGTGCCTCATTACCTTTTATTTTGAAACTTTCTAGGTGATTATCAATTGTGGTAGCTTTTCCATAGAATCAAATTTTGCTTTACTTATTTGGTCTATGTGTGTTTGTTTTCTATCTCACTGATTACTATTCTTATTTTATAACAATTTTTCTCTTTTTGGCTTCAACTTTCTCTTCTTTT
>NW_011888786.1:11804106-11855080 GCF_000151845.1 Pteropus vampyrus
CCACTATTTCCCTTCTGATAATCATCCCTTTGGTTTCTTTTTATATGAATGTTTTTTGTTTTGTTTGTTTGCTTGTTTTTTAGATTCCATGTATAAGTGAAACCATACAATATTTCTCTTTCTCTGCCTTATTTCACTTACTCTCCTGATTCATTCTTCACAGATGAAACATTAAAAAAAATGTACCTATTCTTTTCAAACTATTTCCAAAAAATTGAAGAGAAAGGAAGACTTCCAAACATTCTATGAGGCTAGCATTACTCCAACACTAAAATCAGACAAAGACACTACAAAGAAAGAGAACGATGAGCCAATATTCCTGATGAACATAGATGCCAAAATTCTCAACATAATACTAGCACACTGAATTTAACAATGCATTAAATAAATTATACATCGTGATCAAGTGGAATTTATACCAGGGATGCAAGAGTGGTTCAAGATCCTCAAAACAATTAATTTGATTCATCACATTAACAAAACTAAAAACAAAAATCATATGATTATCTCAAAAAATACAGAGAAAGCATTTGGCAAAATTTAACATCCACTTATGATAAAAACTCTCAACAAAGTGGGTATAGAAGGAACTTACTTCAACTTGATAAAGACTATATGTGACAAGCCCACAGCTAACATAATACTCAATGGTGAAAAGCTGAAACTTTTCTAAGATCAAGAACAAGACAAGGGTGTCCACTCTCACCATTGTTATTCAACATAGCACTGAAAGTCTTAGCCATAGAAATCAGACAAGAAAAAATAAAAGGTATTCAAATAGGAAAAGAAGAAGTAAAACTGTCATTATTTGCAAATGACATGATACTACTATATACAGAAAACCCTAAAAAATCTAGCAAAAACTTAATAGAATTAATAAAAGAATTCAGAAAAGTAGCAAGATACGAAATTAATATACAGAAAGCTGTTGCATTCCTATACACTAATAACGAATAATCACAAGGAAAAATGAAGAAAACAATTCCATTCATAATTGCATCACAAAGAATAAAATACTTAGGAATAAACTTAAAATGAGGTGAAGCACCTGTACTCTGAAAACTGTGACATTTAAAAAGGAAATCGAAGAGGACACAAATAGATAGAAGGATATCTTGTGCTCATGGATTGGAAGGACTGATGTTGTCAAAATGACCATATTACCCATAGCAATTTACGGATTCAATGCAATTTTTATCAAAATACCAATGTAATTCTTCTCTGAACTGGAACAAATAATCCTAAATTTTATATGGAGCCACGAGAGTCCCCTGATACCCAAAGCAATCTTGAGAAAGAACAAAGTTGAAGGTATCATGCTTCCTGATTTCAAACTATACTACAAAGGTATTACAATCAAAACAGAAAATTTCTTTCTTAATTCCACTGGGACAATAAAATATAGGTTCTTTGAAATCTGATGAATATATGCTCTTTTAAGTTGGCAACTTTGGTATTTCATTTTCTGTCATTGTTAGGCAAAAGTTTTTCTATACGTCCATTTGGTCAATTTTGTTAATTGTTTGATTTATAAACTTTAGCTGATTTTTTTAAAGATACTGAAATATGTGTGTTAATGCCTCCACTTTATGATGGTAGATTTTTAAATATTCCTTTTTAGTACTGTCATTTTTGCTAGACACATTTTTTCTGTTATTTAGAACACACAAATTTAGAATTGTTATATCCAGGTGGCTTAAACATTTTATCATTTTAGAATACTCTACTTTCTCTACTACTTTTTCTTTCTTTCAAGTTTATATCATATGATATTAGTCTGACCACATAGCTCTCTTTGAGAATGACCTCTGACATATTTAAAGTGCCCTTGCTTCTTGGTAATAAAATCATTTTGACTTTTTTCTTGCTCTAAGGTACAGAATCAGCTATCTTTCTGAAATCTGTATTTCTACAGAAAAGAATATTCTTAGATACAAAAATCTGGTCTTGGAGTATGCAAAGATGTTGCTGCTGCTATTAAACTAGGAAAATGATTTCTCTGGCTCTTTTGCAATCTCCTGAAGATAATATTTTTTCTCATTTAACATATTTTGTTCTGCCATACTTTTCCAATATGTTTTGTTTCTTTAATTTAAATATTTCACATGACACTGTTGATCAGCAGTGACCAAAAAAACATTTGGTTTGAGTCAATGATATTCTATTATAATGATCTGTATAATTTTCTCTTTACATCTCTGATCTTCCCGTTCGTTGTCACCTGTACTGGTTTATTTTTTTGATTTGACCTCATTTCTCTTGTCTATTCATTCCATTTTTCTCTTTTAATTGATTTCTGTAGCTTGAATTCTCTTCTATATATAAATGAGAAGAATGTTCTCATACATCCCTTGTCTTGATTTCTCATGAGCTACTCCAATACTTTAAAGTGACATTCAGACAATTTTACATTCAGGTATCCTGGGAGGCCTCTGACCAGCTTCCTTTTTTGTAGACCTAAAGATCTTTTCAAATATATACCACATTTTTTTTTTCTCTAGGGGACATGCATATAAATTTCACCTATTATTTGTTATTCCTCAATAATATCTTTGAAAAAGTGGATGTACCTTTTTCAGAAATATGATTTCACATTATCGGAACAAGTGGAATATGTGATCCTTCTAGAGAAAGATTTTCCAATATGAAAGGTGGTTTTAAAAACTATGTCAGGATGCTTGTTAATGTTGCCACCAAAGAACAGAGAAATTCAACTAACAGCTTCCTTGAATGAGATCATGGGGTTATGACTGAATGTTTTCACAGCCAATTACATCTGTCTCAGGAGAGTGTAAAAGAATTCATGAACTCTCCCTTTGATGCAAACTGGTGTTTGCAGACAAAAATATTTATGTCCTTCTTGGAAATACAAGTCAGGCCCAGAATTTCTCAGATAATATGAAAAAAACACTACAAATGTAAGAGCAGCAATATAATCTCTTAGTGTGGTAGAGTTTCTACCACATTTACGTTGTTTATCGTATTAGGATAATTTTAGAGAAAGTAATTACCCCTAACTTCAGAAAATATTAAAATCAATTTTAGGAATGTAGAATATTGAGCAAATAGATCTTGTGATTAGTTTAGATCTTGTGATTAGTTCCTCCTTTTGTTTTCCTTATCACCGCCAGTCATTCTTATTATTACAGTATCGCGCATTTAAATACTCTCTCATAGAATATATTAAGTTTATATCAACATTTTGTTTTTAGTACCTCTTATATTTTACCTTTCATTTCCATTCCCACTTCACTATTATTTTGTCCCTCTGCTCTTCATGACCGGGGAAATGCAATAGTTTCTCAATGGGCATTATGGATTCTAGATTTTGGAATATCCCTCCTTTAAATGTATCTTTCATTACTGTCCTATTACTTCCTAAAGTATACCTCTGTGCACTCTACTCTCCTCAAAATCTTTACTTACTCTTAGCCTGCCCCTCTTCAACAGAGTGGGAGGAAAAGAAAACGAATCTGCTTCTTCAGATGAACATAGTAAATGATTCTTCCTCTACGTTTATGCTATATGAGGGTAATATTCAAACATTATCTGTATCGTTATGTATACTAGTGTGTGCTCATTTGTACTATATTCCTGTACCTGATTAGGAACATAATTTTTATTGTACCTTTATTCATTCTTGAGTTCAACAAATAGCAAATAAAAGTCCAGGCCAGTAGATTTCACTCAGGTTATTTAATTGGTTTATCTACGGAGCCTTCACAATATACCCCTCCCACTGCCACAGAGATTTTGCTACAATTGGGATAAAGTATATTGAGACAAGAATTTTCAAAATTTTCCATTATTTCTAATATGCAAACAAGGTTAAAAATCTCTGGCTTAGGATATGTAAATCGCTACGCTAATTGCTAACACATACCAATATGGAAAAGAAAG
Source organism: Pteropus vampyrus (assembly GCF_000151845.1). NCBI lineage: Eukaryota > Metazoa > Chordata > Mammalia > Chiroptera > Pteropodidae > Pteropus > Pteropus vampyrus. Next base: position 11,808,007 of record NW_011888786.1, read on the forward strand.
AAGATTCATCTTAAGGGCGTTTACTGTTAGTTGTGAGGGTATTAAGCTTTGGAGTAAGACTAAGGTGGATTTGACTCCTAGCTTCATCATTGGCTCTAGCCTTAGTAATTTGCCTAACACTTCTTAAGTTTTACTTTTCTAATTTTAAAAATAGAGATCAAGTAGTTTTTGCCTGATTAAATAAATTTGTGAGTAAAAAACATGTAGTAGATTATTGGCCCTTAGTAAACACCCAACACTTAATATTGTTATTATTGACAATTGTTTCATATAGCAGTATGAAGTAAGTACCCAGAAGATGTAAAAATAAACTCTTGTATTTTTCAGAAGGGGGATTATTATTTTACATGAAGAAATTCAGAGAGGTGTCATGAAGTGGACTTGATATAAAGGTAAAAATTGGTCCTATTTGAGCAGGGGACTAGAGGGCATTTCCTGGAGAAGGAACAACAGAGGAAAAGGCCTGGAATTAGAAATTCAGATTTGCTCGGTTAGTATCAAACAGGCCAGTTACAATACCATATGGTATTTTTAAAGAGAGGTTAGTAAAAGTTAATTTTTTTTTAAAGTTTGAGTACAAATTTTAATGGACTTCTAATACAAGACCAAATAAGTTTGTCTTTTGTTCATAGTGGAGCTATGGGTTTTGGGTACATCAGGAAAGTATGCTCGGAGAGGTGACAATTTGAGTAAGTTGGATGGAAAAAATATTACCTCATAAACAAACAATAACAACAACAACAACAACAACAACAAACAAGGATCTGGTTCATGGACTTACGCAGATTAACTATAAAGTCTATCTCTAATGTGTCAATGGGAGAGAATATAGTCAATTGTATTCACCTGCTTCATTTAAAGCAAAATACCAAAGCAGAATCATTATATCTTAGCTGGCTCACAGTTCTCTAGTTACCAAAATGCCAATAATAAAATTATTGGATATGTAGCTTTCCTCCAACAACAACAAAAATACATTATTTTATTGAGGGACCTCCTTTAAGAGCTGATAGAGGAGTCACTGCTTCACCCACAGGCTATAATCACTGCCATACTGACTGTACAAGTGAGCCAGCCAGATGTCAGTATCAAATGCCTCTGCCTGAAGGACTTGCTACTACTGCTTCCTATACCATCTCTTAATTTCTTCTACTTTAATTGAGCTACCTTTCCTCATAGATTCAATCAAGAACATGCTCACAGAATAATGTTGTTTTCCAAGTAACTTTGATTATATTATGTTTCCACAAATAGAATCAAAATTTGTTTTTTCCTTCCACTGATTGCATATTCTGCTTATCTCCAGCATTGTTCAGTAAGTAGAAAAGAAATAGACATATGGATCTTGGACTATTTTTCTGTTTTTTGGTTTTTTTGTCCTGTAATTTTCTATACCACACTGGGTTTGATTTTCAGTTATTCTAATAATAGAAGAATATTCAAATTATGATACCACATTGTGAGTTATGTTCAAAGGCTTAAATTAAAATATTAGAAACAGCAATTTAGAGGGTTTATAGACCTAAAAGATGCACCTAAAATCACCTTATTCACCAAATACTTTTAGGTAGTACACATAATCAGTTCTCAATGGAATTAATTGGATTTCTAAATTTTTGAGAAGAGTGATACATGAGTTTTCAAAGGCCTCTAATACAGTAGTTCTGCTATGAGTTTTTATTAATTGCCAAGGCAGAGAATTATAATTGGTACCTTCCTCCATCCAGAAGGTAATGAAGTAGAAAGGAACTTGTACTAGTAAAAATTTGAGGAGAGAGAGAGAGAGAGAGAGAGAGAGAGAGAGAGAGAGATCAAGTTCATTTTTTAAATTAATTAATGATATATTTTTTTTAAATTCAACCTTAATCAGATGTTTGTACGGATTGTAATCAACATAGAACAAATTTCTCTATATAAATCTGTGGATGTATTACCCTAACACAGAAAGCATTCTAAAAATAGAAGACCTTGACATAAATAGAAAGATAAAGAAAAAAAGTTACAACAAAAGAACAATTTCTTCATTCTAGGATGAACGTCAATGATAACCTTTTTCCATAAAACATTAACATTCGATTAATAGAGAGAGTGGATAGATAATATAAGGACATAAAGCAAATAAAGCAATGATTACGTCTAGTAAGGGGGAAAAAATGGGCCAGATGTTAAATGAAGAAGTACAGAAAAGCTTTAGTTTTAGGTATGACATGGTCTACCTAAATGGTACTCTCCTGTTAAATTTGCCATGAAAGTGATGTTCAGTAAAAATTCAATATCAATTATTTATCAAAAACTTACTGAATGATGATGATACTCAAATTTATAATATACAAAGTACAAATATGCAAAACTGAATTTTTAAAATTCATTTCTACCTTAAAAAAGTACTTATTCCTACTAAAACCAATATTATTTCATCTCTGTCCTGTAATTTTAAATTAAGTGTGTTTTTAATTTCACCTCATAACTTTTATTGAATCTGTGCCCCCTCTGGTCTGTATTAATAAAAGAACAAACATGTTAAAAAATAAAAATACAGATATACTAGTCACAAAACAATATGGAAAGCACAAGAGCCAAACAAAACACTGCAAGGATAAAGCAAAATTTTGCTACAAAATTATGATGTTCTTGGAGATTAAAATATGAACCAGAGCTCAGAGAGGAGGGAAAGAATACATATTAGGGGGCTTATTACATTATATTGGAAAATGAAAGAGTGCAAATATTTTAGGTTTCCAATCTTGGAAAGGTTTTATAGGTATTTTTCTGCCTCATCTATCTTTGTTCATAAGGGTTATTTTATTTTAGTTTCAAATACTGCTATTTGATTTTCTCATCTTAAATAGTTTTCTTTAAATGTATGATGTTGCATTGAACAATGCAGCTGCAGAAAGAACTTCAACCAGTGACACTAACGAGAATATTTGAGGACCTCTGTTCCCCTACATGTAGCTGTGCTGAGTTGATTGATGCATGCTTCCTGCCTTGAGCAGGAACAGGTAGTATCAAGCCATTTTATTTTAGTTTGGTCAATGACTCTCTCAGCATTAACTTTATACTCTTTAGTATCTCTGCTGTAGAACATATACCTTTGAGATGTTGTGTGTTTAAGAAGTTTAATTTTTGTTCTATTTATTTGACTTTTAAGTATAATCTTAGATTCTGATCAGGAAAAGAGAAAATCTGATTTTGTGGTAAAAAACACGTTCTTTCTCTTGATATCATCAATCATGGTGAAATAGAACATGTCTGAACATTTATCTTAAGGCTTATGAACCGGGGGAATGAAATAAAATCTAGCAGCATCTGTAGGAGGTGATGATAGCAACTGCTGGCAGAAAAATCCAGAATTACTTTAAGTTCTTATATATTACTAGGGAATACAGAGGAAAGTATAAAAAATCTGTTACATAGTTTTCAACCTATATATAAAAATAAAGGATATCATAAATCAGAGATTATATCTTTATGAAGCCAAAATAAATTGATTATTTCACTGAATCAAAGGAAAGTTAACCAAGTAAAAGTCTTATGTGGTAACATTAGTTTTAATTAGACACCACAGACACACACACGCACAGACACACACATGCACACACTCTCACACACACACACAGACACACATGCACACACTCACACACACACATATAGACTGTCACTATTTTTTATTTTAAGTTAAGTTTTCCCAGCCATTTTTGCCAAATTCTGGTAAGAGGTTTTGGAATATGGTGGTGGGGGTGGAGGGCGGGGTGGATAGCGAGGAGAGAGAAAATGCTTGAAATATCAATTTAGCTGAAAATTTCAAACAATCATCTTGTAGAACCTATACATTTTTCATACTTATTACGGGCTTTCATAATGTGCTGGTGTTGCGACAATTTCTTAACTTTTTATTTTATATAAACTCTTAGATAATTAAAGGAAAGGTCTAGAATGAGATGGAAATTACGATGGATTACTGTCTTAAATACTTCTGATAATGTGAACCACCTGTTGAGATGAATAATTTCCAAGTGACTTATAGACTGTTTCAGTATAAAGTTCTAAATTCCTTATAATGACTTCTAGCTACAAATCCATTTATGGAATCTTATAATCCAATGTATTGCTCGCTCTCATACCATTCTAACATTAAGCGCTAATGGCTTAGATACAATGTGCCAATAATGTCCGTAGCAGCATGAAGTAATTTTTTAACTGCTTTAATGAATTGTTAGTTTAATGGTTGCCATAACTAAGGCTCAAAAATAATGTTTTCTTAGTGCAAAATGCTCTGTAAAAGCTTAATGTTTTGTTATCAAAACAAATTAAATTATAACTATGTGCCAATGGTTATATAATTTTAAAATATTTTCAAAAGATTAGTGCTATTCATTTGTAACTGAGCTGTAAGATATAGACATAAATGTGCATAGCTTAACGAATTTTTATATGCATACATACACCCAGGTAAACACAATCCAAATCAAGTTTAGAATATTATCAGCCACTTAGGAAGCTACTTTATATGTCTTCAGAGTGGAAAAAGTCCCAAAGATAATAAGCACTATTTTGATTCTTATTCATCTATTGAAGACATCTTGGTTGCTTTGAGTTTTTTGCAAGTATGAATAAAACTGTTGTAACATTTGCATGTAGGGTTTTTGTTTGTTTGTTTGTTTGTTTTTTGTGGACCTGGTAGTCACATTGGGTAAATATCTAAGAGCACAGCTTCTAGATCACATGAAAAGATTATATTGAGCTTTGTAAAAAATGTCCAAACTATTTTCCAAAGTGACTGTACTATTTTTCATTCCCATTAGCAGTCAATGAGCACTCCTGTTGTTCCAAGTCTATGCCAGCAATTGATACTGTCGAGTTTATTTGTTTTTTTTTTTTAAGCCACTTTGACATCTTATTGTTGTTTTGTATTTTATTTTAAACATTTATGCCTATGGCTTAATTTTCTTTGTGTATATGCTGAAAGGCTCTGTTTGACAAATGAAAATCAGACTATTAACAGGTAAAGAAAATTGAACCATTTCACAAGATAATTGACCAAGAATGGGGTCTGCACGTGAGGGCAACATCAAGTTACTAACTGAGCATAATCTTTACTTAGAAAGATAGAGATCAGCTTTACCCTACCTTCTAGCTACTAAAATAAGATCGACGCCAGGGAGGCTGGATCAGTTGTTAGAAGAGTTTCTGCGAGGTGAGCAAGATAGGTTGTCTCTACAGGTTAGACATCTCCAAGGATAAATCAGGCAAATAAGTAGCTAAATTGATTGAAGACAAAGTAACAATGAATTCCTCTTGGTGAGGAGGAAATGCAGGTAGATGACATAAATCTGAGGTTATTACTGCAATTCTGACAGACTCAATTTTTAAATTAAGAACCTTAATCTCTTGAGTAAGAACTGATGGAAGCAAGGCACAATTACAGTTTTTAGAAGGAAAAAAAGATGGTTAAGACTCTTTCCACCACTCAAGTATGAAAGAAAATATCCATGGTTATGAACTGGAGAAAATTTAGGAGATTGGGCTTGAAAATGTAAGCTAAACAAGGGTATCTGTGAAAACACAGACAGAGTTAGAGTAGTGGATCTTAGGAGGACAAAGGTTAGAAAGGAAAGCTGCTGCTTTCTGTATTCTTCATGCCTTGAATCCTGTGAATGTTAGAACAGCTAAGATTTTGATAGGGGCGGGGGAGGAGGTAAACATACTCATCATTCAAAAGCTGTAGAAATTGAAAGTGGACGAAATTGTGTAACATTTTGACCCAAGCAGTTAGTTGGTAGATAAACTCTCTCAAGATGATTGTAGTTGCAGTGGAAGAAAACTAGAAGAATTTAAAAAATAAAGCCTACAGCTTTAGGGCTTAGTACCAATCAGGCAGAAATAAAACTAGCATTTATGATAACTTATCTACATTCCAGAGACCAATGTAAGAATTTCACAAGGTTAATTTAATCTGTACATGCATCCGAAAAGTTATGTATATTATTCCTTGCAGAGATGAAAAAAACTGAGTCAAGTAATACGTCCAAATTTCTTAGCTATTTAAATGAGGCCGTTAGTCTTCGCGGCTGGGCAGAAACTAAGAGCTCCAGAAATGGTACAACTAAGCATTCCAGTATGCTCCATTCTAATGCCAAAAAAGATTTTTGGTAGATTAAACTGTGAAAAACAAGAGAAAAATAGCGATGAACAATTGAGGTGACAAAGTCCCTAAATTCATTGGTATATTAAGTCTGCTTTGCTTTATTTTTGCAGTTGAACTGGCTAGATGCAGATCATAAATCATCTTAACACTCAATATAATGCTTGGTTTAGTATTCAGCTATTCTAATTATTAAAAAATCTACAATTGAGTGGAAAAGTCTGCAGTTTTCATATCATCTTAGTTAAAGCTTTTCAGAGAATTTTTTCTTTTTATATTTAGATGCTATGTTAGCCCTAACAATGGCAGCTTACCTATACTAAAAAGAAGAAAATAACCATCTAGAGATTAAGCGTTATAAATCCAACTATTTAAATTATTGGTAATTTTACACATTTATTTTTTATTCTGACGTGTAGGAAATTAGTAATCATTTAAGTAGTATAAAGAAAATTTTGGGCAAGTTGAGTTGTAGATGAAGTGACCTAAATAAAAATAACATGGCCACTTTAATTAAAAATAGACATATAATTTGTTGCAAGATAAGGATCTGGAATATGAATAAAATTATGTCATTCTTAACATATGAAACAGGAAAAAATATTCTTCGGATTTCATTATTTAAGTAGTTTAACAGCTACCCTATCAAGAAAAATATAAGCTGTAATACTGATGTCAGATTATAATTATGCAAACAAATGATATGATAGTTTTTAAATTTACAGTCAATAAAGAGAAAAGAAAAAATAATTTGTTTAATATATTAAATCTAGAAACTAACAAATTTTGACTAAATTTGACTGAAACAGATATATATAAAGGTATAGATTTGGAAACATATCTTAGAAGGTGATGGAACGATCACAAAATGGTCAAGAACATAGACTCAGAAGTCAGCCATACATGATTTATTCAAACTACAAATTTCTTTTCTGTGAAATATAAGCATATTACTTCAGCTTGCAAAACTTCAGTTTCTTTTTTTCGTATAATGAAATGATAATAATAATCCTTACCTCATAGGATCGTTTTGAGAAGTGTATATAACAATCCATGACATATTAAACTTAAATTCTATAGTTTGAGAACATATGAATCATGTATTAAGATGACTGTAAACTAGACCTTCTAATAGTAATGAAACAGCTGATATAAAAAGAGGCCAAGAAAGGCACAATGTAAACAATCTTCTTCTCAGCCAAAGTTTAGAATTCTGATGGAAATTTTTGTTTAATGATATTTGGCCTATTGTAATTTAAATCATTAGAGAAATTAATTGTTCTTTGTATTTCTCTTTTTCTAAATTAAATTATGTTATGCTATACATACTTTTTAAAATTTTATTTTTATTTTTTGTTCAAGTTAAGATATACAAGCCATATAGTGCTATCTTCTCTCTCTTGGCTTCAGCAAAACCACATTTTCTCAGTTTTCTTCCCACTTTACTAGTTAGTCCTCCCATTTCCAACTTGATTTCTTTTCTGTTTCTGTCTCAGATAATCAAACTGCAAATATTAGTCTTTAAAGGACAATTTTCTATGCTATCTGCATTATGTCTTCAGAATGTCTCATCCAGTGTCTTTAGGCTCCGTCTTTCTCTAAGGATGCCTTGAAACTCATATATCTAATGTACGTTGATGTAAGAAATGTCCGTCATATAGAGAATCTTTATAAGAACTTATCTGAGTCAAACTGCTGACAAATGCCAGGAAGCAAGATCCTAAGTGCTCTGTAGAATAACAGTTTTGCAACTTCTTTTACTCATTTGAAATTAAGGAGGAAACCCAAGGAAGATTATGCAGAGGTGGGAAAAAAACAACCTGGGGATTGGATTACAAAATAGTTAAGATTATGTGCTCTTTTAAGAATGGTACTGCTTATTGCGAAGATGTGTTAACCTAGATGTGCAGAAACAATGGACAGGGATTGTTTAAGGCAAAGATAATACTTTTACTAAAAAGTTATATGCCTGCAATATGACTACCCACCTGCCCAGTTAGGAATTTATGATCAGCTCACCCTGTGAGGTTTCTTTTCATAGAACCGTTTTTTTCATCCACCCCTCATGGGCATCTCAAATTTGGCATGTTCCAAATGATACTCTTGTTTCCATAACACTCTTCTCCACCAAAACTCTTCTTTTCTTTACTGTGTGTAATTTAAATTAAATTATTATTAAATTAAATATAACCCACCCGGTTACTCTAGAGTCCTGGTAGCTGTGCCTGATTATTTTCTTTCTTCATTTGCAACATCTAATCTGTTAGTAAGTAGGTTCATTTTTTATTTTTATTTTTTATTTATTAAATTTATTGGGATGACATTAGTTAATAAAACTACATAGGTTTTAAGTGAATAGTTCAATAATACATCGCCTGTGCAGTGCACCATATCTTGAATGTAGTTCTGCTGTCACTACTCAAGCTAAATTTACTGGCAGTTGTTTGCTTGGACCACTACAATAACCTCCAACTTAATCACTATTTCTTCTTACTCTCATTGAAACAATTGGCGTATATCAACCAAGGGTCTTCTAAAAACCACAGTTCAGATCACTTTACCCTCTTTTCAGAAATGTGAACATTGTACCTGGATTTTTGTAAAATCTGAACTTCTAATGGCCTGCAATTCCTTGTATTATCTTACTCTTGACAATCTCTCCAACTTTATATGATACTGGTTATCTTGTTTCCCTACTATTCCTATGCTATCCTTGAGTTTCTCAGACAGGCCAAATATTTTCCTATCCACTTGGAGGCAGTACTCTGTAAACAACTTTCTCCTGATATTTAGCATGGTTATCTGTTTTATCTTTTATATTTCATCATCATACAATTCTTTCTTGGCTAATCTCTCCTTAAAGTGGTGATTACAAGGCACTCTTTATTGGAGCCATATTAATTTCCTTTTTAGCATTCATCACAGTCTTAATCGTTTTGTTTTATTCGCTTTTCTGTTTAGTGCTTCCGTAGCCTCCTCCACTCTGAGTAGCAACCTTCTCACTCTTGTTTACTTACTGTTTTATCCTTGGTGCCCACACAGTGCTTGTGCAAAATAGGTGTCAATAAGTAACATGAATGTCCAAGTTGCAGACTTATGCCACTTAATATCATTTTGAAAAATTTGCCTAATAACTATTTATATTCATAAATAAAACTATATGTTTCAATGGATTTCACAAAATTCATATTGATTAATTTTTTTAAAGTAATAAGCAGTAATCCAACATACTAAATATAGGTACCATTAGATAATTGAGTATTGTACTTGAACAACATTGTCTTACATCTCATTAACTTAATTTATATTAAATTATATTTTGATGTTATGTCTGGCTTACATTGAAGGACACCCTTTAGTAAAACCTACATGAAAACTCTTGGTGCATTTATCATCAGAACATTATTGAGAACATTGTCAAGTTCATCACACTATTTCCTCTGTATAAGGACCCATGGAAGAAATGTCACTTGTACTTTGATACCAGGGAAAAGTTTGCTTTTCTTTTATAGAATTACTGTAATTATAAAATAGTTTGAGAATAGTTTTTATTATGTTCCAAATAAAAATATAAATAATGAGTGGGGTTTTTTTTAAAAAAGCATTATTTTGTAATAAAATTGGGTTAAATTAAAAACCAACAGATTGATATAATTCTGTCTCCTGCCCATGGTATACTGGGTACATAGACACTTTTGTTTGGTTTTGTTTTGTTTTCACATTTCTTTCCTAATTTGTTCCCTTTTTTATTTAGCACTTCCTCTACGTAAATTACTAATATGGGAACATCCATTTTGTTCACAGTGACTTTGTCTCCTGGTTATAACTGATTAGCCAAAGTGGCAAAATCAGGCAATGAACACTTATCAATAATTTGGACATGTATCTCTTCACAATATTATTTCTTTGTTTATTTCTTCTTCTCTTTCTTCTCCTTCTCTTTCTCCTCCGTCTCCTTCTTCTTTCTCTTCCTCCTCTTCTTTCTCTTCTTCTTCCTCTTTTTTTTTTTTTTTTCAGTAGGAACTCATACTGATATGAAGAAGTAAAACGAAGCAAATTACCAGATTAACTCAGAAACAAAGCTTGGAGAAAAACATGATGCTCCAGTTCCTGGCTATAGTTGACACTAAGCTCTATCTTCATCTCTCCCCCCACCCCCACAACAAAGATGAATTTATTCAACTATTGGGGCATTTCATGAGATTTTAAAGCACTCTTCTAATAAACTCCTCAATTTTCTCAGTTTGCTTCAGGAATTTTAAATCCAATATCTGCCACTGTCAACAAACCCAAGCAATACAAATTGAAATTTCCATATATCTTGATTGATGTAATAGGCTCATTTTAAAATATTTAGTTTATCACCCAAAGCGTTTAGTCCTCTATGTTTTTCTATTCTAATTTTACATTGTCATTCTAGGGAGAAAAAAAGCATTCATCTACTATGAAATCTCTAGGTCATACTTACTGCCAAATTTCCAAACTCATATATCCGATATCTTTCCGACCATTTCTGTCTTGATCTACCCCAACCTCCCTACACTTCATACTAAACAAATTATAGAGCATCCTTATTACCTTTCTCTATGACTTCTCTCATTTAATCTTCTCAACTTGTTAACAGTGAGACAATTGGTGATATAATCTAGAAATATGTTAAATTTACTAGATTTATAGTTCACTCATAATCATAATCTCCACATCTCATCGTGCAATACTAATTGAAATATAAATATCTCCTCTCCATTTCCTTGTCACTGACCTAGTTTATGAACTCATCATCTCTTTAGTGAAAACTGAAACAACTTTTTTCCAGATTGTTTTATTTTTTGTTTTATCTGCCTCCAATTTATCAATCAATGTCTCCAAAAATGGCCCTTCTAATTTGCAAACCTGATGAATATATTCCTCAGAAGGTCTCAAACTTTGTAGTCAAAAGAAACATTAAAGAAGTGATTTAAATTATAGATGTTACACACCATTTTCAAAGACTCAAAGATTGATTAAATCTGTTATTAAGTATTGTGTGTAAACAAAAAATAAATATAAAATAAAAACTATAAATAAAATAAGCATCTTATGTTATATATTGTTCTACATATACATATATCACTATATATAGTATACATTATAAATTTGTAAGTATATTTTTCCAAAAAAGCTATTGCATATCTAATAATAATAAATAATAAATATTTTAGTATTTCCTTTAGTTTTATAAAAGAGAGACCAGTTTTGCAACTCAGCAGTCACGTCTACCTCCCCTCCTTCAATTTTCAATATATTTTGTATAACTGGACTTATACTCTATCTTCTCTGATTTGATTTTTCAATCAAATATATTTTTTAATATTCAATCACATGGATCTATGTTGTTATAATTATTCATTTTCCTACTAAATGGTATTTTTTGTACAACCATACTTCAACTTTTTTGCTTCTCTTGTTAGTAGAAACAAGTTGCTTCCACTTACTTGTTTTTTTCAAATTGCTGCTATGAATATTTATGTCAACATTTTTCCCAATGTCTATGTGAAAGAGCTTATCTAAATCTATATGTCTACAGGTAAAATTACTGTGTACATTGTATAGTTTGCAGCTTCATAGCTTTATAATATGTTAGATTTTTTCCTCCCTACATGGTTGTAAAGAAGAAGCCTTGGATCAACCTACTAGTTAGGTACAATCCACTTCTCTAGCATACATAACTGAAGAGTAATGAGTATCTCCTAAAGATATTTAAAAATATAAAATTAGTTCCCATTTTTATAGACCTATTGGTTCTTAAAATATATTAATTTTGTAAATACTGGTTTTCAATTATTTTCACAAGAGTAATTTCCAGGATAATATATAAGTACATAATTATTATTATCAATAATATTATCACCAACAGAAATAGTATATTAGCTATTGTTATGACATGATAAATAATTTAGAAGAATGTCATCTTAGTCTTTTGAGAAATTTTGATCTAAAATAGAATATTATTAATGAATATAAATGTGTTTTAACAGCATAAAAAAGTATGAAAGAATAACTCAGTGCACCAGAAATGTCATTTAGTTGTACAACTACAAAGCTTCTTAGAGTTAGATGGACCATTGAAAGTCACTTTCTACTCAAATAAGAAATTCTGTCCTCACTATATTTCAATTTGATCATCCACAGTTCTGCTTAAATAATTCTAATAATTAGATACCCATTATTTCAATTTCTTCTCAACAGAATGTAAATTCCCCATGAGCAGTAATTCTTATGTGGTTTGTTTGCTTTTTACATGTTTTCTTTACCTTTGGTACCCAGAGCAGTGTTCGACACATAGCAGTACTCAAAAACTATTTGGTAAAAAAAAAAAAAAAAAATAATAATAATAATAATAATAATAGAGTTATCATCTCCTTCCTTTAATATTCTCTCTGGTCTTAGTTCTGTTCTGCAAAGCAACACAGAACAAATTCCTGATTTGTCCCCTACTAAAGTTTTATGTAGTTGAAATTGGCCAAGATATAGTCCTTTCAGTCTCGCATTTTATTTTCTTTCTAGTGAAAACACAAACCTTCCAAAATCCTTACCAGATTTCTTTAATGGTATGCATTTAAGATCTCTCCCCAAAATGGGGGTCTTTAAATATGTTGTCTGGTTTTCCAATATATTTTAATGTATGAAAAATCATAATAGTGACAATGTTAAGTACAGTAGATGAAAAAAAATTCCTCTGATTTCTACTCATATCTACAGATGTACCCTATGATAGTTCTATTTAATATCTGTAGCCATTTGTCACTCTTTGATATTGATATTAATAAAAAATATAAAGTTTATTCACACAGATGGACTACTATATATAGTAAAAGCATTTAAATTATAAATAATATGCAAAAGTTTAACTGAGATGGAAAAGCTGGAGAATAATATAGACATTTCCTTCTGGGCTAAGGCATAGGGAAGCGGTGAATAATTTCAAATTTGGAACAATTTTGCTGAAGACATGGAAATTTAGTAGTTGACTCAATGATATATAGAGAGAAAAATGGCAAAACATAGAGACAATCTACTTTACATTTCATCTATTTTATTAAACTTTACAAAGATTTATTTTAAGCCCTGAAAAATAGCAAACTTTTATTTTCATGCCTGCTCCGAATATATATATTTCTCCTATCTTCTATGAACCATTTTTATTGCAAGCCAGATGGCAATTCACTGGTACAGTTCTTGCAATGCATCAAGGTTGGTCCTATTTGGGGAGCTTTTATTTCCAAAGGACAGTGTATATCTTTTTTGGATTCACCTTGAAAGTACAGTACCTCTATATTTAGTCCCTGCATGCATAGCAAACAAGCATAATGAAAGAAGTCTACTTTGTCAGCGTCAATAAAATGTATCTTGCCCTCCTTCCCCATCTCCTTCTTATTCAGTTCACCTGTAAATCTTTACTATCAATCCCAGCAGTTGTGTTACATTACAGTGTAAAAAGTTTAGTCTTTACCAAAATTGAGAAGGGACTTATATTTTTAAGGTTGATGTTCCAATGAAAACAATAATCTGAATGTGAAAATTGCATATGTTTAAGTCTTTCATACACAATTTTATTTCAAAACAAAAACATAAACAATTTAAATGGCGAGGCATTTCTACTTTCAGAATGAAAACTCACACTAACTTAAAGTATATGTTTCACTGACTATTTTGATTGGACATTGAATAGAGAAAGATATTTGATTCCTAAAGAAGTTTTAAGAAGTTGCAAAAAAAAAAAAAAATGAATTTGAGGTGGAGGAAGGCCCCCAAACACGTATTTAGTATTGAAGATACATTGTTTACTATTATATAACAATTTAAAAAATATTTTGAGTTTTTAGAAGGTTAAGGAGAGCAATGAAAGAGGAAATCATTCTGTTGAAATGTTTATATAAATTAAAATGTACTTCCATTTAGTTTTCAGAATGGGCATTTTTCAAACACACAAAGTATCTTGGAAATCCTGCAAATATCCACTATAAGATAAAACTAATATTTATTTAATAATGCCTATGAGTAAATCATTATGATGTAAAACTATGTTTTATTTTATCTAATTTTCAGAAAATCCTTTAAGTGTATATATTATCCATATTTTTTAGATGAAAATAGTGAAGTGCAAAAAATTTAACAAGTCCCATGATGCAAATCTTGAATTACAATAAACTTAACAAAACAATAGCAAACATAACAAACATGAATAATGAGTGACAAAAATATTAACTAACAGTTATATATACATTTTAGATGAGGATATCCAGTAGTCGAACCCAATCCAATAATCTGCGTGTATAACGTGTATTAAAGAAGGAAGTGCTACCAGTTAACAGATAAGGGGGGTTGATAGGTAGAAAGTCGGTCAGGAAACAGTGCCAAGAAAATGTTCAATTTAAGGCAAAGCCAATCTGAGCCTGAAGGGGAGAAGAAGGGAATGGCATAAACTCTCAGGCAGTTCCCAGAGTATAGAGGGGCTCCAGTCTGGGTGAGAGCGGCAGATGTCACTCTTATTATCAAGTCAATAAAAGCTAACACACTGAGAAGTTTTCAGAGGACCATACAGAAGTGATAAAAGGATCTGAAGGACTTTAAGCATAACCAATAGTCCCTGTGTTATAAACTAAACAGGACTGTGCACACATCTCCCAATTCACATGTTGAAACCTTAACCCATAATAATATGATATTTGGAGACAAGGCATTTAAGGGAGGTAATTAATATTAATTAAGGTAATAGGGTAGGGTCCTAATTCAGTAAACTGGTGTCCTTACATGAAGAGAAAGCGATACCAGGAGCATGCAAGCACAAAGAAAAGTCCGTGTTGGACACAGCCAGAAGGTGGCTGTCTGCATGCCAGAAAGAGAGACCTCAGGAGAAACCAAAGATGTGGTTTATATAGTTTATGTAAAACAATCTAATATCCACTAAGAAAACATTTCACAAAATTTAATAATCCACATATAACCTTAATAATCTTTTGATAAATCTTTATGCCAATTCTTTCTTTTAATTAACTCACTTTTTAAACATAAATCATTTACATAAAAGAAAACTTTATATCACTGCCATAAGTCACTGATGATAAGTGAGCTAGTATTTGTAAAGTGCTTAAAACTGTGCTTGAAAATCTTCTGGTGCATAATAAACAAATAAACAAATTAATGCCCCCAAAATAATATTATAAGTAAGCAATTTTATTAAAATTAGCCTGACATCTAGTCACACTTAGTTGAAACTGAATCTTTTAGGGTTGATAAAGACATAGTAACACCAAATTAGATTTCGTTTTATATAAACATGATGATGGATACAAAATTTCAAATAGCTTTACCTTGCAATATATGTCAATGTTATCTAATTTGAGATTTGTACATAATAGCCTTCCAGTACTTTGGAAAATATCACTTGAAAGGATATTATGAACAAACTTCAAAATGTCTACAAATCTTCAGAAGTCAAATGCTATATATGTGTTGAGTGTCCACAGTTTTTTTTTTTTTTCCCCATATATCCTATAGGGTTTGTGACTCAACAGAGATTAAGAACTGCCTTACGTAAACAGATATTTCAATGTGAAGATATTGAGATAATTTATGTCTAGAATGGGAAATTTTGTAATGAAATCAAATAAGTCTGGACTTTTAAAAAGATATCGAATATCCAATTTAGAGTAGATTATTAAGTATTAGAGCATACAGATTAACTGCCTAAAGTTAGGAAATGGGCAGGGCTTGATTTCAAGTCTTGGTTGGGTCACATGCAAGCTCTCACTAAGCTCTCACTTAGTTCTCTAAGTTTCAGTTTAATCATCTGTTTTTAATACATTGTTGTGAGTATTAAACAAAATGAAAAAAATATGAGTCAGAACATACCAGGTAGTATCTGGTGCATATCAAGCATATTATAAATGGTAGCTGTTAAGTCCTTATGATATTATAATTTTCAATAAGAAATACATATTTGGTCTTGGTCTTGTTTCTGGCACAGAGATCCTAAAACTCTTGAAATTTCTTAAGTGAGGAGAGTCATAAAGATGTCTTTTGTTATGTTAACGATGTGACTTTCGGAATGCCTCTAAGCCACCTCAGGGTGGGAGTTGGTAACCAGAAGAATCAACCATGTGATTAGAAGGTGAGAACCCTTCAGTCCCACCCTCCTGACCTGCAGAGAGGCGAAGGAGAGGATCTGGAGGTTGAATCAATCGCCAATGGCTAATGATTTAATCAATTGCTCTTCCATAACAACCCGAAGGAACAGAGTTGGAGAGTTTCCAGGTCGGCGAACATGTAGGGGTGCTGGGAGAGTGGCTTTACCTAAATAGAGCATTGGAGCTCTGTGCCTGTCCCCGGGAGTTGCTCCACGCATCTCTTCCATCTGGTTGTTCCTGGGTTATAACTTTTACAATAAACCAGTAATATAGATAAGTAAATGTTTCTCTGAATTCTATAGGCTGCTAGCAAATTAATCAAACCAGAGGAGTAAGGACTTGGGAACCTCTGATTTATAGCCTCTTGGTCATTGTAAGTCATATGCCTCAGAGAGGTGGTTCCCAACATAGGAGGAGCATTTCTAGAAGAGCATATCGCTCTCTCCTGGTAAGCAGGGTACAATTTTTTGTTTGTTAAACATATGTGTGCTATTATAAATAGAAGTTTAGTATTTTAGAGGTTTTTTTTTTTTTTTAATAACATTTAAAGCAGAGTTTAAATAGATTGTGCATATTTGAGTTCAGTATCACTGTGGAAAGAAATATGTAAGGATATTTTTTTTCCTATAGAAAAATGGGGAAAAGAAGGCAGACTGATGGATTATGAAGTTCAACAGACATTGATCGAGCCACTAGTAGATTCGAGTTCTGTACTAATTTAAATTTGGAGCATGAGATACAGTCCTTTTCCTTAAAGCTCTCTTTGCCCTGGGGGAAAGCCGAGAGGAAAACAGATAACTTGGTCATTACAGTGATTGTGCTATGACAGAGGAGTGTGCAGATGGTGAAGAAAAGGAGCATTCTCTCCCCTGCACCTTATGCTTCTTTCTTATACATTATACATTTATTTGTTTCTCATGACTACTCATCACCTCCTCAACACACACACACACACACACACACACACACACACACACACACACACACACTCACGCATGCACTCACACACTCGCACACAAATTGTCAGCTCTCTGATCATGAACTTCATGTGTTATGTCTCCAGAGGACAGAACAGTGTGTAGCATATAAAAAACATTCCATAGATATTGAAGCAGTGGTTTAAATTTTTAAAAATTTAAAATATACTATTTTATATCCTTTAATGTTAATTAGGCAATTAACATTTTTATATACTTCAATATTGTTAAGGTAAAACTCTTCTTCCTCACTTCTGCATTTTCTACTTGTATTAGCTTTAACTCTTATCAAGCCCAATTATTTTAACATTCATGATTTTTTTCTCTGCTACTTTATCCATTCTATATCTGGTAAAGTTGTATGATTGAAATTCAAATGAACTTGGCATGTTGGGATCATTTAGTAGTTTATATTTCTAAAAACTACTGCAATAATATCTACCCTAGTTTTGCAATTTGTTATTACCATATTTCCATCAAGAGTCAGTCTATTTTCCCTCCTCTTGAATCTTGTCTCACTCTGTGACTATTTTAATCAGAAAATACAGTGGAAATGCCATTCTGGAACTTCAGAATTCAGTTATTAAGCAAGCCTAGTAGCTTCTTTCTTTTGTGCACTGGAGGAAATAGCCATCAGCTAAGAGGTCTGGCTAAACTAAGACTCCCATATAGGGAGGAAAACAAAACTAGCTACAAAGAAAGGCTTTGTGGGAGAGTAAGTCAAACACCCACCAAGCCTCCTCTGTTCCAGCCATCTCAGCTAGGATTCAGACATTTTGGGGGAGAAATGATCTTGAATGTTATAGTTCCAGCAGATACCATTGGGATCTAAGACAATATTTTTCCATTGAGTTCCATCCCAATTGAAGATATGTGAACAAATGAGATTGTTTTATTTATTATTATTATTATTATTATTATTATTATTATTAATTATCATTTATGCCTACAGCACCTGGTCTTCCTAGGCGGTCTCACATCCAAGTACTAACCAGGCCCGACCCCGTTTAGCTTCCAAGATCAGACAAGGTCGGGTATGTTCAGGGTGGCATGGCCATAGACTTGGCCTCTGTTTCTTATCTGTAAAATAATGCACCATCACTAAAGTTCCAAAGTTCCATGAAGTTTTAACCTTGAGTTAAATCATTGATCCATATATATCATATTAAATGCATATCTGTTTAAGCAAAACTATGTATTCCTGGGAATATATTTATACTACCATGCAAACGAAACTAATTTTTATTAATCTGCTGGGGCTGCCATAATAAAATAGCACTGTCTGGGTGGCTTAATCAACAGAAATATTGTTCCTCACAGTTCTGGAGGCTGGAGGTCCAGTATCAAGGTGTCTCTGCATGTTTGTTTTCTCCAGAGGCTGCTATTCTCAGCTTGCAGACAACCATATTCTCATTGTGCCCTCACATGGCATTTTCTTTCTGTGGTGTTTCTTCCTCTTCTTATAAGGACACCAGCCATATTGGATTAGGGCTCCACCCTGATGGTCTTATTTAAACTTTACCACCTCTTTAAAGAACTCATCTCCAAATATAATTATATTCTGAGGTACTAGGGGTTTAAAGTTTAACATATGAATTTTTTGAGAGGAGACACAATACAGTTCATAACACAGTTTTGTCTGGGTTTCTTGTAGCACGAGCCCTCCGGAGATGCTCTCCAGGCATCTTACATTAGAAAACACAAATCACGCTTATAATGGTTCCTCTCATTTTACGGATAATTCAAAAGACAGGGGCAAGATTAAAGCATGTAGAAAATAGAGAAATCTGAGATTGTCAGTGCAACTTTACTGGTCCTTTTTTCCAGTTTTGGATTACCCCCTGTTTTCTGTTTTAACATTTCTAAGTGAAATTACTAGCACAGACAAAAACATTTTCTTTATAAGACATCTCCATTGTTATACTCCATTTGTTTTAGAACTGCTATGATATTCTCTAGCTAGAAATGTCCACATAAATCCATAAATTAAAGATTCGATTTTAATAAGCAATGTAGTTCAACTAATTATAAAGGAATTCCACAGATAAGAACTCTTTCTGCTCTAAGTATAACTAATGTGTTTGTCATGAGCTCCTGTTAAGATGTTTACAAGCTGATTTGAATGGGTCATTTTTTTTCCCCTGGATAGAAAAGTGAGACGGTTGCAGGCATGCTTGTAACCCATTTTTTCTCATCTCTAAATTCTTGTGAGTTATGATATACTTCAGGTTAGAGATGATTCCATAACCTTTCATGTAATTACTCATATCCCCAACTTACACTGATGCTTCTGAACTCTTTAGTATTAAGATTGCTCATCTTTACTGTTTTTACAAAGCTCTCTCTTTTTTTCCAAGATGACCAAAGCATTCTAAACCTTATATTTTAACATCTAGTGTGATATTCTTCCACTGTTTATTTGGCACAGATCAAGCATTACCACTTACAATTCTTTTGTCTCCCAGTATCCGACAAATCTCCCCCTGGTCAGAAGACAGTGAGATCACCAAAGAAAAACAATATTTTCAAAAGAAAAAAGAGAGGAAGTCACTACTTACAGGATGAAAAAATTTGCAGCATGATACAATCATCCACATTGCTCAAAAGTATCCAATAAAGAATGTTTTCTGACTCTCACTGGGTAAGGACATAGGTAAGCTCCAAGACATGGGAAAACATAGATATAGATGGCTTGCCAACCATACAAGTGTATATTCAAGTAAATATTTTAGAGACAGTTGCTGTTATGTCCTGAACAGAGTTGTTAAAAGAGGCTAGCTTTATATACCTACACACATATACAGTCAACAATATTTACTAACATTTTCCAAAACTTAGTAGAGAGACACAATGTAAACTTTTTTATATAAATTACAAACCTATTGAAAATGCTATTTTCACACACGTTTAGAAACTAACATAATTGATGTAAAACAATGAGAACAATTGGTAAGTAAAGGCTAAAGGAAAGATAAATATAGGTGACTGAGTAAACCAATGGCTGATTTAAAATAAAAGAAACACATGTGATTTCATTAATAATTTACACATTTGCAAGCTGAAGTGGATTTATGATGGCAAATAATGCGGAAAAAAATTATTCACCATATAGATGTGTGTTTTCTAGGCCCAAGCATATACCATAGGCTAGAAGAAATTGAAAATACCTCACATATGCCCTTCCACAGATTACAATCTAATGGAGAGAGAGATTTCAAGAAAATAGTTATATAAAATATTTATTATAATTGTGCAAAATATAATTAAAAAGTATAAAATCAAATCAGATACCAGATAATCTAAATATTAATATATGTTCTCAGATTTCAATTCTCTGCTTTAAAATAATGATGATTCGATTGAAAAGCCTGTAGAAAAAGACTTTAAGAAAGTGAAAGTATAAAAACAATGTGCGAAAGATATCAGAAATACTTAAGTTACCATATGAGTTCTACTTAGAGTTTCATAGTGGCTCAAACTTGGGCCATCACATGGGAGATGAGGTGGATATGGATGTAGCACAAATAGCCAGGTTATTCTGCAGAAAACAGCAGGATCTGCAGCCTGGGGAGGGTCATTGTCACCAAAAGTAGTAATGGTTAGAAATGTATTGAATTGACAGATAAATGTAAATGGTAGTGGGAAAGACGAAATTTTATTTTGAGGGGAAATATGCTGAACTTATTTGATAAATAAATAGTAAATTTGAGATTTTCTAAATCTATTGACAAATTGTCACAAAAATAATCCAAGCATCTAACCTTTCTTGAATGCTTACTACATGTCATGTGCTAAGCACACATTTCATTCTTAGAATAAACTCTTTTTTTAGAAGCGATTCTCTTTTCTGTAGATGAGGAAACTGGAGTACAGAGATGTTTAACTTTTGCATGGCCTACTTTCATCATCTGGAAAATTGGATATTGATATAAAAGTTCTCTTTAACCTCTAATATATTACATTAAATAGAAAATATAAAAAAAATCAGGTATGAATTTGGAAAGAGATGGAATATATTCCCTTAAAACCCTTGATTAAGTAAGTTCTAAAAAAGTTTTCAACCATCAGGGAAACAGCTAGCAAAACATAAGAATATTCACAGCAAAGTAATTTGACAATTACTTTGAAAGATGCTCAATTCCTTTTACCCAGAATTAAGGCTAAGGTCAAAATAAATGCAAAAATGGAATTACACAAATGGCACTGAAGTGTCATAGGAGAAGACAGAATTTGTACTGCCGAGAAAAGGAAAATATCAAAGAGTTCAGAAAAGGATGAGTTAACACCGGATCTGGAAGTAGAAGAATATATAAGAAGAAGGACTCAAAGAACAAAATTAAGATCCATCTTTCCAGTTATTACTGCCCTCATTCTGAATCCTTTAGAATATTCAAAATTTTTTACCGAAGGAAATTCAGGTGGCTATTAACATTCTAACATGATTTAGTTTATCCGATTGAAATTTTCTGAAAGCAATAGGCCCGCAACAATATCAATGGATGAAAAGAGACACAAGAGAGATTGTTAGAGAGCTCAGAAAAATTGTACTTTTCTGTCATTTAGATTTTGAACAAATGACAACAGGATGAGATTCAAAATTAGTGACTAAATTTCGGTATTTATTTTTATACTTCTTGCCTGTATCTGCATGCCAATACTTTTTGCAAAGGGCAATAAAACATTTTAGATTTTCTTCTCTTGATAGTATCTGAATTTATAAAGCCAGAATTGAAAAAGTTTGATGACTTGATATGTCTTATAATGCCAAATTCCCTCAGGAAAGAAAACATTGGTTTTTTGCCCATCCATTAAATAATCACATCAAACACACACACACACACACACACACACACACGCACGCACGCACGCACGCACGCACACACACCAATGATATCTGAAAAATTTCTTTTTAGGTTGAAAACATACATATATATTTTTTTCTCCACATATTCTATTCTGAAATAGTAAAATGCACTGTACATATCCATTTGTATACAGATAGTTAACATTTCTGTCGACACCTGTGAGCAGGATCATCAGTTCAGTTACATTAACTCTATGAAGAATGAATTGAAAACCATAGTGACAAACTGATATCTAAATTATATGATTACTGGGCCCATAGAAAGGAAAATGTATGAATTTCACTGCCCCAAGTGAATGCAATTCTCTTTATTATCTTACATACCAACTGTCAGTAGTCTGTGATATGGAACAGTTTAGATTATTGCTGTCATTTGGAAAATAAATGAATTTGAACAAGGTAAACAACATGGCAACTTGAAATTGCTGAGCAGAAATTGCTTATTTGTTGATAAAATATTACAAATATTGTAAAAATTTTGTTAGTTCCTACTTCTTAGTTTAGTTTTATCTTTGGAGAATTAGAATAGCTTGGATGACTGATATAAAAATATAAATATATGAAAAAAATTAGTCTGCATGAACTCTCCCACTGGAAAAAGCTGAGTTAAATTGAGCTGGATACCACTGGATATTCTGTATTTTGTATCTTAATTCATTATTTAAAATTAAAAATAGAATTTGCACTAGAGAAAATATTAAAAAAACACTTTTGAGAGGATGTTAATTAAGGTTGAGAATACAATCATTTTTGCTACATACATAGTAACCTAAATATAACTGCTTAATGTTCTAATAATATGTATATATGTTTATTTCTTTGGTATTTGAGAATTATTTATAAATGAGATATTTCTGTTGTAAGGACATGGGCTTTCCAAATATTGAATAAACCCTATGTAGCTTGATTCTTAGTTTTAGATTCTTTCAGTAAATATTCATTAGATATAAGAAAATTGCACAGATGAGTAAGTTAACATCATTCAAAAGTCCGAAAAGCAAAGTAATGGTGAGATTATAGCATAGGTGGTCAGTGGAGACAGACATCAATAGGTGATTAAGTGGGCACTAGTAAACTCTAAATGCTTGTCCTTCCTTTTCCTCTAGAAGAGATTCTACTACTTATTTTTGCATCTTTCCATATTGATTCCAAAATCAATATGTTAGATCTTTGTCATCAGAGAAGTTGTCAGTAAGATGTATGATTATTAAAATGTTAGTGAGGGTTTTACCAGATAGAAAATGTAGATTCAGAAAGCCACCATTTGTCTTAATAAAATTCTTCTCCAACCCTTCTCTCTATCTTCGTAATCTAACATCTCTAGACAATTGATTTGTGTGTTAAAGATGTTCAATAAATAATAATTTCAAAAATAATTAAATTTATTAACTGTACTAATTTAACTGTGTTCTTCTGTAGAGAAAAATACTCCATTTGTATTGCCTAAAATCAATAATGATTAATGGGCAAGAAGTTTGAGTCTGGAAAATGGGAAAGAAACTATTTCAGCCAACGGATCAGTCAAGGCAAACTGCATACAAAGGTGTGTTGGTTATTCATGCTATGGACCCTCAACATTCTGAAGAATATTAATTTGCAAAGATTCATGAATGAATAGGATAGGTACATGACATTTATTGAATACTTGTTTGCTAAAAGCAGTGAACTTGCTTTGAGAGCTATTTGTCGAGAAATGATCAAAGCCTTTTAAATATACTCACATGTTTTCTCATATCAATACTAATAGACAGATACTATGATTTTCACCATTTTACAGAAGACCCTGAGGCACATACTCAAGTACTTGCTTAAGGTTAACATGTTGCAAATCCAGGGTTTGAACTCAGGCAGCTGGCACCAGATATTAGGCTCTTAATAATCAAGTTGTTTCCCATTTGCACAAAGTCTCATGATGTGGTATGAAATTTAAAAAGTAATTGATTTTTTTCACAATTATTTCTTGTTTATGTATATATTTTTATTGAGGTATAAGAAGCCCATAAATTTACATGCAGTAAATGCACACCTTTTAAATATACAGCTCAATAAAATTTTTACAGATGTGTGTATCCATTTAACTACCATCAAGACAAAGACACAGGACATTTTCCACACTTCTGAAAGTCCTTTGTACCTCCTTGTTTTTTAGTACATTCATACAAGCATGATCCTGTGATTGTTACATTATGTAATTTCACCATGCTAGCCAGTTCTCCTTTCTGGATAAAGAAAGTCACCATGTTCGGTAGGCCACATGGCAAAGAATTGCAGCAGCCTCTGGAATTATGGGGTGGTCTCAGGGACTAATTGAAAAAGAAAGAAGCCATCAACCTCTCTTACAATCCCAAGGACCTGAATGCTATCAACAACCAACTGAATACCAAGGAGAATGCTAGCCTTAGACGAAAACTTGACCTGGCCAACATTCTAATTGCAGCTTTTCGATAACCTAATCAGAGTGCCCAGTTAAGTTGTACTCTACTTGTGACTTAAAGAATTTGTGAAATAATAAATATCTATTATCTTAAGGTAAATAAATTTGTTACAGAGCAATACAAAATGAATAAAGCTTGATTCGAGTTTGGGGTTATTGTGAATAAAGCTATAATTAACATTTTAGTTTTGTGGACATCTGAGACATTTCTGTTGGGCATATACCCAGGCATGAAATTGCTGGGTCACAGGGATTGAATTGACAAAATTTACCTTTATCGTTATAGCCAAGTATTTTTCCAAAGTAACTGTACCAGTTGATGCTTCCTCAAATAATGTGAGATTCGGATATTTTCTCAAACTTGCCAACACTTGCTATCAGTAGTCTTTTTAATTTATCCATGCTAGAGTATATACACTGGTATATTATTTTGGTAATAATTTTCATTTATAGTAATATTATGAAATTATATAAGCATATTATGAAATTTTCTATACATAAAAACAACTTGGTTGACATTTATAAGTTAGAAAGTACAATCTCTGCAAAGCACAAATTACCTTTATACTTTTTCTTCTTATTTTAAGATCATACTACAGAGAAAATGATAGAAAAAGCAAAAACCCATGTCCATATGAATATTTTAAAGAAGGAAAACAAAAAGAAAAAATATGATGAGTAATAACTTAAAAAAATACTGAAGTAATAAAGTTTATAAAACAGCTCACAACAGCATCACAAAAGTTTTGTAATACACTAAAGAGTCTTTAGGATACCGCTTTAATCATGTACATTGAAATTAAGATGTCATTATGCATAAGTGACTAGAACAAAACCTTATTAAAACATTATGCAAACTGGCATAATACTAAATGCTGTGGTTGTAACTTGTACAATATGTATTATTGCTTATCTTACTTTACTGTTATAGACTTTGGAGAAATGAAGATAAAGAGAAATTAAAAATCCTCCTACAATAAGCAAGTTCTCTCTTTCTGAAAAATGTAGCTTAGCAACTGACCACATCCTATTAGAGAGAGAGAGAGAGAGAGAGGAAGGGAGCGAGAGAGAGAGAGAGAGAGAGAGAGAGAGAGAGATGGCGACAAACAGAAAAATGGCAAAGTACTACAACGTAAAATAGAAGGGAAAATATAAATGTCCAATCAATATTTTAATAGATGATGAATCTCAGAAGTTATCAGGGAGGGATTAAACTGTACTGTGTTACTTTTTTATCCATTGGGTTGGTATTGTATTTATTTGTTTACTTTATTGGTTCTTTTGCTGGATAATTTACATAAAAAGGTACTCTCATATATGTTCAGAGCCTACTAACCCCAAACAATTTCACTTTTACACATTTAGGCTGGGGAAACACATGTATGTGCAAGAAAATACGTATAAACAAGGCATGCATTCTTTTAATAAAAGAAAACACAAATTTGGAGAAATACATTATTAACTAAAGAAAGAATGATTTGCTCCATTTGTGAAACAGACCTTCACGTTACACACATATCTCCATGATTTGTAACATATTACTCTATTCTCACAACTAATGAGCCTCAAGTCCTCTGCTTGGGCTAGTCATTGAATTCTGAAGTACATTTGTACAATTATTCTGACAGGCCTACATTCTATCGGATTCTCTCAGAGGGATTTACAAAGTAAGATGCCCAGCAAGATGTGCTACTCATCTTTAACAGTAGAAAAAGCAGAAAAACCAAATCATCATAACAACAAACTTTGTATCATAATGGGTATAATTTACACTGACATGTGCCTAGTATGTGCTAGGCATTACTCTAAAGCATGTGTGTGTGTGTGTGTGTGTGTGTGTGTGTGTGTGTGTACACGCACGTGTGTGTGTTCATTTAATTCTATCAAGAACCATATAAAGTATGTAACATTTTTATCTTTATCAACATATCGTTGAAGAGACTGAAGTCACATAACTAGCTCAAGTTCACAGAGTTAAGAGATAGTGGAGTCAGGCTGACAAATCAGGCAGCCATGCTCTCAATCACTCTGCTTTCATACCTCTTCATCAGATTTCCTTTTAATTCATTGATATGTTGCAGTATCCTGAGCAATGCTGCAAATGAATAGTTTGAGCTTACATTTTCCTTGCACTTTCTTCTGTATTATTAAAACCTCCAATCAAAAGGCATTCTCAAACATGATTAATAAATGAACTCCTTATTCAAGTTAAAAATAAATAAAAGGACAAAGAAATCCCTCAAGATCAATGGGTATTAATTGAATAATTTGTACTGATTGCTTCAAAATTGTGTAAATGAAAAACAAGTTAAAAGCTCCTTATGCTTATAGGACATATAGAATTAAAAAAAAAAAACTGGTTAAACACAAATTGAGAAAGACTGACTGCATAAATTGTCACATGTTTTTAATTCCATTCCTATCTATACTTTTTGCCATATGACTTTTTAGTTTCTCCCAAAGAAGAGAAACTTGGCTTTGTGGCTTGTTCTGGCATTAGAATATGACAGAAGTGACAGTGTGACAGTTCTGAATATAAGCCTCAAGATGACTCATGTATTTCCACTTAGTTGCTCTTGCATCTCTGCTTTTTGAAAAGAACCTGTTCTAATCTGCTGGATGAATATAAAGAAACACAGAGCTCAACGAAGATGTTTCAGTCAAAACAGTTGACCTACCAATGTCTGAGTTCCTAGCAAAAAGTAGCCAACTCCCAAATGAGAACAAGTCTAGCTCAAATTAGAAATAATTCTCAGCTAAAACACCAATCTGTAGAATCATGATCTCAATAGGTGTATATTGTTCTAGTCCACCTGACTTTGGGCTGGTTAATTGTGTAACATTATAATGTCAATGTATAGCTGACAGAAATTGATACCTAGACTTGGAGTGCTGCCGTATAAATACGACCTAAAATAAATGGCTTCAAGGACTAGGCAGTGAGTGAGCAGACTGGGAAGAGAGTTGAAGGAACTGAGGAGGCTGACAACTGGCAAATTGTTATATATTGGTAAAATAATTGGTATTTATACTGGCAAAAATTTGAAAAATAGAAACTTTACCTGATGAATATAACTTGTAATAATGCTATATTAAAATTAAATCATCAATGTTAGGTTTAAGAGAAAGATTTAAACTTAGGTTTGGCTTCATATTTGGCTTCATCTGTTTATGGATTTTGATCCTAACAACATTCATGCAAAGAACAACAGTTTAAATAAATATGTAAAAATGCATTAATAATTTAACAATTTGTTTGGTGGAATAATCCGACCCAATTTTTACAAAAAGTACTGATGCTGAATGCTAAAATGACTATTTAGCATAGTCATTTTAGCATTCAACATCAGCAACCCTATAATGCTCTCACATTTTATCTGATGGGTATTTACTTTTCTAGTATTGTTAGTATCTGTGTTGCATTAAATATCTACTCATTCTAATTATTGCTGGATTCTGAAAAATAACTAATATTTTTTCATTGCACATTTATTATTGATCAGTGTGCAGTATTGATTGCTATGCGTAGGAAATTACAAAGATGGGATCATTTTAGACTGGTAATATTGAACTCAATTCTGTGTCTGACAGGACTAAGTAGAATATACCATCTGATGACTCATGAGCAATATGATACCACTCTTGTCCATTCAATCTACAAAACCTTTTATTCTGTAACCTTGTTATCATTTGATTGGCAATTTGCTAGAACACAATCATTTACCAAAACAAATTCAATTGTTTGCATTGTCATCATTGTGGCAGTAATAATCATCCCCTCACCATATCCTACGCTTTATAAATTCTGTCACTTCCACAGAGGCTGAGGGCGCATCCATGACTCTTGGCTTTGAGTATGGCCATCTAACTAGCTTTGAACAGTGATGTTAGCAGAGATGATACAAGCAGAGTCTTAAACGAGGCTTTTAATATTGGACTCGCCCCGTTATGCTTGTGCATTGCATCCATCAGCAGATGCCCTTTCACCTTGGGACCCAGAATGAACGCAAGTGGAACAAAGCTGCTCTAGCTGACCCATAGACATGCAAGAAATACATGTTTAATTTTGAATGCCCCTGAGTTATTATGTCATTATTCCTTATTACATAACAATAGCTTATTAGTATAGTAGTAAGCCAGGCAATCCAGAATACACCGAAGTTAATCATTGTAGCCTGTCATCAAGATGAAAAGCTTAAGTTGAAAAGTATTAGAAAGTAAAGCCCTCCCACCCCCAAGCATAAGTTTATAGATTCTTAATGGTGCTTGGGGAGTAGTAGTTTACATCAGGGTGAGCTTTCCTGACTTAAGTTCATTTGAGCATATTTTCAGATTTCAAACATTGAAAGAGCATATGAAACTTGATGCAGGTGGGGAACAAGTCTGTACTGAATGAATAGTGGGGGAAACGATACATGAATAAATGGATGAACAATACTAATGAATGGTGTGACTATTTCTTTCTCATAGCCAGAAGACAATTTGAAGATGAAAAATTCATTGCAAAGTACATGAAGCCAATACATTGATAAAAAGTACATTCAAACTCTACATTTTTACATGTTTTTTTTAGGTTCCCCAAAAAGGTTTTCACAATTTATTCCCCTTACCCTGAGATTCAGTTTATCAAATATCATCACCGTTTTCTTTTTACTGTCTTTTTCTTTTCTTTTTTAATGTATCCATGTATTCGTAGAGTGGCCTTTGGCATTGTTTGTGGAGTTTGGTTTTATTTCATATTGCATCTGTTCTAGCATTTTTAACTTCCATATATCCCCTTTCCATCCAGAGCTTAGGAGCTATATAATGCTTTTGGGAATTAGCAGTGCTTAAGAAATATGGGATGATTTAAGTTATGTTGAATTGAATCAAATTGAATTCAATTAAATTGAAAATATTTTGGAACAGTCATTATACCAATATGACTAGTGTTGGAGACTGACATTGGACAGGAATGTAAAACAGAACTCAAACTAAAGAAAGCTGAATGCTTAATTAAGTACTTCGGTATTTTATACTGGAGGCAAAAAGACACACTAAATATTTTCGTAAGCCAGAATATGTAAGTTTAAAAAACAAAAAAGCAAGCAAGCAAACAGGCAAAAATACTAGTAGATCTTGTTTACTAGGAAACTGGCATTCTCATTAATCTGGCAACAATATTCATCATTATTGGAAGAGTTGAGAGATTAGAAGCAGAGACACTATTTTGTAAAAACGTACTAAATAGGAAGTTATGGTAGTCTTTTAGGTCACTATTGTCCAGTATTTCTGCAGAAAGAGTGGCATATTTTATCCAAATAACTTGAAGAGAGCACTAAGAGAACTGTGTTCCAATGCTTGGAAACAATTCAAAGGAACCAACAGGTAACAGTGCAGCCCCAGCAGCTGGTCACAGTGGGAGGAGTGATGATTACCATATGTAGGCATGAAGGATCAGAGGGTGGCATGGACTGAAACATAAATAGAGCTACTATGTAAGGAATAAGGTATGGCCTCCAAGGGGCACAGTCAACGCTCAGCAACCTAACTGTCCTCCCACCCCATTTGCTGAATCTAAGCAGAAGCTACAGTGAAAGGGAGCCCCCTGACACAGTCAATACTGGACAATCTCTTGGGATCAGAGCAAGATAGAAAAGAGTAGAGCGTGGATATGAAGTGGCAAATGAAAGTATCTTGCACACTTTCTTAAAACAAGTGCATTGTAGATACAGATACCACGAAATAACTGTGAGGAAGTGGGAAACTTACCAATGTAGCTCTTTCCTCTCGACCACATGGTAATAATTACATTTTGTGTTTCCTTTGAATAAGTTTTATCTCTTAAAAGAAACAAACACCCGCCCCCCTGCAAAAAAAAGTTCTAGACTAGGAATCTCTTCTGTCATGCCGTTCTACCCAGCCTCGGTTTGTGGGACCAAAGGCACTGACTCAGATCTTGACCACAGCTGGGAGACCGGCAGACTACTTTAGAAAACTTCCTGTAACTTTCCTTGCCATGCCCATGGAAAAAGAAAGCTTTGTCTTAAGTTATTAATTTAGACCCTGCTTTATTATAACACTGTATCAAAGAATTATAAATGCCCCAGAAAATAATTTAGCATTAAAAACAAACAAACAAACAAACAAACAAACAAACAAAAAACCAACCAAACAAAAATCTTTGTAGACACCAGGGAGGAATATTAACCTTAAGCCTATGGTGTGATTACCTATAACTAGTTTGAGACAGGCTGTTCTTGCATTATTATCACATCCCTAAAAGAGTGAACATCCTGCAAGTAAATACAGTATTTTAACTGAGAGTCTGTCATTCCACACTTATGAAAAGTGAAAGCTTGAAGTAATTAGCACTCTTCTAGTGAGGGAGAGGAATTTGATTCTGTTCAAAGTTTATTAGCAGTTGAACTGAACACACAGGTTCTTTCTTTCCAGGTACATCATAAGTTCCTTGGAGATGTGACTAGATCTAACAGTTGGAATTTCACTAATTAGGTGTATCATTTTTAAGACCGTACACTCTTTGGGCATCAAAGGACATCACAGTGTATAATGGTTAGGAGTAAAGGATCAGGAGCCAGATGAATCAGAGTACAAATTCCACCTCTTTCATTTCCCAGTTAGCTGACTTAGAACAGGTTATTTAATCACTCTTGGCCCCAGCTCTCCATCTATAAAAATAAAGGACATGATAGCGATAAGTTCATAATGGATTAAATAATACATGTAAAATGCCTAATACAGTGGCTGTCCTATGAACTTCACTCAGTAAATATTAGCCATAGGTGGTTGCAAAATGTGATAGTAAACATCATTTCTACCTTTGTAAGGTTCCTGTGTGAAACACACTTCTCTTCTAGGATGTGTTGATGTTAGCATGTATAACTAAATTGTGCCCTTTCTTTTTCATTACACATGAAATATCAAAAATATCAAAAATATCAAAAATACAATGAATACTCATACATATATTTTGCTAGTTTTTCACCTCTAAATTGGTAATTAGCATATATAAATTGTACAATTTATGAAATTTTTTTCTATCCTTGACTTTCTTTGTTGTTCTTAAAAAAAAATACAGCTGTACTAAGGTATATTTTACACATCATAATATTCACCCACTTTAAGTGTACATAATCTAATAATTCTTACAAATTTTATAATTGTGCAACCATGATAATCCAGTGCTATAATATCTCCATCATTCCAGAAATACCTTTATGTCATTTTACAGTCAATCTCTTTTCTATCCCTGGCCTATGGAAAAAAAAAAAAAAAAAACTGATCTGGTTTCTATAGTTTTTTATTTTCTAAAAATTTCATATAAATGAAATGATACAAAATTTAGAGTTTTGTTTCTAATTTTTCTCGCTTGAGTTTTTTTTTTTTTTTTTAATCTATGATGTGTTTATCAGAAGTGCTTCTTTTTACTACTTAGCAGTATTTATAGTACATTTTGTTTATCCTTTCATGAGTTCAGGGGCATTTGAGTTATTTCTAGTTTTTGGTGAGTGTAAATAATTCTGCTATGAGCATGCATATACAGGTCATTGTGTGGATATAGGTTCTCACTTCTTTGGAATAGATAGGAATGAAATTACTAGATCATATGGTAAGTTTTTGTTTAACATTTAAAGAAACTACCAAACTGCTTTTGAAAGTGGTAGTATCATTTTACATTTCCATCATCAACGTATAAAGATTTAAATTTCTTCATATCCTTGCCAATATTTATCACTTAAGTCCGTTTGACTTCAGCCATTCTAGGGGTTATGCTTCATTGAGTTTTAAATTTGTATTTATAAGATGCTAAAACGTCATGTGCTTTTTACCTCTTTCATATTTTATGTAATAAAGTGCCTATTCAAATCATTTGTCTATATTTTTAATTAAGTTGTAGGTTATAAGGATTCCTAATATATATTCTGGACACAATTCTTTTATCAGATAAACGGAATATTTTTGCTTATACTTTGACAGATTCTAACACATAAGATTGAGGATGTGTACGGAGGAATAGAGGAAGAAACGGAAGAGAGATAAATGGAAGGGTTCGCAATATGGCAAGGGGAAATATATGTATCAGTTAATGATTGGACAGCCAGAAGCCATGATGAAGTCACTTAAGTCAGAGGTGAAAGAGCATATGAGAGGAGGCTGAAGGTTTAAAAGACATGTGGAACATACTTTGCAGGTTATCAAAAACTGTTGGTGGCAATACCCTGAATGTTGCTCAAACACTTATTCTATATTGAAAGGGTTTATTATATCCTGAAAACTACGGAACATGACATGTTGTATATCATACAATCTTTTTTCTCCCTGTCTTTGTTTTGATTCCAGATAGATTTGCATTTTTATTTCAAAGATATGTATGAGATAATATTTATCTTCATTGTAGAAACACAATTATTACATAATAATTAAATAATGCTCTGTAACAGCAACACGTTATCCTGTTTTTAATTACTATGGTCTGCAGACATTTGAGTTATGAATAATCTAGATTTGCTAATTGCTTTTTTAAAAACTCCAGTTCTGATTTACTTCATATGCTTAATATATTTTTTCTTTTGTATTTTTACAAATATTCTCTTATTGGCTACTTGATAATTCTTTTATTACTCTTTAATTCCCTCAATTTATTATTTTATTTTGGAATAGTTAGTTCCAAAATTACTTTGACTATAAAAACAATTTTAAGGTCATAATAAAGGTGGAAAGTTCAAATTATTTAAAACAGTTTCAACAAAATCAGTTCTGCTTCGAAACATAACATTTACGAAAATCCAGTTTTTATTATTTGAATTAAGGAAAAGCTATGTTTATTAAAAGGGTTTTGCTACAAATCCTGTAAACAAAGATTCAACTAGAATTGATGATAAAATGACTATATATGGAAATATATTTCTTGGCAAGTGCAGCAATCAGAAGTTACCTTTTTTATATCATGTTTTGAAATGTGTAATATATATTTATATACATGTATATATATATATATATATATATGTATATATATATATATATATTTGCTAGCCTTGAAAAACTAAAAAATATTTTTACATGAAAGACCAAGAGAAAAGAAAATTATCCCACATCTGAAATTAAATCCTTTTAGGCACTTTGATTTTTAGCCAGCAGCATAAATGAACAGGCTGGCAATATTAAAATTAATATCAAGAAAAAAATGATATTATTTGAGAAACTAAATTATGTTGTTGGTTCAGATAATATATTTTTAAAATCTGTCAACATCAAGAATATGTGTCCTCTAATTAATGAAAAAATGTAAATTATTCAGGACTTTATTACGCCTTTCATGTTCTTTACTTTTTCATTTAATTGATTGTTTTGATGCTGGGTATTATTCATTTCTCTCTCTATATATAATACACACACACACCACACACATCAGTTGGCAAATGAATCATGTCATTCTGTAAATGATGAGCACATTTATGGTTCTTATGCCATTTTTTTTTTATAATTATAGTATTTACGTATATTGGCCATATAAATGGAATCGTTGAGACATAATGAAAAAAGTGTCCAAAGTTCTGAAGTTTAGTTCCTTCTTTGAAATATAATAAAAAGAAAACATTTCTCTCTGTTTTCTAGGACACACAATAATTAGAATAGCCTTGTGATTTATCCAAATAGAAATTCAGACTAAAAGAGGACATTATTAAACATTTTCCTGAAAGAAGAGGCATAAACTGGGACTGTTTCAGGCAAAACAGCACCTATGATTATTATCTTAACTACAACAGGCTGCTCGTCGACTTAGGTACAGTCACGTGGTGAACTTAGTGTTCCCATCTCTATAGCTGGAGTGCGGTCTCAATGAGTTGATGGGTCAACCTTAGTACTGGCCAATAATTTAGAGTCAGTACAACCAGGTGCTCCATGAAAAAATATTTATAAAGCATGCTAATTACTGTATCTTGATGCCTAAAATGTTTCCTTTCAAGTCATTAACTTTATTCCTCCAGATGCTTAAGGATTCCAACAGGTGGTACTAACTAATTAGGTAAATAGAATGGAAGTAGCCGGGGACATATGTCTTTTCTCCATTCATACAGTAGGAAGCAGCACCGGCCCCCTGAGACTCAATATCTTCTGCTCCCCAGTCATGCAAAATTATTTATTGTCTTCTTCAAAACAAAGAGCTAATTCGCGTCCAGCTAATGTTTGTTTGCTTCTTTAGAATGGAAGCTCTTCCAGAAGCTTCCCTACTATCACTGAGAGTTATTAAGAAACTCTAAGAATTCCTGATTAATATTAATGAGAACAATTTGTAAGTCAAATAACTTTAGATTACTCACCCTTGCTCCTTTCATATGATCATGTTTGGACAGAAAGGGCCCAGAGAACTAAGTAATAGCTACAAGGAAGGGCCGCTGTCAGTACTGTTTGTTTTATATTCTGATTATAGTTTTTTTATTGCATATATTTAATTTGTCTTTAGGTTTCTGAGAGACATGATGTTGAAGGACTATGTTGAAAGAGAAACATCAAAGATATTCAACAATTTATAAATGTGTTTATTGACTGGATACTCAATGATTATGTTCAAATTTTATTACCATTGTGACATTTTATTTGCCATGAATCAAAGAGTTTATGTGCCCCTAGATGCAGAGGTAGTCTCATGTTAGCCCAGTTTTGATACTTAAATATCCCATTTGCCGACTTAAGTCCTATCTGAAACAACAAAAAGTATATTCTAATAGGTCCTCTGGTACTGTTAAAGCGGTTCATTTGCCAGTGTCTATTAACCTCAATTTTATCTCAGGACTATAGGCTACTGAACTCTTGGTGACCCATGTGCCAAGAGGTTGCTGCTCTATATTTCTTCTTTATCTTGAAGTTCTCCCCGAAGAGTCAGCATCAGCTACAAGTATCTGCTTATCTTTAAAGTTCTGTGCAGACAAGAGACACAGCATTTTGCAAGGCAGCAATTTTATACTCTGATTTGGGGAAGGAAATCCATGTGTAAAAACTATGTCTTTCTGGAAAGTTACTATTGGCTCCTTTAGTTAAATACATTGCTATGAAACTATCCTATAAAAAAGTAAGGTGCAATTCACTCCTTAGAACTATATCAAAACATCAATTCTTTCTTCCAACGGGGAAAATGTCTTAAATTTTTGTTTCACAGTATTGAATAACATGACTCATGAATATGAAGTTTCTATAATTATTGGTTGCAAATAGAGATGAATGATTGAATGTTAGCATATGCAGTTTACAATAACCCTTTGGGAGAGTATTTAAATAGAAAATATTTTATTGTAAAATACTTTTTAAGGAAATTTTTACACATTCTTCTCACATAGTTGATTGCTACCGCAACACTATTTAATTTTTTTAAATAGCATAATGATGTATTTTTAAAAACTACTAAGGATTTATCATGATCAACACATTTTATTCTACATGAAGTATGGGTGTACTAATGTATTTATAGACTTGAAATTCTCCGATTGGTTGAAGGAGACAAAGAATAACTCTAGGTTGTGCTGTTACAATAAGCATTTATTACTCTGAGATATGTTTTTGAACTCCT
Source organism: Pteropus vampyrus (assembly GCF_000151845.1). Taxonomy (NCBI): domain Eukaryota; kingdom Metazoa; phylum Chordata; class Mammalia; order Chiroptera; family Pteropodidae; genus Pteropus; species Pteropus vampyrus. The sequence goes on from NW_011888786.1 coordinate 11,844,165, forward strand.
TTGACTTCAACTAAAAAAAATCTATGTTGAAGAAGAGGAAAAGTGGAGTGAATAAATTTATTTTTTAACAAGTAGCATAATGATATAGGAACAAAAAAGAGCTTCGTGTTAGAAGATCATGAATTAAATTCCATCTCAGCAGCTATGTCCATTTTCACCTAAGGCAAGTTATTTAACCACTTCAAGCTCATTTATCTCTTTTGTGAAATCAAAATATGCTGGATGATCTCTGTTTGCCTGCACAAATCTACTCTCCAACCCTCTCTAACCTGCTCTATGCCTCTGGAGGTTGATAATTATGGAATGAACCCACCAAGAATCTTGGCCTTTCTGACATTCATTTGGTTTCAGGGAAGCAGGCACCAGCAGGAGGGTATTAATAGGAGTTCAATGCTTATGCCCTTGGTTTTCTCTTTGTCAGGCTAAAGACTGATAATGCTGAATTCTTCTCAGGATATCCTTTCTTACAGCTACAGGTCTTACTGGACACTGATAATCTTTCCTTCCACTTCTGCCTCCAGATCTAGTAGTGACAGTGATCTGGGTTCCTTCACCATCTCTTGTGAGATTTTCTTAAATCTAGTTTGACCTTGGCAAAGTGATTCCTTTATTAAACAATCATTACTTCCTCCAATTTGATCATGTAATTATCTGCTGGACCCATATTCATAAGGATAAATAAAATGCCAGAAACTTATGACCGTTGTATGGATTTATTGGTATCTGTGTGAAAATGGGTAAGATGTATTAGTTGTCAAACAAGCATTAGTTGAAATAATCTAGGCCATATGCCTCTGAGTCCGGATTTGACATGCACGCCTGGCTATTCTGTTGAAGCAATATCGGTAGAGCCTTCTTGACGGAAAGGAGCTGGTCTGCTTCAATATTTTAAACTCCTGATTCCGTCAGCCTCCACAGTTTACTGAAGACACACAACTTTGAACAATTATTATTAAGGTGCATGAGGAGCATTTCACCACTCCTCTGTTTTAGAATGGTTCTTCTTACCAATATTCAGGTATTAAGGTTGCTGTGTCTAAAATTTGGCAAGCATGTGAATTTTCTAAGATGTCTGTCAGGAAATTGACAATCGTAGTGTTGTTAGAAAAAGAGGGATCAGCATTGCTGACAAGATGACAGTACTTCAGTCGCTGGATAACAAAGATGACAAGAACCTAAAAATGGTTATGAATTCTTGACATTTTTCTACAGGGCAAAGGGATCTCATATCACATGTTGCAAAGGTAATACTCAAGTCAAAGAAATGATGCTTACAGGTGTTCTATTCATTTGAAAGACTTGATTAGGAAAAAAAGTAGCAAATGTAACATAACTCAGTTTAAATGCTGAAATAAAGGAGAATACATGCCCCCTATCCCCCACCAATCTGCTATAGCATGGTACAATGTTAAAGTGGAAAGATTATCAAGTACCATTCTAAAAACATGGTTTTCAGTCATGTCTCACTTCAAACTCAGAGAGCGTACTTGGGCACTGTGATGGTTAATTTTATGTGTCAACTTGTCTGGGCTAAAGGATGTCCAGACTACTGGTAAAACATAAATTCTGGAAGCCTCCGTGAGAGTGTTTCTGGAAGAGATTAGCATTTTAATCAGGAGACTGAATAAAGAAGAATGCTTTCACCAACGTGGGCAGGCATCATTCAGTCTTCTGAGGGCTCCAGCGGAGCAAAAATGCAAAGGAAGTGCGAATTGTGTTCCCTCTGTTTGAGCAGGGACAGGAGCCTTCTGCCCTGGGACGGCAGAATTTCTGGTTCTCTGGCTGTCAGACTCAGGCAGCATTTCTGGTTCTCTGGCCTTCAGACTCAGACCAGGACTTGTGCCATCATCCACTGAAATTGTGAGGCTTTGAATTTGAACTTACACCATTGACTCTCTGGTTCTCAAACCTTTGGATTTTGACTGAATGGAACCAGCAGCTTCACTGGTTCTACAGACTGCATACAGCAGATTTTGGGACTTCTTGGCCTTTGTAATTGTGTGAGCCAACTCCCATAATAAATCCTCTCTTAGATATACCCTACTGGTTCAGTTTCTCCGAAGAACCCTATTACAGGCACATCAGTCAACCACTATAGGTTTCATTTTAGTAAAGCATAAGATGAGAGTAAAGTAATTATGCTGTAATCCACATCATGCATGAGATTGATGGGGGAAATAAATCAAATGCCTACCTTTTTCAGTTATGCTGTCTCACTGCAGGGAAATTGCTTAACCTTTCTAGGATCAGTTTATTTATCTATAAAACAAGAAGCGTAAACTGGAGTTGAGTTTTCCCAGCAGGTCCTTAAAATCTGCAGGGTCCTTCAAAGGTTATAATGAGCTTAATTTATGTGTAAAGTAGATTTTCTTTCATCTGAAATTTTATCATCTCAGTGTAGAAGCTTATAAAATTACAAGTGGTGAAATAAAAATTTATATTTAATAAAATAGAACAAATAATTTTAGTAATAACCTATGTAAAACAATATTTTCTGTTATGCGTGCATTACCATCGGTTACTACTGGAATGAATTGTTTGTTTATTGAATACACACACACATACACACACATATAGCTTTTAGCTATAAATCAATACCATAATTAATAATGAACCATATATTAAAGTTATTCTAACTGATTAAGAACAGGGTTATGATTGCCATTTCAATATTTTCTGTTATCAATACCATTTCAGATGTTTTAATCAATATAACAAAACAGAAAACTTAAGGGCGATAACTTTACAATTGAGAGATCACATATATCACTAATTTTTGAAGTTTTATTCCAAATATCAAATAACAAAAAGTAAATAAAAATTAAATAATTTAAAAAATAAAATGAAAATATAGTTAGAAATAATATTATAGTTTCAAGATCATGGGCAATTACAAAATTAATATGTGCATGTATGTATGCTTGTTTCTTTTTATACCAGAGGTAAGCAGTACAAGATGATCAATAAAACATGTTATAGCCTAGAAAGAATTCTTAATATTTTAACAGAAGAGCAATTAATTCAGATATGCACATACTCTATACTCTGACAAGGGCTAATTTATATTAGAATTGAAGTAATATAATAATGGATCCCCCCAAAAAACAATCAGTATAATAAGCATGTAATATATAAATTCAAATAATAGAACAAATACTTTTAAACTTGCCATCCAACAAGAATTATAATATTGTAATTCTCTAATATGTCCAGCTGCTTCCCACCATAATACAGATAACCAATAAACAGCATTGTTAGTCATCGGATTTGCATATTTTTGCATTTTAAAATACATATATGATATATGTATGTATTCCTAAAAATATATTGCCTCGTTTTACTAGTCAGTAAGTTAGAGCTTTATTAAAATATATTTTTATTATCTAGTTATCATTATGTTTCTAAGATTCACTCTACTGTTTCATCGTTCTTTCATTTTCTTTTCTGTGCAATATCCCATTAGGCCAGAGTTTAGCAAACATTTTCTGTAAATAGATAGATAGCAAATATATTTGGTTTTATAGGGCATACGGTCTCTGTCAAAACTATTGAAGACTGCTGTCATACAGAAAAAGCAGCCATACACAATACATAAACCAATGAGTGTGGCTGCGTTCCAATTAAACATTATTTACTTAAACAGGAGGCTTGCCATCTTTGGCTCATGGTCCATAGTTTTTCAATTCCCATATTACATGAATATAGCCAAATTTAGTTATCTGCCCTCCAGTGTATAGACACTTTTGTTGTTTCTAGTTAGCTATTATGAATGATTCTTGCTGTGAACATTTTAACATGTTTCCTGGCACATATGTGTATGCTTGGAAATACAACTCCTAAATTTTAGTTATGCATATTTTAAAAGATAAAGCCATATTTTTCCCAGAGTGATTTTTAGCAATTTTCCATCTCACTAGAGTGTATAAAAGTCTCTGTTGATCCGCATCCTTGCCAAAATTTGGTATTGCCGGATCTCTTCATTTTTTGTTTATCTAATGAATATAAAATTGTATCATATTGTGGTATGAATATGTATTTCTATGATATCAACAAAAATAGTTTGTTTTTATCTTATATTTTTGTTCCTTTAAAAGGCCTATATACATCTTTTGTCTATTTTTATACTTGATTTATGTATTTTTCCCACCGAGTAAAAATATTCTTACAGTGATTACTTTTGCAGTTGTGTTTCAAATATTTCACTCTGATTTGTGGCTTGTATTATTATTTTCTCTATAATTCATTTTAATAGGCAGCTTTTGGTATTTTAGTGTATTTGGGCAATCAGTTTTTTGTTTTGTGACAGTACATTGTGAGAACATAGTCATTAAGGTAGTTAACACTGGTTTCAAATTTGCTTTTATGTTAAATCTTTAATTCATCTGGAATTGATATTTAACATTTCTTTAAATGTGTATTCGATATGAAATAAATGAAAGTTCAGATTAACTTCTCAGATGAATAGTCATTACCATTGTCTCACCACCCTTTATTTTATGACAACTTCTTTCTCAAAGAGAAATGAGGTTACTTTGGTCATATATTAAATTTTCGTACATGGCCTTTTTCTAGGTTCGTTTTCTGTTCCATCGGTCAGTGTTTCTATTTATGGCTTAATGCCGCACAAATTCAATTATTATAGTTTCATAAATAGCTGGTAGAGAATCACTTATTTTAGAAAGGCTTTTGTTATTTTAGCCACTTTACTTCTATTTGAAATTAAGAAATATTATGCCAATATTCTCAAATATCTTTCTGGGATTTTAAAATTCTATTAAAGCTATCAGTCAATTTTCAAAGAAATAAAATCCTTAAAATAGTGGCATTGGTAGTATTTTTTTCAGGCATGTTCTAAAATTGTCCATAAGTTTCACATATATATTTTGCCAGACTTATTCATAGATATATTAAATTTATGTTTTGCTTCTATAAATTATTACTTTTGAAAATTATTTTTCAACTTATTTGTGGGATATAGAAATGCAAAATCTCATCAATTCTAATACTCAATGAAATTTTTAGTTTTTTTTATAGAAGTTGTAGCTTCTTTCCTCATACTTGTGTCTTTTTTGCACTGACTAAAAACTTCATGATTTTGTTGAATGGAATAGGCTATTGTGTGCTCAGTGTCCTGTTCTATTTAATGATGACCAGTATGAATAATGTGGACTACTTGTTTTGTATAGATATTCTTATCACATTAAAGCATTTACTTCCTATCCTATTAAGATTTTATTTCAAAGTAATAATTAGATGTAAAGTTTCATAAAAGACTTTGCCTTATTCATTAAAATGATCATATTAATCCCTAAAAGTTAGTACAAAATGAGTTTTCCAGATTTTATGTAATAAGCTATACTCGCACTCCTGGAAATGGGTAATATGGTCATAATATATTGTCTTTCTTTTTCATACACTGATAGATTATATCTGATAAATTTTCCTTCAAAACTTTTAATCCATATTCATAAATAGTATTGCCCTGTAATTTTCTGTTGATGTCTGGACTTTATTTTCTTCTTTTGACTTCTCAAAATAGCTTGAAGTTATAGAATGAAGGTATTTTTCTAGGGTCACAGAAATGGCTAATGGGAGAATATTTCCTGAATCCACCTGGTCCTTTCAATTAGTTACAAATGCTGTCTCAAGATCAATCTGTACTATCCTAACTCTGAAATCAATATTACACATTTGGAAGAGAAATCATAATATTTCAACCCAAGTATCATTCTCCCAGCAAATGGTGTGTTCTGCTTCTGAGCCACTGTTCATTTTGTTCTCTTTACCTGTAATGCTTTTTCCCTTTACCACATGTCTGAATCTTTACCATTCTGCAAGGTCAAGTTTTACATTTTTAATAAATTTTATGACTTGACATTTGTTATTGACAACTTCTTTAGGCAATGATTTGTATACAACTTTAATTTTTACTAACGAGAGTCCTGTGTACAGTAGGAAATGGAAGAATAGTGTCTTAAAGAATTATAATTCTTATATCATAAACAAAAGATCACATGGGTACTTAGAAAATGAATATTGATTAGAAAATAGTAACAATGTAATGGTAGCTAATGTTTGGTGTGTTTTTACTATGTGTAATTTTCTAAATTGCTCTTTCAATTATGACTCAGGTACAGTTATTATGTATATTTTACAAATGAGAACACTGAGAGGTTAAAGAACTTGCCCAAGTTCAAAACTAATAGTGATGAGGTTAGGATCAAGTATAGACAATCTGACTTCAGAATCTTATGAACATTAGACTACAGAGTTTCTTATAATAGATATTGAAAATGTATCACTCCTTTTAAATTTCAGCTAAAACACACTAAATACTATAAACTTTATTTTTGTTTGGATGTATATTTTTATGTATCTGTCTTTTAAATGTCAAACAAAATTGAAATCTTCTTAAATTAAATATACTAATAGCCATAAAACCTCTACTGCTAAACTTTTTTCATTTCAAAATTATTTTATATTGGGAGAAAAGGTATCATTAAAATTTTCATGGACCTAAAGTTAGATGGTTATGACCATTATATCTCTGCTGAGAAAATATTATGGAAAACCTATTTAGATAATTGTAAAATCGTAACAAAATATTGCTGACTTGAATGTTGATATTGGTAATATAGTCATGGTAATAGATTTTCTGAGGTTTTTTGAATTAATAGCACATACGATGTTAATTTCTCATTTCCTTCCTTCCTTCCTTCCTTCCTTCCTTCCTTCCTTCCTTCCTTCCTTCCTTCCTTCCTTCCTTCCTTCCTTCCTTCCTTCCTTTCCTTTATTTTCAGAAACTCCTGATGTATATACAAATACCCTGCCTTCCCTCCAGTGAAAATTAGTAAACTGCCAAGACTTCTATTAGAATCAGCTCTACTTGTGCTCAGGACCATTTCTGCTACTGCCTGATCAAGGCTATCTCTTCAGACATTTCTCCTCTCTCTTCCATATCATCATCTTTTCATTTTTATGAATGATTCACCTCATCTTACACTCATGCTGATTTTTCTTCCTTCTAGCCATGTCACACCTCTTTTCAAACTTTATAGTAGCTTCCCACTTGTATTAGTTTCCTAGAGCTGATTTAACAAGTTATCATAACCTTGGTGGTTTTAAAAAAACACACCGTTATTTTCTTACAGAGCTATAAATCAAAAGTCCAAAATCAGTTTCACTGGGCTAAAATCAGAGTGTTAACAGGGTGTTCTAGTATTCCTTTCCTTGCCTTTCTTAATTTCTAGAGCTGCATTCCTCGTGGCCTTCTTTCACATCATTAAAGCCAGCAGCATAGCATCTAGCTTCAATTGTCACATTGCTTTCTTCCATGTTAAAATTCCTCCTACATCCATTCCTCTTCGAAAAACGCTTGTGATTGCATTTACGGACAACTTGGATAATCTAGGATAATCTCCTCTTGTTAAGGTTCTTAATTTAATTCTATCTGTAAAGTTTCTTTTGTCATATAAGGTAACATTCGTAGGTTCCAGGAATTACGGCCTTGGTTGGGGAATGGGAAGTAAGGGGTATTACTTAGTCGCCTTGTTCAAATATTAAAGAAATACTGAAAATGCCCTTCAAAAGCCCTGACGTGGTCTGGCCTCTAACAACTTTGACCCAATGCACTACCCCTCTGCAGTTCTGTCACTGTCCCCTGAGAGCATTGACCTCCAGGATGTTCTCACTGCATACCGGTAATGCTCCTACTTCAGGGCCTTTGCATAGGTTATTTCCTAACTGGAATGTTCTAGACGAGATAAGTAAGCACCGTGCTCATGCCCTTACTTGCCTTGGAGGTTTTCCACAGTATCGCATTACTGTAGACTTCCTACACCAGGTAAAAGTATAATGACATCTCCCCCATCTCCTTTGTTCCTCTGATCTGGCTTTTTCTTTCTTTTGCAGCATGATCGTCCTTCAACTTATAAGTATTTTTTGTCTGTCTCTCCCCACTAGTCTTTAAGCTCCCTGAGGACAGAGACAATATCTGTATTTCTGATGTGTCTCCAGTTTCTAGAAAAGAGCTCACTTGTTGAGTAAGTAAATTCAGCTCCATAGCTCCTGGAATTCTAATTTACATTTCTCATTCGACAAGAAAAATGTGGGCATTATGAATGTATGCAGCTAAAATGACAGATAAGTAATTTATTTTGAGTCAAAGGAAAGTCCAAAAAATAACAAAGTGAATAATTTTCTCTGCTCATTCACAAATGTATCTCTAAAAGAGTACAAAAAACATAAAGAAAAATTTTGTTTATGCCATTAATTTCTTAAACTATGCACTCTGAAACAGAACCCTAGAGGCCTAAGTATTTTATTGTAATCATCATTATGTTCCAATAGGGCTATATGTGATAACTTTAATAATAAATGCAAACCTTTTTTTTTTTTATTAAGTAAAAAGAACTTTAGGAGTAAGTGGTATAGTGTTTGAATTCAGATAACTCAATTTTGGATGAAAGCTCTGTCATTTATTTACAGTTTGACCTATTCTGCAAATACTCTAGGAAAAATATTGCTTTAAATTCTTACTTCAATTCTTCACTTGAAAAATAATAAAACATTTTATCTGTCATGAGATGCAAGTTAGATCTCATATATGGAATTGATTTATAAACTGTAAATCTCAACACTAATATTTTTATTAAAAAATGATAATATATTTCTGCCTTCAAACATCTCATGAGTTTATTAAAAGTACTTATTTAATAAGTAATGTTTTTCAAATATTAATTTTATAAACTTGCAGACATATTAGTAGAGAAAGAGAAAGATACTTCACTCCAAAAAAAAAATGTGTTTAGAAAATGTCTTGGATTGAACCAGAAGAGGTGGTAATCAATATTATTTGATTATCTACATGTTTTGAATAGCATCATATTGCTTTGCATATGCTATCCTTAAATCCTAAAAATAAGCCTATTCATACAAACAATTAAAATTTACAGATAATATTTATTTTCTCAAAGACAAAAAGATAATTATAGATTATGCCTGGAAGTTGAGCAAATCAGGTTGTTCAGACCCACAACTTGTATTCCCCCTACTCTGCCCCAATTAATAGTCGGATTTCTTGGTGAAGTGACCCCAGTGGTCTAAATCTTTCTATATAACAGCAAACTTATCAACACTTCTTTTCTTTTACAGCATCCAAATATATCTTAGTAATATTAAATTAATTATGGTCTGGCTATATTTTCTCCAATGTCTATTTTTTTTTTTTCACTTATAGATACATATAGTTCTGGGTTATTATCGTTTTCCACATAGTTTAAGTAGAAAAAGTCCACGACAATCTCCCTTTTATAAAGGGATCAATGAGAAGAGATTCTCTCTCTCTCTCTCTCTCCACCCTCCTTCAAGAAGTAAATTAATAAGAAATGCTTCAGATTTTGAGGAGAAAAGGCAGCAAATTTTCTTATAAACTAGTTTACTAACTCTCCTGATGCCAGTCTACTGCAACACGAGGGGCCTGACGGAGTGATGCCCGGCTGACGACAGGTAACCAGGAGGGGAGCCAACAATTTGCTTCTCTCTCACTCTCCCAACACTGAAAAGAGCTGTGGCGCTCCAAAGACACAAATGCCACAAAAGCATACCTCTTGGACACCTTCTGTACTTCTCTTTCTAGAAATATGTATGCAGCTGCTCAAAATCCAAGGGCCCCTGTGCAAAAACTGAATGTTTCGGATAAGATTCCCCTCTCTAGTGAGATTCACCAGCAATACTTTCCATCACTATTCAGAAACTCCTCCCCCGACTCTTTTTACTCCCTACTGTGAACTGAGTCTCTGAGACCATGTTCCTCCATTTTTCCAACCCCCAACATCAGGAACTGATGTTAAATGTATCTACGTGCAACAAAATGACATCCATCCGATATTTTGTCAACTTAATTGCTTTGCTTGCTTGTATTTGGGTTGCTGTTCTGTGCTCATTATAGGGGAGGTTGTCTCCCTCCACTACTCCTCTATCCCAAGATGCGGCCATAGAAACATATCACGGGAACACAACCAATTAAACGACATTATTATAGGTACTGATTTCAAAAAGGGAATTGATTTTCTCTTATGAATGATGGGATTTCTTAAAACCAGTAAACAATCAAAAGAAATAACATGCAGTTTTAAGCTATGTCTCGTTACTAAGGAAGATTCTTCCCCAACACCTTTAGAAAGCAAGTTTAGAGAACAGGCTTCTGAAGACCTCAAGACATAGTTTTCCACCCTCCATATTCAGGTGAGCTCTTCATTTGTATTCAGTCAAATTTAAAAAAGGAGAAGACAGATTTGTTTTTCTCCTTTTTAAAATTCTCCTTTTTAAAATTAAAGCCCCCCCCCCAAATTGCAATATGCCTAAAAGATATTTCTAATTCTTATGAAATAATATTTTTTTTTCAGATGGAAATATAAACCTAGCTTACATTAATCTAAAGGGCATTTTAAGGTCTAGCTCTTCCTTGAGAGTTTTCAGTTTACAAGGCATAGAGTAAATATATTTTATATTGCCTTATTGTGGTAAACTTTGCCATCTTTTAGACTATATGTTTATCTTGATCCTTTGTCTAAAAACATTTTGAAACTATGGATAAAAATATAACAAATGCTGAACAATATATCATTTTAAGAAATATGTGTAGGATTGATCACCTATAACTAAGGTGACCAGAGTAACTGAATGGCCTGGTTTACCCAGGAGAGCTCCAGAGCGTGTCTGTGATTCTGACTTAGTTATTAATAACTCCCTCTTTCATTCTCAAAATTGTCATGGTTTAGGTAATAACTTACATAGCCACTCTGCCTATAACTCATTAAACCAAGTGTTCTCTGCTTCTACTTCCTTTATTGTTATTTTGGCTTTCTCTAAGAATGAATTTCTTTATTTTTCTTCTGTCAGGTGTTTTTTTTTTT
>NW_011888786.1:11857605-11861914 GCF_000151845.1 Pteropus vampyrus
TTAATTGCTTTTCTACTTTCCATATTGAATTTGAGGGCTTTGCTACTTTCCATACTGAAAATATCCTTTGGAGATATGAGAATTGTGGTAAATTATAATAATGGCCCACATTATTGATTCTTCCCTGTATCTGTACCCTTTAGAATGTGACTTTAAAGTTCCTTCCATCATGAGATAATTTCTTTCTCCTCCACTAGACTTGCTTTAGTCAACAGATTTTGAAGGAAGCAATTCATGCTACTCCCTAGGACTAAATAGGACTTAGATGCTTCTGCTCAGTATCTTGGAAACCCAAAAGATACCCAGGGAAACAAACTTGGAGAAGCACACTGGTGGGTGACAGTCTTCATGAAGCAGAAATGAAGTCATCCCAGTGTAGACCAAGCTAGATCAGCCTAACAAAAATTAGAACATATGCCTAGCTGTTTCTCCATCCTCCTTGCGCCCAAGTCACCAGCCCCTAGAATAGTAGTTATTTTAAGTTTATAAGGATTAGGGTGGTACATTACATAATGAATGCTAACTGGTTTTGGTTCAAAAGGATAAGTCATTCCACTGGCAATCTTTGGGAGAAAATCGAACCTGTGATTTTACTTGTTTAATACATTAAAATCTCTGACAGGCTCATGCTATGGAAAGTACTTAAACAGGACGGCAGGGGTCAGGGGCCTGTACACTGAGATGAGCGAAAATAATTGAAATTGCTTGAGAAGGATTTTTTCCCTGTATTAGTATCACATTTAATGGGACCATTAGGTAGGTAGCTCCAGTAGCCGTGTGGGCATTTACAACGGAAAGGCAAGTTATTCTGAGTCTAGTGAATATGCCTGTACATTTCTAGTTTATAGGATAAAAAAAAAAAAAGATGACTATAACAGCATTCTTGCCATTCAAGAGAGTAATAGGTCAATACTCATCAATACCAGGGAGATTTGCCAGGAATCTTGACTGTTCTAAGGGAAGATATCTAATTCCTCTATAAATCCCTTCCAAACAAATCCATACTGTTTCTTCTGCAAGGCCTGTGGTAGTTTCCCACAATGCCCCTAATGTCAGTTTGGCACTGGAAACTGCTGTTTTGCAGCAGAAATTGAAAGCGACCATCACAGTTATGTTGAGAAAAGTAATAATTTGCAATTCAAGGGAAGCTTAGACTTAAAAAAAAAAATAACTGATTTTCTCATGAGGTTTTAATTCAGATATCATTATCGAGGAGAATAGAGTGCATGTTGCAGTAGAATTCGACAGCTTTCTCACTGAGCACTGCTTTCAAGTTTTCCAGCAAATTGATACAGTCATTATGCTATCAAAATAAACATTCATTGACTAATTATACAGTTCAGGACATCACCCTGAGCTACTTTGCATAGTATAAAGCTTTCTTCTTTGAGGTATCAAAAATATTTGCTTTGTTTCAGACCTTCTGTGCTTGTGTCAGGGGGCCACTCATTTCAGCTCTGGCTAAACATGATAAATTACAACTGGTCAAAGGAATACACAAAATGTGTCTTAGAAGCTCTGTAGTGACTTTGTGACATTAGAGGCATTACTGTTATTACTTTGTTTCTGTGTTAGTTTCTTAGATATTTAAACATACGGTGGCGTCTTCAAAATGATTGCTCATAACTGATATCTAATGGAGTAGCTGTATCCACATTTTGGTATTACATGTGGGACTGATCTATTTCTAAAGAAGCATTTATGGATAATTAATTCTTATCATATTCTGTTTATTCTGAATTTACTCATGCTATAATGTCCAATAGCTAAAAAGAATTAAAATCTCCCTCAGATAAAATATGTACATATATGTATATATTTATGAACAGATATACATATACTTGTAAATATAATATAAAATGAGCTCTTAGTTTATCAATGAAATTAATTCCAACTTTAGCACATTTAGATTCAGTAAATCATTGCTATGAGTGCTTGATAAATATTTTCCAATTTGGAGAACATAGATGTTTACTTAGTTGTATATAAAATAAGATTAGTATAGAAACATAAAAAGAAACACAGAAAACCCAAGTTATTCAAGAGAGTTTAAAAATAATTTTATAATAGTATCAATTGTTAGTATTATTCATTGATAAAGTAAATTAACTCAGCATTTTCAGTCAATATTTGTTTATAAATATACAGACAGAACAATATGTATGATACTTTAATCATACTAAATTGGCTTCTCATATATTATTTTCCTTGGATATCCATAGCATTTTAGTTAACTTAATTTTAACTTTCATAGCCATATAGTAGGAAATTCTTTCTTCTTTTAAAATTGATTATGAATATTTTCCCTGTTAGCTATGAACCAAAATAAACCCACACACACACACACACACACACAGTGAATATACTTCAATAGTTCAATCTGCTCTACGCACAACACCTGGAAAAGTGTTTGACATACCAGGGTGTTTATGCCCCCATATCCCTTCTCTCTATCTAGAACTTTTTGGTTCTTGGATGGACACACAAAGACTGTAGTGAATAATTCAAAATATCTTGAGAACAAGAACTAACAGATGCAGAAAAGCAAAGGTATATAAGAAGTTGTGACTGCATTAAGGAAGCTACACAGACAAGGCTTATAATGCTCAACAATGAACATTAAGCCATTTTCTGAGACAGCAGGAGAAAAGGGAACAATGACAATGACAATGACCAAGAAAAGCAGAAGGACATTGCTACCAAACAGAAAGCTAGAGAACAGCTGTCCGATTCCTCGTTTCTGGAGTCAAGCTCTTCTTCCTATGAAGGCCTACTAAGTTCTGTTATCATTTATTGCCCCTGAGGATGTGCTCCCACCCCTAGTTTATGTGAGTTTAGCTCAAATAAACTTCTATTTCCAATAACCAAAGCTTTTAAGACTGGCGTGAAAAAAAAGTGGTAGTTTTTAACGTAGAGTCAGTTCATATTGTAACTGGGTCATTTTGTTGAAAGGGGTTTAAAAATATATGTAATGTAAAAGAAAAAAGGTATATTTATAAGCAAGAAGTTATAGATTTGATAGCTTTCTGTATATTGGAATTATCTATAGAAATATCTCCTCTATTTTAATGTCAATTATTAGCTGTTGACTATATTTTCAAACAGTAAACATTTTTGACAATGCCATCTATGGTGAAATTTTGAAATGAATCAACATTTTTGATAGAATAAAATCTCATTGTTAGCTAGACAAGCCTATTAAACTTAAGGTTATTTCCTATTGCTTTCAACTTTTGAAAAATGCTAACACTGCCAGCTAGACCTTCTTGTAAAATTGGAAACAGACTGGTTATAGATATATAAGCCAGTGATACTGTGTCAGCACTTTCTAAATCTGTATTGGTGCTTTCATTCCAAGTATAATCAAGGCCAATCCTATATCAGCCAACACATCTCGGAAATGTTGTACAAAAAAACTTATGGGTATATCGATAATGATTTGCCCATGCCCTTTTACAGAACTAAGAATCCCTTAGGAAGCAAAATGTACAGTTGCCTCTGTGAGAGCATATAGGATTTATTCAATCCAAAGTATTCATTTAAAAGTTGCAATTCTTGATTCAAATATAGATTGAGGAAAGCAGTCATCTAGTGGTATATTAATTAATTAATTTATTTTTGTAGTCATGAACAAGAAAAAATACGTTTTGCAGATTCTTAGGTCAAGGTAATGGTACACACCTCTGGCACAATATTGTGTAATGTTCCCCCAATGCAGAAGAACACATACTCTTACTTCTATTAAGTTATCTTCTCAGAGACTGCCTTCTCCATAGTCTGGCACAAAGGTAGTAAAAAAAAAAAAAAAAAAACTGGTTTGTTGTGTCAGGGTGGGTGGTTAAGGGGAGAGAAAAAAAAACTGCACAAAAGAGAATAGATTTTGCCACATGTCTCCCATCCACAAGGAGATAAACCAAAATTTATATTGACCTAATGCTAGCTTTATTCATAATTCATTTAGTTTAATATCTGCATTAATTACCCACTCTATCTAAATTTACTAGGTAATTATGGTATAGAGGACACAACACTGGATGAGAGGTCCAAATATCTGTGTTGTACTTGAGATGACTGAGTTGCTTCATCATCCTAAGTTAAATGCATGCTGTCACTTTGCTACCACTGTTCCTAGTCACCTCATCTTCTGGTTGAATCTACCTCAGCCTTTAAAATTCACCTGAACTCTCCTCTCAACTGAGAAACATTCCTTGACCTTTCATGCTGAGTTATGCTCCTTCACATCCCCATGATACATAGTGTGCACATCTATTCTTACACTCACGAAACAATTTTGTAGTCATTTTTTTTT
>NW_011888786.1:11862604-11864479 GCF_000151845.1 Pteropus vampyrus
TTCTGTCTTTATCTCTCTTATTTTCAAGTAGAAGAGAAGCATGCATGTATAAATATTGATTCAAAGGATGTAGTAAAGAAGATGGTATTATGGCAATGTGTGAAGCAGTAGGTTTAACTTTGATGAAAGGTATTAAAGGAGTAAAATAAATAAGACCCAAGACGGCTAAATATAAAGTGCTGGTCAGGAAGAGTGAAACGATACCTAAGGATTTAGATGAATTTGCACATACAATGCCACACAATATTTGCATATATTATGGAAAACAGGCATTTGAGGATTTTTCCTTTTTTGTGTGACACACCCTCTTCCAGTAATAATCTCCCATAAAAAGAGAGATGGGTGCATACTCTATAAGAAGCTCAAGAGCTCAGTATCATGTTGTTCAAGTCAGATTCATCCAAAACATTTACCCTAGAAAATTTTTTGCATCAAGATCTATCACTTTCTCTTGATTCCTTTTTATACTATCTCTACTGGCTTGGGTTCTAGGGAAAAGATATTAAATGTTAAGGAAACTTTTCTACCAATTCAATCCCCTTTTAGGAAATCATTGATACTCATGAAGATGTAAATTCTGGCTTAAGTATATTCTATTTTATTTAATCTTATGAGCTTTTTGTTCAGTGTGAATATTGTTAAATCTATAAAAGTCTAAATTATTTATAGATCCTTTACCACAGTTAATGCATTAATAGAATTTTTTTTTTTTTTTTGGTCATGGTTTCACTAAGTAAACAACGCAAAGACATCAGGCTTTCACCTCAGGGGTAAAACTTGAAGCAAAATTGAAGACAACTAGGAACATCAGTTATATGTTACAAGCTTTTTTTCTTTCCTAAAATGAAACAAGATTTTGTTCCGCCCTTTATAATTGATAAAAAAGAGGTTACAATGGATCTGAGAAACATGGTTTCTAGAAAATTTTGCCCTGATTCTTGGCCGATACTCAGAAATAATAAATTATAGACAGTGGTCTTCTCTTCCAGAAACATGCTTACCACTTCTTGCTTTCTACTTTAGAATTCAATTTTTTTTTTTTTGTACACAGTGTTTCTCATGGTACACTACTTTTCTGAGATGAAGAGATAGATGATAATATCTTGTAATAGTTTATCTGATACAATATTAGCACACAACTGTCTTCAATACATTCATTGAGTATGATTGAGCTATTTCCCTACACCCTTACCCTCTGCATGTCTATCAAGATTCCCTCAAACCTAAATGTGGGTCTGTGACTTCAACATGTAGAAAAGAAGGACCCATTTGTCATTGAGTAAGCCATTGATTTAGTAAATTCTAATATGTTGGCTATTAGTGCTATCACTATCCTTTAGAGCAGATGAGGGGACCCCTGAACATTTCACTTTTTATTAACAATATATTTATGTTTTATTATTGTTTTAATCACATAATACTGTTGTACATGCGTAATGTATCAACATTGTATAATGTATTGCTATGAGCACTAGCAGTATATAAAATGAGTAAGTATGCTTTATTGTAAGTAGTTAACAATGGCGTGTCAATGATTTTAACTCTAGAATATGTTTTTCTTAGTGGCCTTGAATTTCTATATGAATGTTGCCTATTTGTCATTCTTGGAGTCAAGTCAATATAAAAACAAATACAACTCTAAATAAATAAGCTTATATACATACACACACACCATACACACACACACACACACACACACACGCACACACATGCAGAGAGAAAGAGACACATATATGTATTTTTAAAATCAGGAAACCATTACATCACTGCTTTCCATGTTTATGTAACTTTGCTAACCACACAGGGAAACCTGCAGAGGCTTCTGAAGAGAATAATTTGCCTATCACTTTCATGATCACTTAAGAAATTGTCATG
>NW_011888786.1:11866139-11905961 GCF_000151845.1 Pteropus vampyrus
ACTAAAGCTTCTTTGGACCTATGTTCCTTTTCTTTTTTTGTATCTGCTAAATGAGCTAATTTGCTCAATAATACATCTTTTCTCAACACATATAAGTGCATGTGAGTGTGTACACACACACACACACACACACACTACATTCTCATAATTCTCTTTATCATCATTTATTGTAGCTTTATAAAAATCTCCTAAGTTTAGCACCAAAATCATTGTTCTGATGAAACCGCAGAAATATTTTCTCCACTATTTCTCTTTTGAAACAGTAATTATTAAATACTTACATAACTCTGTAATTACTGATTATGCATCTTTTACTATGTCAACAAAACCATGTACTTCCAAAGTCAGGAGCTATAGTTTGACTATTGGTCTATGTACAATGTTCATCATAAGGCATAAGTCAGATTTGTTTAAAAACTGTTTTGTGAAATAGAGCCATAGATTTTATTGGAGACTCTCTCAAAGTCTCCTCGACTTTTGTTTAAAACTAAATTTCCAATTTCTCAGTTTACTTTAGGTATGATTAGGTTTACATTTGTTCTCCAAATGAATTTTGAACACAGTATAATCAATATTTGTATCATTTTGAATCACAAAAACATGTATATAATTGGTAAAATATATACTACAGTGGTTAAGTATTTAGCTGTCACTACAAAAAATAATAATAATAAAATAAAAGTCACATGAAAAGTTTATTAGGTTATCCAAATGCTTTATTGACCAAATTTAGCTTATTTTATCTTCCTTCTTTTTTTCATCTATCAAATGATGAAATTAAGAAAGATAATTTTGAAAGTTATATCTATTTCCAAGAGAAATATAGTAGAACTTTAAAAATCTATCCTGGATAGCATTTGTATTTCTGATAGTCATATCCTATGTGTTTTTGGTCAGCAGTAGAAATTATTGGTTCAAATGTATGTTAGTTTTTAGTGTTCATTAAAAACCTAAAGCACAGAATATTCTTCCAACTAATTTTATCAGAAGAGTAGCTATATAAGATTCAAAGCCATGCTTATAGTATTTTGGTGGCCCATACACCTTGGAGTTCTGTGCAATAGAATTTGTAAGCTATCCATCTCTTTGTGTGTATATGTCATAAATATTAAATAAGTGACAGATGTCACCTTAGAAGTCACCAGATAATTACTGAACTTTTACTTCAAATGTGTGTTCTGCTCTGTAAATCTGAAACTTATAATTATAGACTATAAAATAAGGAGATACAGACATAACAAGATAAGTGCACACTATTTTAAGAGACTTCTATTTAAATAGTATGGAATATTGATTTCTTTATGGGAACTATTTTAAAATATGTTGTCACAATTATTTTGGAAACAATAATATTTATCATTGTTTTGATTTTCAGTGTATATTCACATATTATTTTCACAACCATAACATTAAGTTGCTGAAGCAAAATCAAACATTTAGTAATAAGAAAATTAAAGTGAAGGAAAATTAACTGATTTGCAACATTGTCAACCTAGAATTATTTCCTAGGATCACATATGCTTTATTAATTGACCCAGACAATGATTTTTGCACATTTTGAAAGTTTAAATTAAAGCAGCAGTCTTTGCTTTCTAAAATCTGTTGAATTAGAGGCCACAAGTAACAAATATAGAGATATAAGTGGATTCTAGCTTGTTCTTGCTCCCTTTGACTCCATGTCCACCTCATCGTTCCAAACACATACTTTACTTACCAGGAGAAACTCAGGCCTATCTTCACCGGGTCCTCCTTTCAGACCCACTTGGGCATCCAGAACTGCATGGTTTCAAAAGGACTGGTTACTAACTTTTCTCTGATCCTCTAATTCTCTCTTTTAGAACTTTATGACCTTAGCAATATGCACACTTTGGGGAGATGTTATCATATAATAAACTCTTCCTTCCATAATATTCATATTTCTGATTGAACCTGACTGAGACATTATTATTTTGATGAGGTCATAATACTAATAAATGTCACTAGCAGAAATCATATAAAAGTTTCTTATTAAGCAATGTTAAGAGAAAAAGTAAGTTTTTTTAAGGGGTCGCTAGGGCATCTGTTTACTAAAAAGGAGTTGGAAGGAGGAAATAAATGGCTTCAAGAGAGATGAAGAAGAGAAAAAGTGAGAGTCAAATGGGAGACAATGATTTTGTGTCTAAGAGTGAGAGATGGCCAACAGTGTCCAGCAGGTGGCTGGTTGTGTCAATAAATATTGCTTGCTCTACCTGGTAACATGGAAAACATTCAAAGATCCATGGCCCTAGCACATATTGAAGAGGAAAACTTGATTCTGTCAGGATAGAATAAGTTACTCTTTGGTAACATATACCACTGAAATTTTAGTGGATTAAACAACAAAGATTTATAATTTATTCAAGCAAAATATGTGCCCAGATGAGAAACAAGATTAACTGACTCAGTGAATCAGAATACGCAGAAGTACTGCCACTGTGGAACAATGCCGTGTGGAGCATGTGCCTCCTTGGTGGGCACCTCACAGAAAGAAGTGTCTGAGAGATCAAAGCTTTTTCCACGCTTTTGGCCAAAAATTATACATGTAAATTATGTTAATGGCCATTAGACGGAGCTAATCACATGGCCCTAATGTTCTTCAAGCTGACAAATACTGCCGTCTTATTTGTGGACAGAACAGAAGGGAAATGAGATCCTGGTAAGCACAGGTATTATTCTTACCATATAGCCCAGTATTTGAAATAATTGAGTTTTGGCATTGGTGGTATTGAGCATATTAGTTATCTGAGCCTCAATTTTCTCATTTGTAAAATAGAAGGCAATAATATTCACCTAATAAAATAATTAGTGAGTCAAAGGAGATCATTACAGCAGGCATATGGTACTCAGTAATATTAGTCTTTATCATAATCATCATCATCATAAATATCATTCTCTGTATAACTAGCCCTTGACAACATGTACCACTGAAGGTGATTGATTTTGATAGCTGTTACCAATATTCATAGAAACATAGACTATTAGAGCTAGAAGTGTTTTAGAGTTTACCTAATTCAGTTCTATGATTTCACTTATGATAAAACAGATGCCCCATAAGGTTCAGTGACCTATGTAGGCCCAAATCACCAGCAGAATTGGTACAAGACATCTAAATCTAATGTCCTCTGTTTTCAAGTTAGGACAACTGCAACTTTCCATCAAAAAGGAACTAAACATATCCAAATATCTTTCCTGTAGCTAAATCTCTTCCATGTTACCTCTTCTCATTTTAATCCATCTATCACTTAATACTTTGTAATTAATTAAAATCTTCCCTCAAAAGTGCCAGCTTATGTCTGTATGAGCATGACCAAATATGTTGATGAATTAAAGCCCAGGAAGCCTGAGAAAACATTTTCCAATGTTAAGAACCAGTCACTAAAGGAAATTTTGCTTACACTGTTAAAAATTTGGATTTTTAATGGTGGAAAATGAATAAGGAAAAGTAAAAGAGTGAAAATGTTAATAGATCAGTTTACTTATAACATTCAATAAATCATTAAAAGGAAAGTAGCATATGACTTATAATGATGCAATTATTTTCTGTTCTGCTTTCCCACCACCACCAGAAAAAAGCAAAAATAAAAATGGATGCTATTAGAATTATATGGGTTAAAATTTTAAAAAGTTTCAGAGCTCAAAATCAAGATTAGAACTAATGCCCTGCCATTATGAACGTTCTTTGTGAAATAAATGTGTACGATCTGGACATATGAACTAAAAAGAAAAGGCCAGCAACAGAAGCACATTAAACAGTGTAATAAATAGATAAGACATAAAATGTTAAATGCCAAAATGCCATAATTCCATTTCAAGTTTAGAAATGCTATTAAAAAAAAAAAAAAACAACAAAAAAGAAAACTTTAGAAGCATTCTACAACTGTTCCTGCAAAATCAATTTTTTTTTCTTTTAAATTAATTATAGTAGTTCCCCTTTATCCATAGGGAATATGTTCCAAGACTTTCATGTATACCTGAAACCAGGAATAATACCAAACCCTATGTATACTATCTTTTTTTATATGTACATACCTGTGATAAAGTTTAATTTATAAATTAGGCAGAGTAAGAGATTAACAGCAATAACTACAAATAAAATCGAACAGTTATAACAATATACTGTAACAAAAGTTATGTGGCTATGGCCTCCTCTCTCTCCCAAATATCTTATTATACTGTGAATATGCCAGACAAAAGGATGATTCATTCATTTGGGTGCTAGGTGGAACAGAGTGAGACAGCTCGAGATATCATTGCGCTACTCAGAACAGCCTACAATTTAAAACTTATGAACTGTTTATTTCTGGAATTTTCTTTTTAATATTTTTGGACCATGGTTGACTGAAACCACAGACAGTGAAACTGTGTATAAGGAGAGATTACTCTACAGATAAATAAATAAATATTGAGACTCACAAAAAGAACAATAAAGAAATGTTTATTATATCTATGGCATGTTGGGGCAGAGAGAAAGAGAGACAGAGAGACAGAGAGGGAGAGAGAGAGAGAATGTGTATGTGTATGTGTGTGTGTGTTAGGGAGAAGGAAGAGGTCAGAGGTGTAGTAGATAGGAAACAAAAGATCTGTTTTGGGTGTTTTAAGCTTATCAGAGGTGTAGAAGATAGGAAACAAAAGATCTGTTTTGGGTGTTTTAAGAAAATTGTAAAGGCTGATGTAAATTTATCTAAATCTGCAAGTTTTCATCATCACAAAAGAACAGAAATTGAAATGCATTACTTCTTATTTAAAGTTAAAGAGATTAGTTAGATGTTAAAAAGTATAAAGTGTTACATTTAAAAAACTGCATTTAAAAATTGTTATTCTCACTAATGTGTATTAAGAATCACAATTACATTTGTCAATTATTCGTCTGTAAAGTTAAAATATAAAATGTCACAATGTACGATATGATACCTTACAGAACAGAATAGGAAAAAAAGAATGTGGAGGACTTCCATTCCAGAAATAACTGTTTCTTGAATAATAACTTGAAGACTAACCACTTCAGGCAAGTCTTAATTTGTATCTTAGATTTATCAGTCTTCAAGCAAAGCAACGCATTCTGGGGAGTACACAAAGCAGGAGGCAGGAAGACAAGTTAGGAAACTACCGCAGCGACTAGGAGAAATCTTAAATGACTACACAAGATGGATTTGTTCAGGATCTGCTAAGGAGATAAAATTGACTGGGCTTATTTATTATTTAAATGTGGGACATGAAATGAAGTAAGGAATATAGATTGGCCTTCATTCAGGTTTCTTGCTTGTGTAACTGAGTCAAAGGACGACTTACCACAAAAGAGAATAGAGAAGAGGTAACAAGAAAGGAAAACTGTAATGAATTCAGTTTTCGTTATGTTGGGTAATATGTGCCTGGAGTTTAGAAAATATGTGTGGTTTGGATATAAAAAATGGGCAATGGCTGAAACTACAAGATTTTTATATTATTCAAAAACTGTGTGTGGAGAGTGACACATAGGAACAGGCCATGGTAGAAGACCAGCATTTTAAGCATTGACAGAGGGGGGTAAGCCCAAATTAATAGGAACTCTGAAAGAATCATAAAAAAAGATGGAAGAGCTGGGAAAGAATAGTGAATTTTCTAGAAGAAAAGAAAATGGGGTATATTAATTGGCTAGGGCTGCCATAGCATAGTACCACAAACTGAGTGGCTGAAACAACAGAAATGTATTGTCTCGTGGTTCAGGAAGTTAGAAGTGTGAAACCAAGGTGTCTGTAGGGCCATGAGGACCAATTTGTTCCATGCTTTTCTAGCTTCTGGTGGTTAATTAGCAGTCCTTGGCTTTCCTTGGTGTATAGAAGCATCACCACAGTCTATTCCTTCGTCTTCACGTGGCAGTCTATCTGTGTCCATGGGTATCTGTGCCCGATTTCCCCTTTGTGTAAAGACATCAGTCATATTACATTAGAGAACCAAGGTTCTCCAGCATGACCTCATCTTAACTAATCACATCGGCAACAACTCTATTCCATGTAAGGTCATTCTAAGGTAGTCGAGGTTCAAACTTCAACATTTGAATTTTAGAGGGACAAAATTCAATCCATAACATGATTTTAGAAAATATACTTGTTAAGGAAAGTGCAAATTAAAAGTGTCTATTCAATATGACTACTAAGATATGTATGGTTTGGATATATAAATATGGTTTGGATATATAAAAAAGTCATTTTCACTAACCAGATTCAATTGGTGGTAGATGCAGAACTCTGAAATCATTTATCTGGTTTAAATGATAAACTGGAGAGAATAAATTTAAACTCTTATTGAAAAGGCCCTCAGATTTGAAGTGAAGGGCAACCATAAAGAAGCAGTTAGAAGACAGTGTTTGGTCTCTAAATAAAGATAGGGAAAAAATAGCCGTTTTGGTTTCTGATTTAATTTTGCCTACCATAAAATTTCTTTTGACAAAAAGTCTTGTGGATGTAGAGCTTGCTTGCCTTGAAGAATTCAATTTCTGAGTGCAACATGGGATAGTAGAATGAGCAACAGATTTGGAGTCACAAGACCCATTATGGGGTCCAAGATCTGAAGTCCCTAAACTGAACAACTTTGAGCACATTTGATGACCTCTCTGGGAACTCATTTCTCTTACTTCTAAATTATAGATAATAGTATTACTGCACCAGAATGTTTTAAAAATTAAATATAATTATGTTTTCAAAAATGCTTTTTCTTCCAAAATATTATATGCTGTATATTTTTTTCACATTGCCAGCTTTGTTTCATTCCATCCTATGTTCTGCCCATATCAAAATTATTTGTAAGCTATAAAGCACTTATGAATATTTAGAAAATGCAGAATTAGGCTTTCTGTGACTGCCAGAACATAGTAAGGATTGTTAGAAACAAAATCATTTCTCTTAAGTACTGTTTTTTATCTTAAAATATTAAAGGAGTATATTACTGTAAAAAATGTGTTGCATAATGGTGGTGGTAGGAACAAATCTTACAAAATCTTATGACAACACTGAAGACACAGAATGTAAAAAAACAAAGAGGGCAATAAAAACAGAAACATTTTTGAATTTAATAAAATAGTTCAATCTCATTCTGGCACATGGACACCAAACCACAAGAAATATTAGTAGCTATTATATTCATATTTATAATTCAATAAAAATAATTTTATATCTTTTTTAAATCAGAAAACTCTAATAAGTATGATTGACTAAATTAGATATGTGTGATAAATGAATGGAAATGATGAAATATAGTAAATGGGAAACCACAATTGTGTTTTAATCACAAAAACCTTATGTATTTAGTTCCCAAACTTGAAAGCAGATATGCCATTTAAAGATGAATATTAAATTTTTGGAATTGTACAGTTTCTCACCTTAGAATGCCTTTTTTCTTCCAATCTAGTAAAATAAAATCTGTGAAATTTATATTCTGTTCACCTATAACATCAGGCTGTCTGACAGACTATAACACTCTATATTTTATCCAGAAGTTTTAATTAATTAAACTAAATATCTAAAGACATATGTTGTGTAATCAGTAGCTTATGTTATCTTTTTGGGGTACACATTTTAAGAAGAAAATTATAATTAATTTATTATATCATAACCACAGCATTTTGTATCCAATATCACTTTCGGCATATCTTAATACTGTAGGCTCACTGCTCTGCTGCGTGTAACAAACGTCATTTCAGTGTTTCACATAAAAAGGGAAAAATTAAATACTGTTAATGCTGTGGTTAGGCATTCACCTTAAACTTGTCATTCTAGTCTGAGGCAGAATTCTCCAGTTGAGTATGTTGCGGCATTTCCAATAAAAAATATTCGCCGCCATCCAACATCATCTTTATATGCATACTTTAGTAGTCAAAATGGTCAAGCATAATTCTGCAAGTAAACACACTTATTGAGGAATACTTAGAAGAGGAAGTGCTTACATCTTTATTTTATTGATTGAGTACGTTTACATCTTGTCTCTTTCCCCAAACAGGCAGAAACAGTTCTTCCTATATTTTCCCTTTAAATGCAAGTTACTAAGAATTTATCTCTTAGAAAATGGGAAGAATATATTATTCATGTCTACTCTAACATATATAACATAACATACAACACATGTGTAGTGTGTGTGTGTGTGGTGAAACTGCCCTGCTGAAATAGTCTCTGGTTGTTGATATACCTGTCTTCTACTTCTTGTGCCATAGGCATCTAGGGGCCTGAAACATGTCTTAATTTTACTTATATTTTGTGTTCTCTTAAAGGAATGATCAGGACTAACACAATTCTTGACATGCATTAAGTTCAATAAATATTTTTTCAATTAATATCATTATCCAAATATATTTAAAATTAAAAACAAAATTAAAATTTTTATTTTTAATAAAATTAAAAATATAATTAAAAAATAAAATTAAAACATAGCTATATGTCCCACACTCAAATCACATTGTCCTAACAGAAGCGGAAATATTTGTGACAATGGCAGAACATCCGATGGCCTTCCAGACATTTCTATAGAACACACCTCAACTTTGCACAGTAGATTAACTTTGCTTTTGGCATCTGAGAAATATTTTCTCATATGCATGAGCAGCTGACTTATTGAGAGCAAGAGATGTGGTTCAGGGTAAGGCAAGGACAAAAATGCTACCCCTTGTTCTAAAACTCATTTCTCTTCTCTGTGAGACAAGAGTTGAATCATAAAACTAAACTTACTGGGGGGATCATTTTGTAAGTTATATAAATATCTAACCATTATGCTGTACACCTGAAACTAATATAATATAGAATGTGGACTACAATTTAAAAAAAAGTTTCTCAGACCTACTAATTTTTCAAAACCAATTAAGTCTTCTGAAAACAAATTTAAAAAAAAAGTTATAAAACTACAGGTTTATAAGAGGATTGACACCGACTCTTTATCAAAGCAGATGTGAAAGAGACTCTGCCAGTTATCTGTCACTCTATGTCCATGGTTCTTCTTTCTGAGTAGAAATAATACTTATATTTTCTGGGACTATTTCCCAGCATGCTTTGCAGCTGGACTTGGTAATTCAATTGTTGTCAGTAAAACATAAAAGTGTTATCTTGTTCTTTTAGAGTGATTTTAAAGGCTCGTGGTGCCCTTCTTTCCTCTTCTTCTTTTCTTTTGTTCAATACACAAGCAATGGCTTGAGGAATCGGCAGGTTGGGAGACCTTGAGAATGAAAGTCCCCACCCCATCCTATTGCCCCTCTCAATAGCAAAGCAACAAGACAGAAAATTTTGGTTCCTGACACTGTGAACTGTCATTATGACTTTGATCACGCCCATACCCACTCACTAGAAAAACTGGATGTATTTCCTCATGTCATTTAAGATGGTTTAGGTTTAGGATGATGACATTCATATTCCAAGCCTTAACTTACATGTTCCTTTTCAGTGATCTCTTACTGTTGGAAACTAAAATATCCACCTCCCAACTTTTGTTTTCTGATGTTGTTTAATTCTGTCTCTCACTCCACACGTTCTACTGTGAACTCCTATTCATCTCTTTCTTATCACATTGTTTTGCATTTTCCGCTTTTTAACATTCTAACATGTTCTCCTGAATTCTATTTCCATCTCCTATATGAAAAGAACATTAGCTTTTGCAGATGAACTTCCTTGAATCCTCAACCTCAACAGGTTATTTTTCTTTTCCAAAAGGTGTTCCAGATGGGGCAAAGGAAAAAGTTCTGCTCCTACTGTGAGAACAAGCAAATGTCATCTTAAGGAGTATGGGAAATCCAGTGTCTCTACTCCCTAATTCTACAGTTTCATCTAATAAATAGTATTTGCTTCTGATTATGACATAGCTAATTAATACCTTCATGTGAAATACTTATTTTAAATAAACATAATGTAGCTTGTAGCCTAACTAGGTTCAAAAGAAGAGAAAAAACAAAGAGACCAGAAGCAATCATGGTTCTAAGTGTTCCCAGAAAGCCAGGATTCAATGGGACACCACAGTACAGCACGAGGCCTGTGGAGGAAGCTAAACAAGGACTAGGTGCCCATCTCTGGCCTAATTCCGAATTATTCATTTAGATATTGGACCAAAATGACATGTGTCCTTGTCCTCTAAAACATCATCTCCTTCTAAAACTTTTCATGAATGTTTCAGTGCATAGTTAAATTAATTATTATGTACTTCTCATTATGGTATTAAATCTATTATTATTTTTGCATTGTTTCGAAATATTGAATATGTGTAATCACTCCAATTATTTCTATTTCTCTATTTCAGTTACAATGGTTATATGTTTTTCCCAAACTTATATTTTTCTCTTTTTAAACTGTCTGCTCAAGCAAAATTGATCTATCAACACTTCACAATGATACCTTTGCAATTTTGCTTCCAGAATATTAAATATTCTGTTTGAAATGTTTCCTGTCTATTCTTTCTCTGTTCATCCTTTGAAAGCCAGTCAATGCCTGTGACTTCGAAGCAGTCACTACTCCTACAAAGGAGTATGTAACCCTGTGAATATGCTAGTCTCTCAGAAAAAAAAAAAAAGTCATTTATATAATTTGGAAGCTTTTTTTATGGGTACCTTCTTTCCAACTATCACCTATCTAATTATGTCTCTATGAATCTATTTTCATATATACCTATATATCACCAAGTTTGTAAATGCTAAAACAAAATAATTCACATTGAGATACCACTTTATGCCTACGAGGATGGCTATAATAAAAAAGACAGGTAATGACAAATGTTGGTAAGGATATAGAGAAATTGGAACTCTCATCCATTGTTGGGGGAAATGTAAAATGTTGAAGCTGCTTTATAAAAACAGGTAGACAGTTCCTCAAAAAGTTAAATAAAGAATTACCATATTATCCATCAATTTTGCACTTAGGTACTTGACCAAGAAAATTTAAAAATATGTCCAAAAATGTGTACACAAATGTTTATAGCAACATTATTTATAATATCTCAAAAATAGAAACAAGCCAAAGTCCTTCAACTAATTAATGGATAAACAAAATATGGCAAATACACAGAATAAAATATTATTCATCCATAAAAAGGAATAAAGTACTGATTCATGTTATGACATGGATAAACCTTAACATTATGCTAAATGAAAGAAGCTATAAGAAAAGGTCACATACTGTATGGTTCCATTTATATGAAATATCCATAGTGACAGACAATAGATTAGTGGTTATCAGGAGCTAGGAAGACAGCGTATGGGAGTGATTACTGCACTGTTTCTCTTTAGGTGATAAAAATGTTGTGGAATTAGATCGTGGTAATGGTTGCATAATTTTGTGACCATAGTAAAAACTATTAAATTGTATGAATATTTTAAACAGGTAAATTTTAGAGTATGTGAATATAGCTCAATAAATATGAATCATTATAGTGTGCAGATATATATTATTTATTAGTGATATATTCTATTCCATAGTTGATACTCCAAAAATTCTCGTAACCAACTAATATATGTTCGAAGAGGGGACTGACTGAATTAAAAGTGATGAGATAAAGGAGTACTTCAAAACAATCCAGTCCAATTTTTATCTTTTTGGTTTATTATTTTTGTCAACCTCCTAACTGGCATACAGTTTCTTAACAAGTAGCACCAATTATAAGTACATAGCAGTTATGTGACTGTAAACTGCTGTGCTTGCCTAAAGAAACATAAAGACTGTAAATAAATCTACCCTTAAAAGTGCAAGTTTTCAGTCTTTGATCTCAATTTTTAAAGACACTCCCTGCAGTTGTAGTTAGGTCTCATTAAATCCTAGCTTTCTGGGGACACTTAGAACCAAGACTGCTTTTTTTGAACCTAGTTGGGCTGTGTGACGGTCTTTAAAATTGTGTGGCTTCAATCAATGAGTTTAATGATGTTTAACAACATAAACCCATAAATAGAGGAGCTTGAATTTGTCAGTTTACTGATAAAATCTTGCATAGGCAGGCAAGTCTCTTACCTTAAGCATTGCAGAGCAATCCCTAGTAAATGACAGAATTTCTTAACTACCCGCCACTCCCAGTTTTCAGCCCAGAATAAGTCAAATACAATTGACTGTGTTTGATCTACTTTAGTTATTTACAAGAAAACTCCAAGCAAGAAAATCTGCAAATGATAATTCAAGATTAAAACAAAATAAACAAAAGCAAAATCATAGGTCAGGCTACAGAAAAAGATGTTATTTTACATACCAAAAGATAAATTTAATATGTGACTATATTACCCTTGGCTTCTGGAGTTATCAGACTGAAACAACTCAGCTTATTCCATAGAGAAACCATGTAGCATTCAGATATAATAATACAAAGATATCTGAATCCTTTTTAAGACTCGAATAAGCTGAATCATCTATAGAAGCAAGTAATGATGTTGTCAAGTGCTGTACTTCTTTCCATTAAAGGCTTTTTTAATTTGCTCATGACAGGTAACTGAAATATATTTTAAATTAGTGTGTTATTTTTTTCTTTCTACTTTGTTGGTAAAGATTTCATATCCTTTCACTCATATCAATTTTTATTGAACATGCAAACGCATTGCAGGGAAATGAGCAAACTGCATAAATGATAGTCATTTATTGAGATGGCCAAACTTTCTTAGCCAAGCACTTTCTTTTAGTATGGTTTAATTTAGTATAGTTTAATTTCATTTTGAAAAACAAAGCTGATCTCATGTTTGTGTTATAGAATTTGCATGTATGCAATTTAGCAAAACAGCATAATTCCATTTACATTGTATTATCACAGCCTTCCAAAATACATATCTTAAAAAAGTAACTCTTTATTAAGAGATATTCCAGCAAGGTGTGATTTAAAATGACATCTGGAACAGGCTGTAAAATAAATACTTTAATGAACAATTAGGCCCTTTGTTCTCTTTAATTTCTTTCTTATTAATTTTTAGGTATTATTAATTAAATTTTGTTTCCACATGCTGGGGAGGAAATATTCTAAAATAAAATATTTTGTATAGACTCTTTTTTCTCCTATTACAAAGGAGGAGTAAGGAGGCATTACATCCTGAGTCTTTGCTGGTGATTACAACATTTAGCAGAAAGTAGAAATGTGATAAAAATAAAGCGTAGTAAATATTTGTTTAGTCAGTCCATGTTAAAGTATAGACGTCATCAAGGGATAATGGTCAATAGCTTAAAATCCTTATTTGTCATTTATTATGTGTGTGTTCATGGAGATTATTTTACCTTTCTAAACCTAACGATTTTTTTTTGTGTTGGGGGGGGCGTGGTGGAGGGCTAAACTAAATTCTGGGGATAGTAGAACCAGTGTTGCAAAATTAAGAAAAAAAAATGGAAAGAACAGTATTCTATCGCCTGATACTTAACAATTTGTCCGTAAATCCTCCTTTCTTCCTTCCCTCCTTCCTTCCTTCTTTCCTTCCTTCCTCCCTTCTTTCCTTCCCTCCTTCCTTCTTTCCTTCCTCTTCTTGCTTTCCTACCTGCTTTCCTTCCTCTCGTCCTTGCTTCTTTCTTATTTCTTCTTGATTTTAGTTATCTAATTTACTAGGAAGTAGGACCATTTTATTACCTCATTTAGGCCCTACTCACCCACTATGTTGGCCATCCCAATCTACATTATAGTAATATGATAGGCAAAAATTTAGCAGATTAGTTTTTATAAATATGTAATTTATTATAGTTTTGACTTTAAGTTAATTGGCTATTTGATTCAGATTGTCCATCACTTCTTAGAAGTCACTGAGTATTCTTTGCACGACTTAAGTGAAATATGTGACCAATGGAATTTTTCAATTGACTATTAAATTTAGTAATTAACTTTGATAGTTTTGTAGACTTATTAATATGAATTTTATAAGATCCTTGTCATATCATGTATTCAATATATATATTTATTTTTTCACCTGTTAAAGAACTTCATAGGCTTTTGAAAAGAGAACCTCTAATGCATTGTGAATTAAATTCAACTGGTTGCTTGATCTTTATAAAAACACACTAAGTCACTGCTATTTATGGTAGTGGTTTTACCAAAAAATCTAACAAACTTTAATTGTTGTTGTCAAAAAATAATCGATAGGTTATTTATCACATAACTGATAATGGATTATTGAATATAAAAATCCACATTGCCAGTTACACTCTACTGAAATGTTCATAGTGACAACTATGGCCACATTTAGTTAAATGTCTTAAAAAATATCTTTTGGAAGCTCAAGGCCCTTGGATGTTAGCATCTTTATGCATAATTCATTTTCACAATTCATGATTCGAAGGAACTTGCTCCAAATGCATAAAGGTGAGAGAATCTGTTATAAAGTTGTAAGGGAGAAGTCATCACTTTCCAATGGCTTTCTTTTTCAAAAACACATGAGCCTTTTTGCCAAAAAGATATATGTATATTTTTGTTTGTTTGTTTGTTTTGTTTTGTTCTGAGTTAAGATTTTACTGCTGAATTTCTGATCAAAATACTTTATTCATTTTAAATTTATATTGAATGAAGAGAGGGTAATGATAAGATAGATGTGTTACACTAAGCACGTTACAAGTGTATGTCCCTATACTTTTGCATAGAGATCAAGAACAATACTTCAGTACAATTTAAGCAATAGCAAGCAGTTCTCAGATTTGGAGTGTCTTGTTTTGCTTTTAGTTTGCACTGAGAGTTTATCCTGTTCTTGCTGGGATGTAGTACTACCTGCTTCTGTAAGTGGAAAAAGCAAACTGTGTCTAAAAGCGTTACATGTTGATGTTATTGTATCTGTTGGGGATCTGGATATAAATAAGTTTAATTAATTGATTCGATATTGAGTCTGAACTGAATGAAAACTAAATTGTACAAAATGATTCTGGACACTTTAATTAGAGGCTGATTTCAGGTCGCTGAATTGTTTTACATTAGGGCATCAGAGACAGAATGTAATGATATGTTATAATGTTTTAGATATATTTATTTTGGTTTTTAAACTAGTTAAAAGGTTTACCTTCATCTCCACTAAGAATAGTGAGACAGGAATCCAGTCTTTCAGGTATGATACATTTGTTGACCACCTGCTCTATGCATAGAACTGCAAGATGACTCAACTTATAAAAAGGGAGTGATGTCCCTCTTCTCTGCGTGTAGACTAAGGGCAGGTCAGGAGAGAAAATATTAATGCAGACAATCAAGGACAAAAGCAATATGATTTGCTAATTACTACAAGAATATAAAATAAAGGTGAAAAGGTACATCAGCGAAGGTTAACCTAAATCTTGAACTGTGAAATAAGCCATAACCATGTAATTAAGCTGCACTACTTAGAGTTGCTCAAATGCTTTGAAATTTTTATCTGAAATCCTTTTCTAAGGATGATTTTCATGTGCCCTCTTAGCTTGTTACTTAAAATAGAAGATTTCGAAGATTTCAGAATAGCTCGATGTCATCCTTCTTTAAGTTTCCTCTGACCTATCCACAAGCAGAATGAAACATCTTCTCCATTGTCCTTCATCATACCTAGTACATACATATTTTTATCATATAACTATTCAGATACTTATCTCTCTATCCAACTTGACCTTAACCCCCCAGAAGGCAAAGCTTTGTTTCTTCCATTTATTCTGGATCCCCATTTACTCCCAGATTTTACTCCTTTACCCAAACCCTACTGTTGTTTCTACATAGGAATTGTGTTCTCTACACCTCTCTTTGGAGAATCTAATTCAATTCTATATCTTTAAGTTGCAGCTTCAAACTCTTCTGACTCTAATTTCATCACCTTCTTTAAGTTTCGACTTATATTTGACTTACACCTGACATCTCTGCTTGAATGTTATACAGGTGTCTCTAATGCCACCTTTAGTGAGTAAACTCAACTCGCTTTTCCCATAAACCACATCCTCTGTCCATCTTCCTGTTTAAGCCTGGATATTAAAAATTATCGTTGATTCTTTATTTCTTATTCTTAACATAAAATATCAACAATTTGTGATAATTATACTCCAAAAAATTTCTCCTGATCTTCATCATCATTTTTACCACTTAATGTCTTCTCATACCTTTCTCTCCTTTTAGTCACTGAATTTCGGTTGTACTGGATTCTCGTGTATTCAACATTCTGAGTCTTATCCTTCTCGTTATTTATGTATAACGCTGTTCTATCAGAAAAACTCAAATTTAAATTCTTGGACATGACTAGTTCTTTCTCTTCATTTGGATCTCAGATTAATTTGCTTCTCTAAAGACAACCCTGGACTGCCCTATGTATACTGGAATCAGCACTCACAGCTATTTTCCTGTAGAGCACTGTATGTGTCTCCTTCTTAGCACTCACAATCTCGTTATTTTGTACTCATTTCTGCCTTTATTATTTAATATTTCTTCTCCCATTATAATTTAAGAACCGTGAAGACATCCTCCACTATTTGCCAAGTACCTAGCACAAAGCCAAGAAAACAGGAGCCCCATAAATATTCGTTAAAAAGATGAATGCATAGATTGAAAAATAATCAAGAGAACCAGCATAATCAAAAAACAATAGAAAAAAAGGAACTAGAATAAATATGCTATAATGAAAGCTATATGAAGGCAAATATATTTTGTTTTTAATCATTGTATCTTTTTGTCTCAAGGCATTTTGGCATGTACGTATTAAATAAATATTTGTGGAATAAATTAAAGAATTCAGAAGGCAATGTTTAAAGTAATTTTGAATGACAGCATAAATGTTGGGATCAGCTTCCAAGGTAATAAAAAATAAACTATTTTTCTCTTCCATATACATTATGAGTAAGGATACTTTATTTTCTATCCAAATTCTGCTAAGTATATTCACTGTTTTATCAGTCAATGAGTAAAAAGGGGTAAAAACAGTTATTTGGGTCATTGTATAAGATAATGCAATCAAGATAATGAAGAAGCCTGAAATAACTTAAAAATCAAGGTTCATCTCAATAAATGTGCTAACCATCAAAATGGCTTTCACAAAAGAGAAAAAAAAGCACCCATATTTTAAACTTTGATCTGTAAGTTATGAACGCGAAGGGCAAGAATTTCAAAAAAAATTAAAGTTTACATTTGGTAATTTAAAACTTCTATAAAGATTGGTTTTCTGTCACTTTGTACAATAGTTATCCAAACAAAAAAAAAAATATCTTACTACAACGGTTTTGGCATTTATCTCTTCTCATAGTCTGAGTGTTAGACTAGTTTCTCTTATCCGACTTATATTTTCTCCACTATCTCCATGAAACCATAGAAAAGACTTCCAAGATAACTGCTGCTTTTTGAAAAATTCATAGTGGAGAAAACAAAAAAGTAGAGTGTGAGAAACAAAATAATCATTTATAGTTTGTGTTTTAATTTTTAAACAATAAATGACTCAGTCCTATACTATCTTAGAAAGAATGAAAATAAATTTTATATAATTACACTTCCCTCCAATTCTGTAAGTTTTATAAACACAATACAAATAAATTTGAAAAAATTAATATAGCAGCATGATTTAAGTTATAACCTTAACAAAACCAGATTAAATTTAATCCTAATACATATCTTACTATAATGTTCAGTGAATTTTATAAAATAAATAACTTCTGTTTTCAAAAAACAAGGGCATTATGTTGCTTTTGATATGTTTAATGATATTTCTTTCATGGTGTATTATAAGAGACACCAGGAAAAACTCCCTTTATGGTCCCCAAGATCCCTGATATCACCGTGAAATGAATGACTTATTTCCAACTTAGGTGACAGATGAAATTCATAATTAGTAATTTTTGGCTGTTAATAACAAGGTATGTAAAAGTTTCTTGGAAAACTAAAATTGCATAATGAAGAAGGGTTTATTATGGTAAATGGTAAGTTTATTATGATAAATTACTTCATAGAAACCTGCTTTGGGAGCCTAAGACTATTGTTTCTCTTTGAATAACAGATTCTTCCCCAAATTATTTGAAATCTGTAGTCTGTAAATTATATATAAGATAGCATGATTTTGTTATAATAGAGTAGTTAAATTTAAGCACAACAGTTGTGTTTCCATTATAAAAGTGTCATTGAGCTTTAATGACGGAATAAGAAAGGCTGAGAATAAAAACTGTCCGAGTCTTCTTTGAGTGAAGGCTTGGCCCCTCCAGAGCCGTTTCTCAGCCTTGGCACTATTAACATTCTGGACTGGCTTGTGTGTCTATACATTTTAGGAAGTTCAGCAGCATCTCCGGCTGGATACCAATAGCACTGCACCTCTGGGATGGAAATCAAAAACCTTTCCAGATATTACCAAATTTCTCAGAGGAGAAATACCCCAGGTCGAGAACCACTGCTTTAAAAAAAACAATCCCCGAGCGACCAGCCATTTAAAAGCACATGCCCTCAAGCCCTCTCTAGGAAACTTTTTGGAAATAGAATATGCTTTCTTACCAGCACAGGGATGGCTGCCATCACAGAGCCCCTCGGAAATCGCTGCCTTCGCCAAAATCAACAAAGCTGAGCTACTCTGCTCAGGCACTCTCTACCAAGCAGTGACCAATCCTTCTCTATGGTCATCACAGAACTCAGGATAGGAGAACTTTATCTTTTACCTTCTTCCCTGATCCATTAAGTAAATGGAGGTAACACCCACATTTGCTTTATTCAATTTATATTCTCTGTTAATAGCCACACTTTTAGAGAAATAAATCTGCTCTTGTTGATTCGCAAACTGGCTGCCCTGTAGACAGAGGGCAAAGTGAGACAGATCACTCCAGATTGGTAAGTAGCAGGTTTAACAAAGAATGGAACTTTCTAATGAGGATAGTCTCAAGTGGCTGCATAATGAGTAAATCTCTGCCGCCATGAGCCAGAATCTTGGAATTTTATGTAGATGTCTTAACTGAGTTCAGTCACATATTCAGTTCAAATGCTCTCAACACCAAGGTACTTTCTCAAGGCTGCAAGTTTGAAATGGCTGGTAATGTGGAAAAAGAAGGCAGGATGTACGTTCCAAAGATGGGAGAAGGGTGAAAAGCCTCTGATTGTCTTGATCCAAGGTCGGTCAAGGTCGCTCATGTTCGTGTTATGAACCCTAAAACAGTTCTCTTTCATCTTTGACGTTAAAAGATCAATCTTTACCTAATTTCCTGTTTAAAACCCTTGTTCGTTAATAAGCCATGCTTGGTTTTACATTTTACATTTTATATTTATTTAAAATAGCCTGGTAGTGTGTCCTTTGGTGACCTAAATGATGTCTGAGAATTGTGATTACATGTCACCATAGGTCCAAAGTTTCTGCCTTGAAGAAAATAATAGATAGAAACAGTATACAATCTCACCTTCAGATGAGTCAGCCACCTTCAGACATGGCTGATAGCAGGCCAGGTCAACAAACAGGCTAATCCACGCTCATCCATCTCCATTGCTAAATAAGCAACCACAGCTCTGGATCTGTAGAATTTCCACAAGTAAGGAAATCCATATTTGGGCATAGAGCAATGAATAGTGAAATTAATATTTGAATATCATTTGTATTTAATTTGTTAGGACAAACTTACTGAAATACTTTTGTCCAATCTCTGTTTGTTGGTATTACATCAGTTAATTTGTGCTGAATGAAAAAAAAAAAAAAATCCAGAAATGTAACTTGAAAAGTTAATCATTTATTTAGCTTAATGTTTTGTGGGTTGACAATTTGGGCTGCACTCAGCTGGATGATTCTTCTACTGGTGTCAATTGAACTCACTCATGCATTTCTGATAATTTGTAGGTCAGCCAGTTCTGAGTCTAAGGGTTGGCTGGTTGTAAATTGGGGTGACAGAAACAATTGGGCCACATGTCTCTCAATATCCAATGAGCTAGCTTGTGCTTGTTTATATGCAAGAACAGAAGCTACAAGATGTCCTGGATCTAAAGCTGAGAACATCTACAACATTTTTGACAAGAGGTACTATAAAATATTTTTGTCATATTTTATAATTTCTCACAAGTGCTCTAAATTTTGTTCATTTTGCTTTAAAATAAATAAACTAAGTACTTTTCAGAGGAAAAGACAGCCTCAATTTTAGTAGGCCTTAGAACACTGGAGCTATGGAATTTATAACATAAGATTGTGAAATGTTTATAAATTACTCTCTAAACCCTGGAAAAAGGCACCATTTTTTGGAAAACTTACTACCAAGTCTTTTATATTCTTAATTTTTTTCCCTCATTTATTTCTCCCACCCAAATTCTTGATACTTGAATGTCTTCTGATGGTAGAATAGACATAGTGTTTTTCCTTTTATAAAATTAAATATTTTACTATGTACTCTTATAGTTTCTTGTAATAGTCTATGGAGTCGTTTCCTTTTAGAAAATCATGATTCAATTAATTTGCTCAGGATCTTTGAAAAAAATGTTTTTAGTTTACATTCAGATGACAGATGCTCTAAAGCTATCTAACTGCATAACTTTGTCATGTCAACAATTATAAGAACTTTGCATCTGACTTATCTCTATAACTTTTAAGATAAAAAAACATGAATTATATCATTATGTGTGACATCTGCATATTTACAAACATATATGATTCACATAGAAATTTTACTTATAAGCTTAAAGTGACCAAAATATTTGTATAAAATTATAGATTTAGAAGTCATTATAATCTATGATCATACATTGTACACTTTTCCTTCGAAGAGATAAGATATGCTTACAAAGGTACTATAGTTAAAAGGTTATAGATCAAAGGAGAAAGATTTGTGCCATAAAGAATCAAAAAACAGTAGAAAACAAAGGACATGAAGGAAGGACATAAGAAAGACATGCCATGAAGAGAAAAACGCAGTAGAAAAACACAAGGAGAAGGGGAGTGATATAGAGTAATAAAAAAAAAAAAAAAAAAAGGAACGTATGGATGCCCCCCTTTTCTTTCTTAGTTTTGTTTGCTATTACTTTTCCCAGAATAATCTGGAAAATAAAAGAAACCCATATTCTATTTCTGAATCCTTAAGTATGCTTTGAAAATAACCATGGTTTAAATTAAGGAATGCAACATGATTATATTGACTTGAACTCAGATCTGGTTCCACTCACATTTACCAATTGAGACAGACAAGCTGGGTAAGCCTCATGGACCCACATTTTCTTCAACAGTAAGTGGAATTTGATAAGAGCTACATATCATCATCACAGTAAAATTGGATTTTACTGAAAAATTATAATGCTTACTGGACAATATAATAGCCAAAGAACACATGTTTTACAATTATAAACTATTATCTTTTTGTAAATTAAAGAACTAATCTCTATTCTGTCTCTTGCCTAAAGATTTTTTAATATTTGTAGTAAATAAAATATATATCTAGTAGGTACAGGTATTTTATTTGAGCAAATGTGGTTGGATTGTTTAAAATTTCAGGAACACCAACGAATTTCAGTTGAATTTTGTTTATATTTGTGTTTTTGACAAAATCAAGAGTTAAAAATGTTAGCGTAAAGTTTATTCAACTAAATAAAAATTAATTAAAAGGCTAATTAGTATTATTGACAGCAACACAAACTATACTGTTATGACTCACATAGTAATTATTTAATAATTCTTCTCATAACACGGTAAAGGAAATAAAGGCAAGAATTACAATATATAGAACTATTCAGAATGTTTCATATATGTGCTGACACACATCTCTGGTTTTAATATGATAGCACCTGAAATTAGGAAATATTATATTATAACTTCAATTTGGGAGGTTTGTAGTAAAATGTTTCAAGAATAAACTACTCACACTATTTTTCAGTTCAGTGTACATTGTTTTGCCAAACGTTAAATAATTCTATAAAGTAAATAAAAGATTGTTCTATACCTTCTGAATTATAAAGACAGTGGTTAGGCCAAATATCGTGATAAAGAGATGAAAAGATTAGTCACTGACTTTAGGAAGTACTTACTCCAATGCAGAAACCAGACAAGTGTCAGATAATTACCAATCATTAAAATCCACGTCCCTATGAATTTTAAGCAAGAATCCCTTGCTTCAATTACTTTTTCCTCTTGCTTATTCGTACTGGAAATATCTCCTGTCCACATCTTTATCCCATTAAAGCTTTCAGAATTCAGTTCCCATATTGATTCCTTTGGACATTTTTCTCTGATTCCATTGGGAACTTGGTGTACTATCTCTCTCATAGTCCAGACACTATGTTAAACTTTTCCATAAGACATATAATATTGTAGTATGGTGTGTGTGTGTGTGTGTGTGTATGTGTGTATGTGTGTGTGTGTGTGTGTGTGTGTGTGTACGTTTAAATTAAAAAAAACAAATCAAATAACATCACTGCCTTGGAGAAAATGCTCTACTGGATAACAATTGTAATTAGAAGAAAACTCAAACCATTTTTCACAGCCAACTTGAGCCCATATTATTTCCAACTAATAAGTCTTTCACTGTTTTCTTCAGTTGCATCAACATTTTTCTCTCCTTTCTTTTCCTCTTTTTTCCCTGTCCCTTTCTCCTTCCCTCCCCATCTACCTTCTTCCTTCCCATGTTCGTTCGATTCTTCCTTCTTTCCTTCCTTCCTTCCTTCCTTCCTTCCTTCCTTCCTTCCTTCCTTCCTTCCTTCCTTCCTTGCTTCCTTCTCTCTTTCTTTTCTTTCTTTCCCTTTTCTTCAGTACTTCAAAAGCTTCAAGCCACTAATCACTTTGGAAATTTTCTCTGAGCCTGCAGTGCTCTTCTTTCCATATCGTTATGGCTTAAAAGGTAACGCCATAAGGGAAGCCATTCAGAACACTTATTCTAAAGCAACTGTGAAAACTTCAAATCACTCTCTATCCTACTGCCCCATTTTCTCCTTTATTAACATTTTTCTCATGTTCCAAAATTACCTTATTTTATTTTGAGTGTTTCTCCATTAATCTGAATGTAAGTTCTTAGATGGCAAATTCCCCAGCCCTTTGTTATAGAAGTAAATGCTCAATGAATATTTGAATGACTGACCTGTTGAATCAATAGATGAACAAATATATTTGTGTGGGTTTCTGGGTCATAGGGAGACTCTCTGAATCACTTATTTCATAATTATTTCTTAAACAAAGAAATGAGTGGTTTGGTCCCAAAACTCATTTAAGCCAATGTTACACTCCCCTGTGTGTGTAAGAAGGAAGTTTATTATCACTTCACTAAGTGACTCACTCAAATCTCCTTTATCCTAAGAATGTTTAGATAGCTGCTGTGGTACTCATGGAAAAAGATAGAGAACAATGTCCATTAGTTTATTGCCTTCCAAGTCAGTTATATTTTTCAATTTAAATCTGAGAGATAATCAATACACTAGGATGTATTCCAGGTGTGTTTTTAAGATAGCAAACTGCAAAAGTGCTATGACTTCAGGTTGAAAAAACAAAATGATTGTGTGGGGGAAGGTATGAGTAAATTTTATTGACATTACTGAGCAGAAATAGCAAGATGAATTCTGAAAGCTGGAAATACAGCTTTTTCAGTAAGGGCATTCCAAGCTTTAGGCAGTTTCTGTTCCAAATATTCCAAAAAATATTAAAGGATCTTATCAAATGTTATTCATCATTCTTACAATAATTTTACTTTACTTATTTACCTGATTCTACTAAAGGCGGAGCTAACTCACTACAAGGAAATCATTTTGAACAGAGGCACAGAAGATCACTACAAAGTATGGGTCAATATAGTTTCTGAAAAAAAGTATCTATTTAATTTAAGAAGCAACTTATACAGAAGAATTGGATTAATTTTCTTCAGGAACTATAAAGTATTATTTTAGGTACGTTCTTAGACACCTTCTAGATAATAAAATTTATTTTAAACAAAGAACTTTTATTATATATAGTCCTGCTTTTCTTTTCTTCAAACTTCCTAGGATTTTAATGAAGTTTTTCTATGAGCTTCATTAAAGTCTCCCTTTGATCCATTCAGTCATCAATAAATGTTTATTATGAAATTGCCAAATACCAGGTACTCATCTACAGTGGAGAATTAAACAAGTCCTCAGACTCACAGAGCTTAGTTTCTATAGGAAATCATTAGCTAGCTTTTAAGAGCACTGATTATATTCCAACATTCTTCTTAGTGCTTCAGTGGACACTTTGTTAATATAATTTCCCATTTGAAAGGCAAGGAAACTAAACCTCAGGCATGTAAACAACTTTTTTCAAGGTCACCAAGATAGTAAATGGTAAAAATGAGATTGAAACACAGGCAGTGGCCCATGTTTATATGTTTAGCTTCCATGTTATTTTTATCTTTTAGTGCGGACTCTTCCAGTACTTGTCTAAGCTATTCATGTTTCCTTGTGTTTTTAAATAAATACAATACCTTAATTATGAAAATAAAAACAACTTTCAGAAAATTTGGAAAATATAGAAAATAATCTTATTAACATCACATATAATTATTATTCTCTAAATATTTTTATATACTTCAATCTATAAACATAGCACACAAGCAAATCTATTCTCTGCCTTTTTTGTTCGTTTTACATTTATATTTTTTCCATAATGCTTCATTGAGTTCATAATAATTATTTTTGGAGGTTACATAAATGTCCATTGAGTTGATATATCTTTATATACTTAACATTCTCATTGATAGATATTTTAATCCATTGAAGAAAAAAAAAACAACATGATTTTATCATATAAAAAAGCACTTTGGGATTCCAATTCAAATTAAATTAAACATATAAAATTATTTGATATCTTTATGGTAGCTAGTCTTCCCTATACCATGATCTGTCTCCAAAACTGTACTTCGACTAATATTTCTTGTACCCTACCATTCATTACTCCCTGCAATTGGTCTTAAGGATGTTGAATTGACAGGAAAGGGTCTCTAAATTCAAGAAGCTCCTAATTCAGTCTGAGATAACAGCAATCCAAAACAACATGAGATAGGAACATATAGTTTAGTGATATGGTGCTGAAGAAAATGGGTGGAACAGAAAGTCTTCTAGACAAAGTGACATTTACACAGAAATCTGAAAGAGAAGTAGAAGTTGGCTGTTTGGGATAGTGTATTAGCCGTTTTAGGCTGCTATAACTAGATACCACAGACTAGATGCTTAAACAACAGACATTTATTTTCTCCCAGTTCTGCAGGCTAGAAGTCTAAGATCAAGGTGCCAACAGGTTGGTTTCTGGTGTGACCTCTCTTCTTGGTTTGTAGATTGCCACCTCTTGCTGCATCCTCACAAGGACTCTTTTTCATGTGGGCTCAGAGAGAGTTCTGTTATCTTTTCCTCTTCTTATTAGAATACAAGTCCTATTGAATTAGAGATCCACCTTATGACCTTTTTAATCTAATTACCTTCCTAAAGGCCCTTATCTTCAAATGTAGTCACATTGGGGTTAAGGTTTCATATGAATTTTAGAAAGAAAAAATTCAGTACCTAACAGATGAAGAGGAGGAAGGGAGAGATGTGGGACAGATAAGAAGTCCAGAGGAAGTAAATGTATAGATAGATGATAGAT
The DNA here is from genome assembly GCF_000151845.1 of Pteropus vampyrus. Lineage (NCBI taxonomy): Eukaryota > Metazoa > Chordata > Mammalia > Chiroptera > Pteropodidae > Pteropus > Pteropus vampyrus. The sequence goes on from NW_011888786.1 coordinate 11,891,542, forward strand.
GATAGATAGATAGATAGATAGATAGATAGATAGATAGATAGATAGATAGATAGATGATCGATCATAGAATTAGTAAACTCTCTGTTTGGGACACAGTTTTTAAAATTTATGAAAGAGAGATGAGGAACTACTATAATAAATGCATATTATCTAAGAAGAGTTCCAGGTGAAACTTCCAACAAAATTAACAATCACAATTTAAATGTCACTTACAATGAGATAAGAAATCAGTTGTTTAATAGCATTTCTAGTTTTTAGATTTGCTTTTAGTCAGGACGAAACATGAATAATTAACCTACTTGATTATAAATTCATTCTGAATAATCTTTTCATAATATTTTTGCAAAAATAATTAGAACATTGTTTATAAAATGCTAGAGAAGAGAATATATAGAGAGAAGGAAAAATATTGTTGAAAGACATATATACTTCCAATAGAGATCTATGAAGAAAATAAACTAAGACTTTGTCAGGAGTAAGAGGGTGAAATGGGATTATGGATCTAGATTTCTCTTTGGCCAATATCTGGATAAACTTGATCAGATTGATAAAGTGAAAATGATGAAATATTATCTTACAGCACTGTACAAAGGTTTTGAAAGGCTACTGCTTTTGAATATAGGAAATTTCTTACTATATTGAGGGAGATAGATTTCATAAAAGCTTCCTTTGTGGACCTGCAATATGCATTAATGACAGCTAAATTTTTAACATATTCTCAGAGAATAAAAATGATTTTTAATACAATTTTAGCACTTTGATTTATAAAACAGTTGGAGGTGGTAACCTGTAATAAATTAATCTATTATGAATTATGAAATTATTAATACAGCTTGACTTAAACATCTGTGGTTCACAAAAATTACATGGAATTATTTATCAGTGCCATTTCCCCTTTCTGCCTTCCCTAACTACATTTGATGAATGGGGCTGGCATATCTTTGTCATTACATAGGGAATAGAGCCTGCACTAAAACATATGGCTTAGGGTTTAAAAGTTAAATTACATGAATATTTATGAGTACACTGTCAAATATCCAGAAATTGTAAAATATTTAAATGATTGAGATTCGATGTTCAACTCGATAGAGTGAGGACATGCTGGATTTAAATTTAAAATAACTACCGTTTCTTAAGATATTAATTGCTAGATTGTGCTAACAGCTTTAACTCCTATATTTAACTTAAATGTTCAAACATTTTATAAATAGGGTAAAGTAACACTGAAATTTATATTGCTAGTAAGTTTTGAAGCCAGCATTTGAAGCCATATACGTCTGATTCAAGATTCTAGGCCTACCTTTCTCATCTGAAAAACTGGGAAAATATACTAAGTCCTTCTCAACTCATACCACTGTTTTGAAGTTCAAATGTAAGAGTGAAAATAATCTGTAAATTGTAACATTTAAAAGTTGTAAAATTATTTCTTTAGATGTGGCTGAGTTACTGATCCCATCTCCTACATTAGCTGTCTGTACAAGAAACACAAACAAGGCTAAGAGAAAGCCAAATGTAAAGCTAGATGGAACATTTCTGTTGTGATATGCCACTAACACATACCCAAAGCAGTCAAGGTGGGAACCCTTTATTCTCACCTATCTAAAATTATGTGAAGTTATTAAAGAAGCTATTAAAAGGCTCAGACTGTGGCATTTAGTAGGGGGAAAAGCCCCCAAATGAACGGGATACAAAGTTCTTTGTATATCAGATGTTAATGAGAAAAAGTAAAATAAAACAAGATTTCTGGACAAGTTCAATAAACAAAATGAAGGTGGTGTAATGGCTCATTGCCATGGTTTAGAACAAAGAAGATTGCAGGTAGTGTGCTGTGAGAGAAACAAGGCTTATATACATTGAAATTGATGAATTAGAGAAGTTTGTGTGTATATGAACTCTCTTTTACTCATATTTTCATACCTTACTCCAATTTGTTTGAGCCATTTCAAATAAGGACACTTAATGTTATTCTCCCTCCTTTTCTAATATATAACTTCAACCTAACTAATAGACCTTATTCCCAGATTAGAGCTGGATCAAGTAGATTTGTTTAGGTCCAACTTCAAGACCAAAAGCCTTTTCTGACATCATCTATAGCTTGGGTCTGAGGCAGCCCAATAAATCTCACACTTATTCACCACCAAAGTTGAAACAATTGAGGTGTACTCAGAATTCAGAGAAAAGTAAATGCAAATTGAAGCTTTATTATGGGGAACACAGAATGGAAGGATGTTTTGCAAATATGTGGCATCAGTGGGCTTCATAGTACCATGGACAATGCAAGACATATCTAGAGGGCTGGTACTCTTATTTATTTATTTGTTTGTTTCTTTGTTTATTCATTCATTCATTCATTCATTCATTCATTCATTCAATTAACCGTACAATCAAGAACTGTGTGCTCTCTATTATCAGCCATAACTGAGAGAAAGGAAGGAAATGGATTGAGCATGTATGCTTATATCTGGGTCCCAAATTACCAGTAAGAGAATCTATTTTCCTTTAAGAAATGATTGAGAGGGTAGAGATAACAAGAATGATTGTTGGTTGATGTTTCTTCATAAGGGAAACATGAAATAAGAACAAAGACCCATACGAATACTAGGCTAAGATTCAGTGCCCACAAGGTTTCTTTTTCAACATTTTCCTATACGTACCCTGAGGAGTATTCCAATTTCTCCTGAGACACGGAACCATCCTCTAAAATAAGATTGTGGTGACTTCCTCAAATTGTGCCTACTTTCCCCCCACTCCTAATTACTTAAGTGCCATAAACCAGGAAAGGGATATTTTGAAGGTGAAGCCAAAATAACATCACTCAGAACTAGGAACAAAGGAGAGAAGAAGATGGAGACATTACTTCTAAACTAATTGCCAGGCTGAAGCCAGGAGAGAATCATGGTGGCTACATGGAAACACCAGCACTATCTCAACAGTGAGGCCTCAGTCTGTGTTTGATGTTCATTCATTCATATCTATCTATATCTATATCTATCTATCTATCTATCTATCTATCTATCTACCTACCTACCTATCTATCTATAAATATATATATATATACACACACACACATTTAGATTTATATATATATATATACACATTTTATATACATATACACACACACACACATTTTTTTTTAATTCTCTAATGTTTAAATAGTATTCTATGTGTTGTGTTCCTGTGACTTTGCAGAAATCAGGGAATGATACCCAGGAGGCTGAGCAACAGAAGAAAATATAGGTCACTAGTGAAGCTCATCTGACCTTTATTTTTTTATTCTCCAAAAAAAAAAAAAAGGTATCAACCCTCTTTATAGTCAAAATAAATAGCCACTGCCTGTGTTATTTTTTGTTATTTGTATCAAATATTATATATGATTCATGGCATTGGCAGATAAAATTTATCACACAAATGGTTAGAAATGTGAATTTCTAGGTTTGATTACTTTGTATTATGTTATTCACATTATGAAAAATGTGGCAGGCACATTCAATGTGGTTCAATTTTCTACTTGTAAAGATATGTATCCCAAGACCCAGAAAACAAAAATGACCCAATAGAATTTTTGTCAAAACAAAATTTGTATTTTGTAAGAAATCACATCAAATTTTGAGCATTTCATCAAAAACCTCCTGTTCTGAATACAGCCTAATTCTTTCTATAAAGTCATGATCAATTTATTAATATCCTCTTTCATTATTTATACTTATTTTAAAAATATTATTATTATATTCTGTTGTGTGAAATATAAATATTTTTAGAAAATAATTACTGAAAGAACCAAACAGGTTATTTTAGATCTTGAGCATTGGTAAAATTATATTGAAAGCTTCCTAAAAAAATGCAGATACTTTCCATTTCCAGATATTTTGATTCAGTAACTCTGTAGCGGTGACCAGATACCTTCACATTTTTAGCGAGTGCCAAAGATGACACCGGCCTTGTTCGAGGAACTCTGCTACGAAAATTATTAAGAGGTCACACCTCTCATCCTGGGATGAGGTTCCTCAGCCTTTGCTTGGCTTGATCCTTCCTGTGATCCTGTAAAGGTCACATTGCTAAAGCAAACTTTTTCAACAGGCCTTTCCTGACTACTCATGTCATTGTCTATCACATATGCTTATTTAGTTTCTTCATACCTCTTGTCAATAATAACTATGTACATATATATATTTTTTCCTGTAATGTTCATAATTGTACCCTAGTATCCTTAGCAGTACCTTGTGCATAATGTGAGATTTATATATGTTTATTTGCTGAATAATAATGTAAGGTACCAGAGGCTAATTAGAAACTCTAATTATTAGATGAGAAACAGATTTATCTTTCTTACTAAAAAAGAAACATATTCACTACAGAAATAACACACTTGCATAAATGAAAATCCAAAATAGAGAGAGAAAAATCTTCATTAACAAATTCATCACCACCTCCCAAAAATGTTTTTGGAATCTCTTCCAGTTTTAATCACTAGAATTAAATATCATACATAATGTTATTCTTGCTTTCCACATTTCCTATTTTATAATTTGTAGTAAATGTTTCAGTGACTCATCCATGGCCTTCAGAATATTCAGTGTGCTCTGACCCACTTCTAATGGCCAGTATTTGCCTCTTTTTGCCTGTGATGAAAATCCTGGGCAGGGAAATGCCCCAGTTTCCTTGTCCTTCAAGTGGGAAAATTTTGAAATACGGTTTACATCATTTCTCATGTGTGTGTGATCCTCTATGTCCCTTATTCACCAGACTGATATATAATCTACCATAATTAGTTTGGATAATTGACTAGGTTGCTGAGAAATAACAGATAACAACTTAAAATTCATATGAACGTTGATAGTTGAATTAAAATGAAGTTCTTTAGTGGATTAATAGGAATTGTTATTAACGGTGGTGGTGTTGGTTTGGTAATTTCATCAAATCATGGAAGAAGCAATGCTTAAAAAGTCCTTTAAATCACGTAATAAAAGTAGATGCTTGATCCATTTTTAAATCAATCTCCCTTTCTTCTTTTAAAATATATCTCTAATTGCGACTTCACTTTAGCGTTTTTCCAAATCTTTCAAATCTTTTCTGCATTCTTCTCTAAAGTACTCCTATGTGAAAAGCTACTTGGATATCTGTTTTATATATTCTAATACTTACCCAGATATATTTGTTTTCATTTAGCATTCCCCATTTACACTTTTTAAGGCTACTATATGAATGTGTCTATGGTATATGAAACCATAGAGATCATAGACTTTATGAAAATCACAAAACATCTCAATTAATTATTCTGCAATTAGCAAGGCACAATGAAGTTATTAATATTTGCTTCTGTTAACAATTCTGATGACAACATGACTATATGAAAAGCTGGCCAGTGTGCTGGGAATACTTAGTAATGAAAATAAGACCCACAAGTCTGTGGCCTATCACAATGAACCATATCGTATTCATATCTAATACCACACAATAGCCCTTTATAACACAAAGGGTGAAAGAAAGCAAATAATTAAGCTTTTCCCCTATATTTGGGGACCATATGCTTGAATGAATGTTTTCAAAAATGTTTCTTGTACTTACAACATGTTTCAAAAATGTAGGTAATAACCTACCATCCAGAATAGTACTAAGTAAATATATGTGGGTATATAAAATATATTTAGTTATTTTCACATCCAAAATCTACACACAAACACACACAACGATTGTATAGATTAGATAGATAGATAGATGATAGATAGATATAAACATATGTAAGACTTCCTTTTATCATATGGAAACTATCCTTGTGGTACTCTATTTTTAAAACATATTATGTATTGAAGAAAGACTGAATTACTTAAATCCAAATGTGGGAGCATAAGAGATTTTCAATTTTTCTTTGAAATAGGACTATTAGCTCATGATCTATTATCTCTAAGCACAGACCATTCTTCCCTACTGTCTTGTAAAGGAAAAAAATGGACTGTGAGTGTTTATGGGGAGAGGTAAGTGGCAGGCACTAGTAAATCAAAGAATGAAAACTCATTCATTTTGTTCTTAGAGAGAGATGTGATACACGATTTAACCCCATTTATCAAAAGAAAACATTTAGGAAGAGTTTTAAGTCCTCTATAGTTCTGTTTGTTAAAGGCGATATGTTATAAGTGACCTTTTTTTTTTTTATTATTTTATGCTTTTTTTTGGAAAATAAATTTTCCTCATGGAAGAAGTTTGCCTTGCCTTGGAGAGCACCTTGCCATCAGGCATGTTTCCAGGATATTTAAAAGCATGCTGCATTGAAGGGAAGAACTTCCTATACCAGGCCTTTGTAAAATTTCTTAGATGAAGCTTGAGAAGGGTTTGATTTATATTAGAGTCTACTTAATTGCAAACAGAACAGAACTATTGCATGGCTCCAAATAGGCATAGTTCCAGACAGGGAAACTTTGAAATCTGATGCATTACCTTATGTGGTGACTGCAAGTCCTATTCGTAAGGTGGCTTCCCTAGCAGCTATAGAATAATACATAATGGAAATAACTTAATCTATAAAAGACTACTACTCCTTTGAAACACATTACTATTCTAAGTATCAAAGAGTAAACTAGGCTTTTGAAAGGTGAAAATATAATAAGATCTTAGAACTAAATTCTAGTTCATGAATATTTCAGATGTGGGAAGATGAAAGCAATGCATAGGTTAAGGAGCAGAGAGGATTATGGTGTTTGGATGCCAAAAGAAGACTTAAATTCACAGGCAGGAAGTATTGATATAGTGTAAAAAGTCAGGGCTCCCTTGATTTTAATACTATGTTTATCATTTATAAGCAGCGTGACTTTGGGAAGATAATTTCTCAATGTCTGTTTCCTTGATTGTAAAATTGGGTTAATAATGGTACCTACCTCATAGGATTATTAGGAAGGCTTAAGAAGTTAAAATATATAAAATTATTAAAATAGCCTCTAGAATTTTATATATTAAAGTTATTATTGTCATCAAAATCATTATTAAGATTAGAACTTAAAGGTGATTATTTTCTTCACTTCTCTGCATTTATCTTCTACTATTTTGACAGTTTACATTTTTATGATTACTTTCAATTCAGGCTCTCAAGCATAAAGACTAAAATTTTGCTATTATTTTAAAGGGTTAACAATACATTCTCTTGAATGGATATAACTCAAATGAAAGCAAACTCCTTTATCCACCCCCCAAAATTGATCCTGTATAAAAACCCCAATAATAACCTCTAAGTTATAGAGAATTTGGTAAACCAAGACACCTTGCTATTTCTTTTAATGATATTAAATGAAGATGAATGCAAAGATTCTCTAATCTGGAGAAAAAGACGAAAGATCTGTCAGCACATATTTGGTTGTTGAAGCCAAAAAAGTTAGCCATTTTGGACATTAGGAAATTTAAATCCTAAGACACTACCTAATAATATACAGCTAATAAACTGGTATCAAAATACAAACACTGGTGTGTAAGATACAAATTGTGAAGCTAGTACTAGTAAATACCAACAACTTCTCTCACAATAATTTGGTAATTTTTTTTTTTTTCCAGAGTGTGGCCAAGGATAGAGCATTTATCAGACTTAACTGCGATAAGTACCAGAATCATCTGTTTTTGTGAAGTCTATTAATGAAATATAATGAGATAATCCATAACCACTGATTGAACATTTTCTCTGTCATTTGGGAATATGGGAGATGGTGAATAAAAGTTAATAAAATTGCTTTCATTTCAAAACGCGATATCATTCAGTCTCAATATCCCAAATAGGTGGTTCAAATAGGTTGTCATTTAGCAAATCACTGGTCTGTTTATCTAGAACAATGAACTCTGCCTTTGTCATTTTCGAAATTATAGTAACCCTCAAGACCTTGAAAGGGTGATATGTCTATTTTCCTGAAGACATGTCTCAGATAGGTTAATTTAAAATCTTGTGTATTTAGAACCAATTGGAGGAGTTTCAATAATAATGAAATTATGTAGTAGTTATTTTTATTTTTATTTTTTTATGAAAGGGAACACAGCCAAAGGGTACCTTGCATTTATTTGACATTTATTTTGGATATTTAGAAAATATTAATAAAATACTATTTTTTAAACAAAGTGTAAACACATAATCATGAGAAAAAAGAATGTTTGTTATCCATTAAAGCTATCATTTTAATTAAAATGCGCATAGATTAAATAGTTTAAACTAAGGCATATAAACAATTCCAAACTGAACTGATATTTAATTTTTGAAGTCTTGAAATTATACTTAGAAATATCATTACATAAATTAAATAATTCAATATAGTTTGTATTGATTTCTTTTTTAAACAGGATGTCCATGATAAGTATTTTTGTTTGTTTTAGTTCTAATTGGGTGTTCATTTAAATAGCTCTTGAAATGATGGTTTAAGCTATTCATCTCAAACATATCCCTGATTGACAATTGCAAGAAAAGAAAGAAATGGCCACTTAACTGGAAATCGCACAATAACATAGCCTGCCCATATAAAGATGCTTTTAAGAGCTAAACATGAGTTCTGTTTTAAAACCATTGTACTGACAAAATTTTTAGAATGCTTATTTAATGTTTGTTGACGAGAATGTGTGTATTTATAGTACTCGTAGAACGTTCATTTTGATTTCGTGTTCTTAAAAACATAACTTCTACTAAAATATATTTGGTTTATTAATAGTCTATATTACTCACTAGATGATAAGACATGAATAAAATTGTAATTGAATGTATAAAATATCAATACATAAGGCAAAAAAAAACTGAAACGTATGTACTAAAGCTGTCTTTGCCATTCCCAAAGATACTCCATCTATCTCTGATATTCTGGGTTTCCATGACAGCATGCGATTTGTATACTACCTAGTATACTTTTTTATCCTTATTTATCTTTTTCCACATAGTCAGTGATAAGCTTGATAAATTTTGAACAATAAAACTTTTGAGCATCTTAAAATAAATGTTATAATAAATTATTGTAATAAATTATATAGCTATTTGTTATATAGTCATAATAAATTATATCGTTAACAAAATATAGTTATTTATCTAATAAATTATTAGAATACTATAGTAAAGGACTCAAATAAAAGCCTATGGCAAATGTTTTACCCTTATAGAATACTTCTTTATTATTAATAATATGAATAAATCTAATAGTTGACAATATTTAATAATGGTGTTTACTAATTTAGTCCATGCACATACACACACACATACATGCACACAAATGCACACACACTCACACATGCACATACACACACATGCACGCACACACGCAGACATGACACACATGCACACACACAATATCAAACAAAGATAAATACTAGGCTACATTAAGTGCTCCTTCTTAAAAAGAAAACGTCTGGAAATACCTAACTATTCATACAATATATTATGGATGACTTTAGCATATACTCCAATTAATATAAAATATTAGAAAAGTAGACCAGCATTATAACCAAATTAATAATGGATGTTATTTTAAATTTCAACTTTATCTTTCAAAAATTTTATGGTATAAGAGAAAAACTTCAGGAAGATTTTCACTGCTGATTTTTGAGTATGGAAATGAAAGATTGTAGAGGATGAGTTTATTGAAAAAAATATATCAATGTTTCTAAATTTATGTGCTTAGTAATTAACTAAAAAAGTTAAGAAGGGATTGTTGGCCTTAAAAATTGTGCTAAATCTGCACTTTGACGTTAATCTTAGTATGCTTCTCCATTTAAGTTCTTGGTATAATTGTCACCTCCTCAGAGAGGTCCTCCCAGATCACCTATTTTGAATATTTATTTTCATCAAGTCACTATCCACATGCTTTGCTTATTTTCTCTCATTACATTTAAAACTTCCAATATATCTATATTACACATCTATTCGTCTGTTGTCCATATTCTCTATTAGAAAGTAAATTCCATTAAAGTAAGAAGTTTTCTGTTTTCCATCTTGTTCTCTATAGTATTTTCAGGGCTTATAACCATTTTTGATATTCGAAACTTTATTATTTTCAATATATTGTTTTAGATAAATTTAAAAATCATTTTAAAGTATTTTAAGTTAGAAATTTCATCACAAAAGTTTTAATTTATTCAAAGAGTTCTTTAGACATATTTAGTGATGCCATATCTTATTTATGTGTACATACAAAGAAAAATAAAAGCACATTGGTTAAGGTATTTCTAAATCTTGTTTCTGAGCTCAACTATTCTAAATCATTCTTTTTAACTCAAAATGTTTGATATCTATGTCTTTTTCCTTTATTCCATCAAGAAGATGTTCAGCTATTATCTTCACATTTTCTTGCTCTCTGATGACCTTTATTCTGCTAGTGTTGATGTTGATGTTTTTCATTTTACCAGGAAGTATCAATATAGAATTTTCAGGTAACAGCCAGGACCCATATTTCTTTCTCAAATGGTCTTTATATAGTTCGTTGACTGAAACTTGAAGCAGTTGTAAATGTTCAGTTTTAACACTAGAAATAATAACTTGGTTTATTCAGGCACAGACAATGACATCAACCTCTAATTAACAAAAACTATTGTAGAGATCATCAAATAAAAAGAGCACTCCAATTTCAGAGATGTTAAAGAGTGACAAAGTTTAGCTTACATAGATAAAACACTACAATAATAATATGGTCTATATAATATTGTAGGCATCACTATAGACCAAAACAGAGCTATATTTTTTGCTTCATATACATTATCTCATTAAATGCTAATGACATTCTTCGGAGGGAAAGGCAAGTATTGCTGTTGGACAAATAAGGAAATTAAGCCCAGGAAGCTTGAGTGATTTATTCCAAGGTCACACAATTGTATCATGCAGTAGAGATTAACACTTTGACTCCAAAGCATTAGCCACTATTTAATATGAAAATAACACCTGTTTTAGTGGTTGAAGGGGTCCCAGCAGGAACCTTTGCTTTGTTGGTGCCATGTTTGACAGAACATTTCCACGAGGAAAATGATTAATGAATTTATGGCTAAGTAGCAAAACTTTTTCCCAAAATGTTTTATAAGTGATTTGTATACACTTGTTTCTAGTTTTCACTTTGTGCAGAACAATAAAATTCACCAGTTATGGTAATTAAAAATCATAAAAATCATTATGTGCATCACCATATAGTAGGTTCGAAAATGTGTTACCACGTGTAGTCACTAGATTTCTTCTTCATACAAAAACCTGCAGCAAAACCATTCTGGAGAAGGGGATCCACCTTCCCACCCCCAACTCCCCAGTAGAGGAGTGGTGGCTCGTGGGACAGTAGTAAAAAAATGAGAGATAAAGATAATTAGAAATAGAGCATAATCTTATGTAAAAGCTACAGATAATATATGTCTCGTTTAAAACTATTCTTAAAGGATATGAAGAAAACAAGACCCAAAACAAACAAAAACATCTTTGATTAACTTCTCATAGCCTATCCCTCACTCCCACTTTCCTGCAAAGAAAACTCCAAATAAATTGTAATGAAAGGTGTCAATGCATTTAGGGAAGATGACACCCTAAACACAGGAAATTAATCTTATTCAGTTTCAGTTGCTTAGTTTGCCAGTGATTGTCATGGAAGAGACCACAGGAAAAAATACTGTGAGGTTCAGGGAACATTATTCCTTCCTAATGAAAACAGAGTAGTAAGAAAAGAGATCTCCACATACTTCTTCGTTGCTTTCAGATAGTGTTGTCTGAGGACATGATGCTGAAATTCTGATGAACATGGAAAATAGCCAGCCTACTGAGCAAAATAATTGAAAAGGCCTCACTGTACTGCTGAAGCACCCTTTGTGATATTTCCTACTTCTGGAATTTCTGTTAAAGAAAAATATACACGTTTAAGCCAAAATTATTTAGATATTCTATAACTTAAAGAAAACATACACTAACTGAATCATATGCCCGCTTTGGAAATCAGATTCAGGATTATAAATGTTTCTTGCTTCTCTCCATTCCCTCATTTCACCAGGAAGCAGTTTCTGTTAGTTTGTAAGATCAAAAAGAGTTTGAAGTAGGAAACATAAATGACAGCTATAGAGACTTCATTTTGCCCATTTTAAATTTTATCTTGAATTCTTTTTTTACCTCATTTACTTTTACTGCTTCATTTTTATATCATTCACTTTTTCTATCAATTAACAGCAATTTATATTATATCTGTTGAGCAAGATAAGAAATTATTACCAATGCTAATCCAAATAAAAAATTTAGCTATCATTTAATATATATGTGTAGCATATATTTTTGTGTAGTACATTTATCTTTGCAGTTATGCTATATTTACCATATATTGACATTACTTAGATTCCTTCCACTTGTGCCATTTGAAGACAGAGAGAAGACAGGTAGAAAACTTGCAGAGGAAAGCCAGAGCAAATCACAAAAATGCAACAATTTACAAAGCTAAAGGTTAACAGCAACTACTTACTCCAGTTTCTTTGTTCTATTCATAATAAAACTAAGAATGAGAGATGTACAGTGATGTCAGTACTGGGCGGTAGTAAAGTCAGGAAATGAAACCAGGTTCCTGATTACTGATAGGGTTCTCTCTACATTATTTTATGTGGCATGCTCTCAAACAGTATCGTAGGTGTCACTTGCTTTGCCGCTGACAAGCCAAGGCAAATTAGCCTGAACTGGGTGAAATATTAAATGAAGAGGTGGATGCACCTCTAGGTAGACAGAGAGTGACACTAAAAGATTAATTTAATTTATAACAGTGCAACTGGATTTTCTCTTTAATCCACCCTTCCCCCAATTTTTCTAGTTTCATATTTCCTCCCAGTGTTATTTAATTCAAATTATCTGATTTCTTCTTGTGTCTATGTATATAATTTTTAAACTTTGGTCTCTCTATTCATGTATTAATTTAGCTAGTATATAGGCTGGATATTTTCCTAGGATCTAGGGAAACAGCAGTAACTAAACTGACAAATTATCCTTTCTTATATATCTTTTGCTCTAATGGAAAAATAAGTAATAACAGAGAGACAGACACTATAAGCACTATAAAAGTAGATAAAATAACATTATTATTTTTAAGATACTATTATTAACTTCATTTTTTCCAGTTGTGGAAACTAAGGCACAGAGTGGTAATGTAAAACTATTAAAGATCACACAGCTATTAAATAGTAAATCCCAGAAAATTTGGCCCCTACATCTGTGCTCTCAACCACTATTCTATGTTAGCTTTTAGTGTGGTGGAAATTCTAACAAAAATGAAAGTGGAGTTTGTTAAGAGAAAACAAGAATGTGTAGGAAGGGCGGGGCAGGGGAGTATTTTATTTAAGTAGGTCAAAGAAAGCCTCAATGAGAAGATGAGGTAGATAGCCATGCAACTAGACGAGGAAGAACATTGAAGGGACTGCAAAGGAAAGCCTTGCATTGGCGATGTACTTCCTGTGTCCAGGAAACAACAAAGAAAATGACATTGATGATTTGCAGTGAGAGAGAGATAGTGGACGATTTCACAAAGACCAGATCATGATGGACTTTGAATCGCAGTACAGTTTTTATGTGTGATGAAATATCTTTGAGGAACTTTGAGCAAAGAAGTGATACATTCAGATTAAAAGAATTAGCTGGACTAATAGTCTGGAAAGTATCATTAAGGCATTAAAAATGGAATAAGAATCAATCAAGATTTGGAAAAGGATGGCTAGGGTTTTATAATATCAGAGGTAGTGAGAGGTGGTCAAATTTTTTATATATATTTATACCAAGATTTCTTGGTAATTGGATGTGAGAGGTGGAGGTAAATGGAGTCAAGTTTGACTTCAGAGATTTTTACATTGTCCCATAAGCAAATGGCATTGCCAGGTACCTCAAGGGGGACGCCTAGGGAAGGGACATATTAGGGGATAGGGCAAACATTCAGTTTGGGACTCTATAACTTTTAGATACTTGCTATTCCTAAAATGTGTAACATGAGAGCCTCTAGTACTTGTAATGTGGCTAGTAGAAACCAAATTTTACATTTCATTTAATTTACTGAATTAAATTTAAATTTCAGTTTAAAAACTGCTACTCAAATCAGTTTTCGAAAAATTTCTGATGTGTTTAGATCAACTTGATGTGTGAATCTAATTTTCCAAAAGTAAATTTTACGAAGTCTAAATATAGATCAAGTGATCGATGAAAAATTTATATCTGAATTGAGATATCTCTTAAGTATAAAATCCACACTGGATTTCTAAGACTTCAGTTGAACAGACCATAGTATTTATGAAGTCTTAATTTCATCAGAGAGATTGACAGCATCAGTAAAAGAATGGTGTTGAAGTTTTCAGATAGAATCAGTCAATTAGAGAGTGATTTTGGTTAGTAGGGAGCAATATCTTCAATGTGGGTTGGCAACCAGATCATGAGTTTTTCTTTTTAATAAGGTTTGGTTTGTTTATTTTACTTGTGCGCAAGGGTTGGGGTC
>NW_011888786.1:11907249-11908971 GCF_000151845.1 Pteropus vampyrus
AAATACACTATTTCAAAATATTTGAAAGTATTTATTTAGCTTTTATTTTATCCTAAGCATTTTTTATATGTCGTAATTATTTTTAAGGGCTTTTTTTTTTTTTTTGTCAGAATAACTATGATACCATAAAAGACTGGAAAAATACACAAGGAACTCCCTAAGAATTAGCCCTTGATCGCTCTTATCCACCAACCACAAGTCATCTATTATTTTTTGAGTACATCATACCTTCAGTATATTATACATTATGAACAAAATGTATAATTTTCTAAGTAATAATTTGATGCTTTAAACACAACTACATTTAGGACCAGAGATGCTTAGCATGAAGAGATGCTAATTATGGCAACTTCTTCCAAGAATATACACCAGGCTCTTGGCGTCGGTGAGGTCATTTTCACAATGCATGAGTGTAATGTAATGGGTGGAAGAACTGGGAATTAGGAGACCTGCACTGGAATCTTCTGCTGAAAAGATTTCTGAGAATAGGGACTTCATATGCTGCTGTGTTCTAGCATCTAGACCAAAGCCTGATACGTATTAAGCACTAAATAAACACCAATGAATAAACTCATGGATACTGAACACAACAGTTAATATTTCAGGTCTTCAGTGTTTTCATTTGAAGTTAAATGGTCATTTCAAAGAATTTTAGTATCTCTACTACACTCTATATTCTATATTATAGCTAACAAAACAATGGTAAAGGTCTTTTTGTTGTTGCCTCTTTTTTTCCCCACAGCATTCTTCTTTCTTTCCTTTTCCACTTGATCTTTGTCTTTCTTTCCCTTCTTTTTTTTTTTCTGATTAACTTCGAGAAAGTATCATTACATCTTATACAGTTTTTAAGTGGCATGAGTTGTCTTTCCTTGAAAGCAGAAGACAAATAGTCTGGAAAAGAGGAAACAAGGAACATTTCTTTATCTTTCACAGAATGCACAGAACATGGAAAACACTTCTTTTCACATAGGAAAGGAAAGGCTATCAGCCCTGAGATATGGGGAAGTTTTGAAATATTACTTTCTTATCATTTCACCTGCTGTCAATTTTTTGTTCCAAAAAGCACTGAAATTTTTCATGTCTCTATTATGAATGTGGGCTCTTCTCCTGCCACATGTTCTGTATTTATCTCATTCTATTACAGCTGTTTAACTTTGTAGAACACTGCAGCTGGGCTTCGGATTACCCTCCTATTTTTTAGTTTGTCTATAATGGAATTTACAGCACCATTTTTGCAACTGTTTTTCTCCTACTCCTTTAAAGTCCAGAAATCTGTGACAGGTCTACTTATACTAGATATTAAATTTTAAAACAGTAAGGGAAAAAATCATAACCCAGATATATTAACAGGTTAATTTTTAAATTTTAATTATTATCTCTAATTTTGAGGGATATTTTTGAAGGAGTTTGCTACATCCCTGAAATCATGCCATATTGTATATTAATACTTTTTTGTTTCCCAAATATGAGTATTGTTTCTGCCAAAATCAGATGTATGGGCCAGTCTTCAGCTACCCCAGCATTTGTTTCCTCTTTATTATTCATCTGGATGTAATTATAGCAACTAACTTATCTATGCCTTTTAGTGCACTTAATACTATAGTATGCTGACTTAGAAACAACAATAACAACAAATGTTTGAACAGAAGGGCGAACAGCAGTTAATGAGTAAAGGAAGACTTTAAAATCTCAAATGATGTCTCAGAATAAAGGCAGAATAAT
>NW_011888786.1:11909856-11914764 GCF_000151845.1 Pteropus vampyrus
AATTATACATTTACTAAGTATTTAACCTTTGTTGGGCTCTGTGCTAGGTATACTCATATGCATTATTTAATTTAATATCACAGAAAACCTATGAACTTGATATTATTATTATTATTTCACTCTGCATTTCACAGTGTTTGCAGATATTAGATGACTTTTTCAAAATTAAGGTTCACAAATTTTTTAGTTTGATGTAGTCTTATTATATGTTTATGTTTTCTTTTGTTTCCCTTACCTGAGGAGATAAACCAGATAAAAAAATATTACTAAGAGCAATGGCAAAGAGTTTACTGCCTATGTTTTCTTCTAGAAATTTTATGGTTTTGGCTCTTACATTTAAGTCTTTAATCCATTTTGAGTTTATTATTGTATATGGTCTAGTGTGGAATATAAAGAAGATGGTCTAGTGTGGAATATAAAGAACAAAATAAATGAACAAACAAAACAGAAACAGAAACAGTCTAGTGTGGAATATAAAGAAGATGGTCTAGTGTGGAATATAAAGAACAAAATAAATGAACAAACAAAACAGAAACAAACTCATAGATACAGAGAATGAACTGATGGTTGCCAGATGAGAGGGTAGTTGGAGGGCTGGGTGAAAAAAAGTGAAGGGATTAAGAAGTACAAATTGGTAGTTACAAAATGGTAACAAGTATGTAAAGTACAGAACAGGGAATGAAGACAATAATATTGTAATAACTATGTATGGTGCCAGGTGAGTACTAGACTAGACTATTGGGGAGACCACTTTGTAAATTATATAAATGTCTAACCACTATGCTGTATACCTGAAACCAAGATAAAATTATATTGAATGTCAACTGTAATTGAAAAATAAAAAAAGGAAAAAAATGTTAAAGCTCACATTTGAAATCTAAACTCATATCTATTTGTCAATTGCTATTTGTTCATTGTCCACTGCTTTTGGTAATGAGCTTCAAATCTTCATTGGAATCATAGGAAAGTACAATTTTGTGAATTCATATACCATTTAGTGGCTGTGCATGTGATCCAACAGATGACTTACTGTTTCTTCCGTTTCTGGAATAATTTAATCTTTCTCAGCTCTGTCTACTTAAATTGCAAGCTTCTTTAGAATAGTGACAATTTTCTCAACATTATTAATAGTATACAATTTAATATATAATTACTTTCTATGATACTGATAATTTCATCATATTACTGAAACATTGCATCTAAACATTTTATATGTGTCTTTTTCAAAACAAAATTTTATAATACGTCTACTACTTTTTTTCAATTTTATGTCTATTGGATGACATGTTTTTCTATGTTATTTTTCAACTCAGTGACACTAAAAAGTTTATGTACATAAAATATATGCAAACATATAATGTTATACCTCTATTTTATTAAACATATTAAAATTAAAGTGCATTCAAACTTTGATTGTTTCAAAGTTGTATTGAAAATTCTAATAAAAAAATCTTATATTAAGAAAATTCATATTCTATTTTTGGCTGCAATAATGCACTATGCATTCGTGCAGTAGTCATTTTCTATAAGTGTAAAAAAATAATGCAGCAAAGCCATGAAAAGACACATAATCAAATGATTAACAGATATGTGCAAAACTTTTAAAGAACTTGGCTCTCTTTTCCTGTTCGACAAGGCTTATGTTATTTTTAAGATAATGAAAATATTCCCATATTAATTCACTATATTCTCCTTTAAAAATATGAGAAATTGTTAAATGCGGTGAAAAATGCAAGACATTTTTAAATTAAGCTATTATGCTAAGTTTATGCAAATACGAATGCTGCTAGCTAAAATAATAATTTTTAAAATGTTGCCTTTGAAATGTTCATTTCATTAGCATTCATATTCCTCTAAAAATTCTGCATTTAATATTGTTATTTTGAAATATAGTGATATAATGTATATGTAGAAAATGCTTCATTTAATTATGCTCTTTAGCTTATGAGATATAGGGGAAAGTTTCTCAGATTTGGAGTCATTTTTAAATAGAAATAAAGTATTCATAATATAATTATTATTTTTTTTAATAGTTGTGCAGCTTGGCTGGTCGGTCAGTAAATATTGTCATTAAAGTCCTGAAAATAACTGATTGTATCAAGCTTATTTCCAAGAAGAAATATTTTCAAAGAAAAATTAGCTGCAAAACATATTTTCTTTGCAATGATGTTGGTATATTACCTACTTTACTCCCATCCTCGAAACCTGTTCAGATAGCACCATGATAGAATCACAGTGCTGGGAAGTGAGCTAAAACGTGAACACTACGAGCAGAAACTTTACCTAGAATGTTCCTTGCGGCATCCCTAATAACTAAAATACTGCCTAAAATACATTAAGTGCTAAATAAATGTTAGTGAATTGTTATCTCTTTAAAATAATGTACTGAAATGTATGCTTGATTAATATTACTAAATGCATCTTTTAAAAATGATCTTGTTGCTAAACCTTTTTAGGCCAATTACCCTTTTTCCTTCTCTATTATTCATTTTTAAACAAAGATTTTTAATTATTTACTTTATATAGTGCACTATTATAACTCCTGGAGAAACAACACCGAGTTAAATTGAAAAAAGATCTCATAGAGTTTCAAATCTATTGCAGAATTATAGACAAAAACAAAGCAAATAAGCAAAAAAAAAAAAAAGGTGATGAAATATCTAAGAAGAAAAATAAATCAGAAGATTTATTTTCTGGAAACAGAAGATTTCAAGAGAGGGTTTTTGAAGGCTAGACAAAGTTTCACTAAGAAGTTTTATCATTAAGTAAATACCTAAATGAAGTAGGTTGATTCATAGTACTGACGGAGAGAAACAGCAAAGTGTCAAACTCTAAAGCAAAATCATGTATGTTGTGTCCAACGATTAGCCAGAAAATTTCTCTGGCTGGACTAGAATGAAGTAGGGGAAAGTAGAAGATGACAGCTGACTAGTGATTATACTCTTAAGACCAGCTACTGATGTTGGACTTTCAGAAATATAAATAATTTAATAAGCTTACACCTCTAAAAAAGAAAGAAGACCTATTTGCTTTCCAAGATGACAATGTTTAGGTCCAGATAGATTGCAATACATGTAAAAAAAATTTCAAGCGGCAGAGTTGCAATGCTGGTCAAGAGCGCAGACTTAGAAATCCTAGCTATATTAACTGATAGATGTGTGACTTTGAGTAAGTGATTTAATATTTCTGTGTTTTAATTATCTCTGTTTCAAAATAGAGATGATGACTGTGCCTCTAAGTTTGTTCGAGCATTAAATGAAATATATATGTAAAATTCTCAACACAATGTCTGGCAAATAAATGCTCTAAAAATCTTTGAGATTTAGTATTCTTTTAGAATTTTAAAAGTAATAATAGTAGCATATTAGTTTGGTAGCATTTGATTGCAGAATTTCAAGAGTCATAAAAATAGTAAAGGTGTAAGTCATTTATGCAAATATTCTCTTGACATTCAGAAAAACAAAAACAAAAATATTTGGATCCTGTTAACCAACTATACTCTGGGAAGCATGTTGGTGATACAGAGGGATTGTGGGCTTTTGAAATAGAAAATTATGATTTCTAGGCAATAGCAAGGATTGAACAAGAACAAGTGATGCAAAATGAACCATGTAGCAGAATTATTATACAAAAAGTTCTGAGAGACGCGATAAGCATTGCATACCTTAATTTTATTGCAGTTTTAACAGATCTCTTATAATATTATCTTTATAAATAAAATCAGCCTATGAGTAGACTAATAGGCATAGAGTTGTCATGAGCTGCATTATCTGGGAAGCATTCTGAGACACAGATTTCAGTACAAGCAGTTTTCCAGGGGGCGGTTATGGGGAATGATAGCCGTAAGGAGTGAGGCCAGCAGGAATGAACAGGGGAAGGAGGAAGTGGAATTACTGTAATACGGTTGCAATTGATATCTGGGCTTGCTGCCACAGGGAGCTCTGAAGCTAGGTTTACCATTCAGGGTTACTTTGACTTGAAAGAAGGGATCTAGGTCTTTTTAATTGCACACCAACCAGTCCAGGCTGTGAGAACGTGGACTGCTCCAAAAGAGAACTAATCTTGGGCCAGACAGCTTCCTTGGACAAAGACAATTCCCAGAGAGGGACTTAGGTCAACAGGCAGCTGAAACTCCTGGAAACTGAGAAGGTGGGGTTTGATGATGGCCTAGGGCCTGAGGAGCAGGTAGGAGAGAAACAATTTCTCCACATCCTCCATATGGCCTCCAAGGCTCTGTCCTGGCCTTTTCCCAACATTTTATCTGCGAAACATTTAGAGATCACAGAGCTCAGAAAATTAATTAATTAATCTAAGACATAGTGGGTAATATTACAAAAAAAACCCAAAAAACAATTATCTTAATAGCTGTTGAAATTAGTAAAATAACAATAATGCCAAAGCAAAATCTAATAACTTAGACTGAAAAACTAAATTACAAAAATAAGATAGCTCAATGGCAAAACATACTATGAAAGAAAACAATTTCCTGTTAAAGTAGAAGATACCAACAGCCTAGACTATAGACTTACACTGTATAATAGCACTGTAGCACCCACATTAAAGAATATTACTCTCCTCATAAATCCTGCCCAGTCAGAGCACACATGGAGTATTCTGTTCAGTTTGGAAGGAATTGGATCTGAAACTAGAGCTACTCCAGAGCCCATATTCTTAACTACCAGACCATCAGGCCTCTAAATTTGAATAATCCAAGTCTGTAACCTTTGCTCAAAAAAATCTTGACAAATCGCCGATTTAGAAGCTTTTCCTAAAAATTCTGTTTGTATTCTATCGTGCTCATATTTCTTATTTTGAAGAGAAAAAATAGGTACTTTATTGGGATTAAGTTAATTTTATTTTATAATTATTCTTATGCTAGCAGTGTATAGTATATAGAATATGTGACAT
>NW_011888786.1:11915194-11929854 GCF_000151845.1 Pteropus vampyrus
GGTTGCAATTGATATCTGGGCTTGCTGCCACAGGGAGCTCTGAAGCTAGGTTTACCATTCAGGGTTACTTTGACTTGAAAGAAGGGATCTAGGTCTTTTTAATTGCACACCAACCAGTCCAGGCTGTGAGAACGTGGACTGCTCCAAAAGAGAACTAATCTTGGGCCAGACAGCTTCCTTGAACAAAGACAATTCCCAGAGAGGGACTTAGGTCAACAGGCAGCTGAAACTCCTGGAAACTGAGAAGGTGGGGTTTGATGATGGCCTAAGGCCTGAGGAGCAGGTAGGAGAGAAACAATCTCTCCACATCCTCCATATGGCCTCCAAGGCTCTGTCCTGGCCTTTTCCCAACATTTTATCTGCGAAACATTTAGAGATCACAGAGCTCAGAAAATTAATTAATTAATCTAAGACATAGTGGATAATATTACAAAAAAAAAAAAAACAATTATCTTAATAGCTGTTGAAATTAGTAAAATAACAATAATGCCAAAGCAAAATCTAATAACTTAGACTGAAAAACTAAATTACAAAAATAAGATAGCTCAATGGCAAAACATACTATGAAAGAAAACAATTTCTTGTTAAAGTAGAAGATACCAACAGTCTAGACTATAGACTTACACTGTATAATAGCAGTGTAGCACCCACATTAAAAAATATTACTCTCCTCATAAATCCTGCCCAGTCAGAGCACACATGGAGTATTCTGTTCAGTTTGGAAGGAATTGGATCTGAAAGTAGAGCTACTCCAGAGCCCATATTCTTAACTACCAGACCATCAGGCCTCTAAATTTGAATAATCCAAGTCTGTAACCTTTGCTCAATATAATCTTGACAAATCGCCGATTTAGAAGCTTTTCCTAAAAATTCTGTTTGTATTCTATCGTGCTCATATTTCTTATTTTGAAGAGAAAATATAGGTACTTTATTGGGATTAAGTTAATTTTATTTTACAATTATTCTTATGCTAGCATTGTATAGTATATAGAATATGTGACATTCTATTTGTATCTATCTATAGATATAACTATACATACATATATATACACACATATACATATATATATGTATAGATAGATAGATAGATAGGTAGGTAGATAGATAGATTTGGTTTGGAAGTAAGTATATGTGTTTTCCTTTTATGATTATTATATAGATGAAATGTATGCATTATAAATACATTTGCATGTAAATAGTATGCTTAATAATAAAGGAAAAGAAAATCAAATATAAACAAGTAAAACAAAGAAAATATAATAACCATAGCCTCAGTTTTAAGGATAACCATATTTTGGAATAAATCTTTGGTGTGTGTGTATCAAAGAATATTTTAAAGTATATAGACTTTAGAACCTGCTTTTTTCACTTTGTACTCCATGAGCCTGTTATGATGTCAATAAAATTTGTTAATAGCATTGACTTAATGACTGAAGAATATTCTACTCTATGAATAATGGAGGTACCATTTATGTATTCATGACTGTTGGACGTTTAACTTGTTTCAATTTTAATTTTTACTATAATGACTCAATAAGAAATTTTAAATTTAAAGATTCTTACATATCCCTATTATTTCCTTAGAATACACACTTAAGTGTGTAATTGTTGAGTCAAAGTGAATTATTGTTTTCAGGGCTTCCTTTTAACATCTCCAGTTTCTGGTACTGTTGTTGGTAGTTTGATCACTCTTGCATCTCTATCACCATTTTAACTCACTCTAACTGAAGTCCACTTAAACTGAGAGTGAAATAGTAATACCTACTACTAAATGATTACCATTAATTGAATTCTATGGTGGGTCATTTGTGGAGCCTCCAAGATCTTCTTTCCAGGACTTTAAGATGTAGTCCTCCAGCTGCTGGGATGTTACCAATAACACCTCACTGCTAGCAAACCTGTTCTGAGAATTACTGGGGTTTGAAGACCCATCTTGCCAGTGTCGTATCTACGTCCTGGGAACAGCCAGCACCTGATGACTTGCGTATAAAATACAAACCCCTACTAGTGTGACAGGTTGAGGCTCTTTTCCGACTACTACCCTTCTTTCACTCCCCCCAGAGGTGTTCATCCTAAAAGCACTTCCTAATACACTGCCTCTCTGCTAATCTCTGTCTTAGAGTTGGCTTTCGTGGGAGCCCAACTTGCAACAAGGATCTACCATGTGACAGGTAGTGTTGTGCTTCATATCCATTGTCTCATTTAATCTATTACATACCAATATGAGATAAATGGTATGATTATTACATTCCCTTTACAGGTAAAATAAGCCCCAGCTATTTAAACAGTTTGTCCTAGAATAAGTCATCCAGCCATCGGAGCTAGTGTTCACAATTAGAAACCTGACCTCAAAGCCCATGTTCTGCACTCCACATCATACTTCCTCCAGAGTCAGGCTGAACAACACAAATTGACAACCTTGGTACATTATGAACACTCAATAACGTTCGCGCTTCCTTGTCCTCCAGGCCTGATTTAGAAGGTTTCCTCTCCTTCACATCTTCTCATTTTGATCTATAGTTAACTCTTTATATACCTATCAATTACTCTTCCTAGATTGAAAGTTTCTTAAGGGCCATTAGTAACATCACGCCTAATCCATAAGGTGCTCTAGGAGTAAACCAGCCTTCTCCTCTCACCTCACTACAGCTTCACTACATATCTAGACATACCACAGTTATTTTAGGTCTTTAAAGGGGCCACATTTACACTTGACTCCAGGTTTTCCCACAAGCTCTTTTTTCTATCTACCATACTGTTCCATCTCTTTGCTCTTTTCAACTCTAAAGAACCTTTATTTGTACAAGTCTTTCTTAATACTTAACATAATCACTAGGAAAACATTTATCTTCCTATTTATATTGCAGTGTCTACAGAGCAGGGATGAAGTCTATCTTTGTTAATAATATACTCTCAATGCCTCCTAGCATAGCAGGAGTAAAATCTCAGTTATTAGGTATTGAATGGAAGAAAACTAAAATAATTCTGAGATAAACTATACCCAAAATATAGAGAGTAATATGCAGCTTAGGATGTATATTTTATATGATAAAAAAATAAAGACTATCAGTCTCTGGTCCTCATTAAAAAAATGGCAATAATGCTTAATAAGTGTAATTAAAGGCTGATCTTCATATTTACTGGCTCCAGAGAGTTTTTCGAACATTTACATTTTCTCTTGTGCTTCACAGATTGATAAGGTAGGGAATACTTTTTCTTAATTTGTAGCCTTTGTTAGCGATTATATATAATTCTACATCTTTCCATTGAACCCTTAGAGTGGCTATATGATACTTCATTTATTTCTAGATATAGTAGGACTTAATTTCATTCTTTCAAGGGAAAATCGATTTCTCTGGGTGCTCTAGAAGTTTTTATGTTGTTTTTGGTGGTGTCATTGTGTGTGTGTATATGTATGTGTATGTGTATAAGAGAAGGCTCTCCCCTTTACACTGGGAGCCCCATAAAATAATAGATTCACCTTTACCTAGAATCACGATGATTCTAATTTAATATCATTAAACTCTAAATGTATTAAGAATTTCAAACCAATGCAGTAATAACTATCATTTGTTGAAATTTTTATATGAAAGCAAAGTGCTAACGGCTTTACAGAATTCTTATTTAGTTTGTATATAAATCCATGTGCCAAATACTAGTAACAGTGTTATATTACTGATATAAAAACTCTCAGTTCAGTGATGCAGTGGAAACAAGACTAAAATTCAGATATGCTCATTCTTTTAATCACTTTACTATGCTGTCTCAAAAGTGAAGAAAAGAGAAATGGAATAATGTTAATTGTATAGAATAAATTGCATTTATAAATGTAGTCATTATATAGTACATGTGCTCTGGACAAGGAAGATCGGGGCCATGCATATAGAATAAGCTAGCCTCAATGATGAGACACTTTTAAGATGCATTAAAAGGAATTTATTCCTATACAATCTTCCTGTTCCTTACATAATGTCTTCTTTCTGGCAGTTTTAAATATGCATTTCTATAATTGCAAACAAAGTTTAATTTACCAGGATTTAAAGGATTCAAAGCCATGTCTTTGGTTTACATTTTCCAAGTACATTATTTTTACAGAAGATTTACAAAGAGATAACTGAATATATTAGCTTCTAAATAAAAGAGGATCATGTATAAACATTCCTTAACTTTTTCATAAAATGAATTTCAAAGATCCTTTACTCTTTTTGAATCAACTATGCTAATGATAGCTGCTAATTTAAAATGTTTTATTTGTACTGAAATATTTGACTTTTCAAATTTTCATTTATATCTCTTAACAATGACATCTTTGGTAGGGTAGGTATGCATGGTCAAGAAAGGACACCCAGACTCATAAACCAAAGTATATATCAATGTGACATGGATTTATTTTTTAACATGCTGGACAGGTTGAGAGCAAGTAACTCAGGATTGTAAATGGGCTTTGGCTTGGAACATAGATTCTGAATAGGGGCCAGTGAAATGAGCACGGGGTTTTAAAATAGAACTTATTAGCTAATGTACTCTAGTCTACCTAGTATGCAGCCCCATTTCTGAGAATGGCTCTAGAAAAAATTTCTGTCTTCAATTCTTATAAAAAATATTTCCATGTTTAAGTCATAAAAATCAATATCTTCATTGGTAATATTTCTAATGAAGTTAATCAGTAACTTCAAAGCCATTAAAAAATTAAAATGAGTATAAGACTTTAGAATTTTTCTTTAAAATAATATCTAGTGTTAAGTATCAACATTTTCACTTAACTAGGTTAAAATCCATGCTTTAACAACAACAAAAAAAGATATACTTCATTTAATATATAACATAAGTGACATAGAAAAACTCCACTGGGGTATTTGATGCCAGCATTATAAAAAGCCCAGAATTCTTTACTTTCCTTTAATTTTGTTACTTTTCTTCTATATTTACTAGCTTTTGATGTACTTGGTATTTTTTGCTGTTCTGACTAGCTTAAGTGCCCTTGTCAACAGTTGAGTTGTTGAATGAGGAAAAGTGTTAGTTATAGTGTGAAAATATGGTGTGCTGTCAGAAAAGGACAAGCCATTAACTTGTGAATTTCAACTTCCAGTGTTCCATAGCTCAACGATAGATGAAAAGCTTCCCTTATGAATTGCTATTAAGAGGAACGTGGCATATGTATTTATGAGCTTTGTAATTATGCATGATACAAACCTTCATCATACAAAACTACACTTAAGGAGTGTGTGTGTATGTGTGTGTGTGTGTGTTTTAAATACATCAAAGGCCCTATAACAATAAAATGGATGTTATTTTCAGAGATATAATTTGGAACAAGAATGCATTCTGCAAGAAATAACCTACAAAACCCCATGTCAAAGAAGCCCATTTTCAAATAATCTAGATAATTTTTTAAGTTGGGAACAATCATAGTAAATTATCTTACTGATACAATACATCTAAGTCAAATCTTTGTATAAACAGAATACCAGGGTGTACAGAGGTTCATGACCTCGTTTCAGAGTAGAGTGCCTGGAAACTGCATGATCAGTAGTCATTCAAAATGGGAAACATTACGTAAGTACAGGATGATTATGTGTTATTGTTCTGTTGCTCAAAACATGGCATTATCATTAGATTCCATGGTTATATGGAGATTATTCTAAACACGCTTAGAAACTTTGAAATATCTGTGGTATATGTAATTTCTATCATTTAAAGACTTTAGGAATCAAATATTATGTAGTTTTTTTAGGATTATTTTGAGCTCCTATTTAAATAATGTGAGATGGTATGAAAATAAGATTTTTTCATAAATTTCCCTGTAGAAAATCATAATGATATATACATTTTTAATTTAACATTAATGGTCTAATGCAGTGTTTCTAAATCTTAGAACTATGAGCATTATGTGCTGCATAATTATTTCTGGTGGGGCTGTCCTGTACCTTTGAGTATTGAGTAGCATCCCAGTAATCTGTTCACTAGGACCAGTTGTGACAACAAAAAAATCTCTCAACACATGCATTGCCAAATGTCCTACTGGGGTCAAAATCATGTCACAGGTTGAGAACCACAGGACTAAAGCAATGTGGGTTATTAAAAAAAAAAAAAAGCTGAAATAAATGTAAGGGAGTCTCAATTCTTGTTAAAATACCTTTAAATATGAAATCTCTCTCCTTCTCCCTGCCTCGTTGTTTTATCTGGAAGATAATGCTGGACTAGAATAAAGGTTTTTAAACTATGCTCTTTAAATGTTCAGGGCTCCCACAAATCCAATTTAAATTTTAATATGCTTTTTAAGTAATATTAAAGTGTTAAAGTTAAAAGTTCAGAGAAGATGCTAATCGACTCTGATATATACCAAATATAATTTTCTAAACATTTATACCACTGAGTATTTTTGTGCTGACTTCAGAAATTAGGCTTCTTCTTCTCCTATATCTGCACATTCAATACTATTTCTTATAAATATATAATTGAGAAGAGTGCCATTCTGTATTTGATTTTTTTTAAGAAAGTTATGTGCATGCCCAATCATCTATACTTGCCCTGAGAAACTCACTGTAAAACACATGAGAGCCTGCTAAAGTACATACAGTTAATTCTTAGGCATATGTGCTCTTTGCTACCTAATTGTTAGTAGAAACTAGTAATATTGGAATATAATTGTATTTATTTGTCAGCTTTGAGTATTTTCTGTTATGTCATTGACCAGGAATGAGAAGTTATTGAATCTTGAAATTTAATACAAAAATCTTAAACGTCTTGATTTGTTTAAATCAACAGTGTCTTGAGGTTACCAAATGTCCTAAGAGAACCATTTCTATTTGCTTTGATTTATATGGATTCCTGTTCTTCAATATTGTGTAACTGAAAAAAGAAACAAGAAGAAATAAATTGGATTCTGAAACTGATATTCAGCTGCCATTGTTGCTCATGACAACCAATAGTTATATGTATTTAGCAAAACAGTTCATTATTTTCATAGATTGACTTATATGTATATAGTTTATATTTGAACTTAAAAACGTATTCTAATAGAGCACCCATTTAATCTATTTTTGATATTAGAGGACTACTTAAGTTTAATGCGAAAAATAGTTCAATTTTCAACATCTTTAGACTTAAACAGTTCTAAGTTTCTAATATTTCTGTGTCAGAAGTTTATAAACTGTGAAGGTATTTGAAGGGGAAAAATTTTGCTAAAATCTTAGTTTATATGTAATTCTCTTATTAAAATGATTAAAAGCTACTTTCCCTGAATTTGACTGTTGTTAAAAATACAGTACAAAAACATATTTTTATCCAATCCATGGTAGTGGGTCCTTGTGTATGACTGATTCTTTATAAAATGGCTAAGTGACTTAGGCTGTGGTCTGCCCTATTTCGAATATCCTTTGCTACACTCTATAAATACTTACTGTGTTTTCAGAATTTAACTCCCAATTGTGAATAGATGCCAAAATAAACCATTTTCAGATATTATATTTGTAAAAACTAGAGCCTATAGCTAAGGATAGTGTGAATTATTTCTCCACAGGTGTCTTAGCAAGTATGGATGGTAAAATCTACTCCTGTTCCTCACCACTTTCTTTCAAGAGAAACACACTCTAGTGCAGTTTTCACCTTAAAATTCTCCTTAGGAATGTGAATAAATTGAAACCGCCTAAGGGAATGGATTATTGAATATTTTTTCACATAATATTAAAAACAAAAAGAGACAGTACTTTCAAGACACCGCAGTAAACAGTGTTAGTCTCTTAAGGGAACATCTATTTACAACTGCTATCCCCCATTTTTCTATAAAAGATGCAGGAAAATTTTTAAAAACTAGAAGCGTAAGAAAATAGATATGTGCGCATGACACCAGGATATCATTGTGAACTGCCTGGAAAATAATGTAAACGGCAGTGTGTGCAGTGGTTCAATGTCTAGGCTTTAGAATGAGGCAAATCTGATTATGAATTCTAGATTTGTCTCTGTAATCAAGAATAGTGCTGTCTACTTTTTGTTGAGTTTTAATATGTTTTTGCTAAGGTCGTTGCATTTTCTCATCTACTTGTTACACACACCTATAATATAAGTGTTATTACTGCTATTATACAGATGATGAATCTCAATGAGCCTCAGAGAGGTTGTCTGATGCCACAAAGCTAGTCAATGACAAATTCAGGTTAGAGACAAGCTCTGCTACTTTCTCCTTCCCAAGACTTAACCAAGAAGGATCAAAACAATTGGAGGAACAAAGGACTAAAAATATTATGGTGCAGGCCCCCGACTTTTTGGAACGGCAAATTATTTTTCTTACTCTTTTTCAACTCTGAACAAGTAATTAGTTTGTCTACAATCCAATCCAATACCCTTCTTAAATGCTTTACTCTATTCTTTCGCAATAATATTATGACATAGCAATATAATTTCTCAACTTCTCATTTTCTCATCTTTAGAAGACGTTAAAACCAAAAATAAATTTAAAATGAAATTGTGTACACAATGCTTTTAATAAAGCCTGGAAATTAATAAGTTGTTACAGAAGACATCAATTACTGAGAGCTTACTGGTTCAGATTACTGGATATATGGCATTTAAGAGGCTCATAAGTAGATAATAATGACTATGAAATTTAGAATATATTCAATTGTGGAAACTTGAGGAAAGAAATGGTCAAATTACTCATTTTCTTAAATTCTCTAGATCTAACAAATTGTTTAATCCACTCATTTGTCAGGCATTTATTGGCATCTATTACATGCTAAGAAGTAGGGAGATTTTTTTTTATGTGTAAGTTTCTTTATATACATATATATATGTATGTATATAAAGAAACTTACACATAAATTTACATATGTGTAAGTTTCTTTATATATATATAAAGAAACTTACACATAAAAAAATCTTTTTATTCAAAACGACAATAGGAAGGATGATGAGGAAGCTGTATGGAGGTTATAGTATTCCTGGAGAGAGAGGTAATCTGTGGACTGCTTTACTCTCCCAAAAGCTAATGGAATAGAATCTCTAAAAGAATCACTTATGAAGATTCGTTGGGCCTGTAGAAATTGAAGACTGATATTTGGCTCCTATGTTGTATATCTATTTAGTCAATAGTCCTATTGACATGTCCTTGTACTATCTGCAGAACCTGAGATAAGTGAGAAGACATCCTGGGGCAAGAGCAGAGTGCCTGTGTCCCCATTATTTGGCATGATTAGGCTGAATGACTTTATGTTAGTTATCTGGGATTGAGTCACTTGGTCTACACCTCAGATAAAGGAATGTGTTATCAGGCAAGAAGACTCAGCAGCAAAAGACTTTGAGGAAGATAATTGCCTTTCAACATTAGCTGAGAAAATACAGGTGGGGTGGGAATTCAGTTTAGAACCTCTGAGTCTCAAAAATCAGGGAAATTTGAAGTGGGAGGATACTTTGAATCCCTCAAAAACACCCACTCAAGCACCACAGAAGGGTTGGCATTTGGTCATTTATCCCAGAAAGGAAACTGAGTACTAGGCAGTGTAGCAAGAGAAACAAGACATTGACCAGGAGAGGCTTGTCACCTGACCTTGTTGAGTAAAGAAATGTTTACCTTTTCTACCTACTCTCCCTGTCACGATAGAAGAAGCTAGAGACTAGAAGAGAAAGTGAAATTTCATAGCCCAAGGATCCCTTCTTTCCTTTATTACAAACAGCTTGGACCTCTACTTTAGTTTGTAATTAGGGGAGAGGAAGAAATAAAGCTTTAAATAGCTATTGAGATTAAAATTAAAAACAAAACAAAACAAAAAAAGGGGAATGGGTCTTAATTTACCATGATGAGATTTGTGTAATTGAAAAGCTATGAATTCAGTTCAGATGTCATTATAGAGCTACCAAGTGATATTTTACCAAGCACAGTTATAATAATGATGGTTATTAGAAGAAATAGACCCTCTTAATATTATAAGTTAATGAGTTCAATATTATAGCTATGATGAGATCTGCATATTGTTTAGACACCATCTCTTTCAGTAATACAATAGCTACTTTCATCTTTGGCAGATATTTTGCTCTTTTTGTCTTTTAAAATGAGATCTAAAGTCAAAGTCTGAAACATTGGTTAGAGGCCTCGCCTAAATGACCCCTTAAAAACAGAGTAGCCATTTTAATTTTAAGAAACAAATACAGTTATTGTTTTGTTAGAATCCCTCAGAGGATCTAACAAATGCAAAATAATCAAAGAAATTCAAAGGTAAGTTGACTCTTCAATGAGCCATGTTGCATTTTAAGATGTACTATAACCAATTGATGATTTATAGGTAGACCAAAAAGGAAAATTTCATGGGGTGTCTCAATAAATATTTGTTGAGTGAAAGAAAGCACTCCATACCTCTGCATTATGAATATAGCAAAAATTACATTAGTTGAAGAAAAGAAAAAACAAACCAATAATAATAATAATAATAATAATAATAATAATAATAAAAGTAATGACCTTAGGATTAGTGTTATTCCCTATGGTCGCTCTCTGCTCCTGAGGTCACTTAAACCATCAGAATTAGCACAGAACTTGTACAGCATAAAGAATGGCCATCCCATAACATTTTTAAAATTGTTTAAAACATAGAAATCATTTAAACCGACACTTTACCCAAAGAACAATTTTAATGCATTAAAAACATAGAACAGGCAATGAGGAGGAAATATTGAGGAGTGGTAAGTGGAATGTACATTTTTCTTTTGTGCATTTATGTCACAACTAAATGTACTATATCTACCTGACATTTCAGTTTTGCCTTCTTTTTAAACAAATACCGTGTCTGTTCCAAACAACAGTGAACATTTCTAAGTTTTAAAGTTATTCTTTAATGATGGGTATCTGATGATCAATATGTAATTAATAATAGCATTTTATACTTAGCAATATTTATCAGAAATGATTAAAATGTTTTAAAGGCTTTTATTCATAACATTGTGGGGCAAAGGTTGGCATTATAATTCTTTTTCTTTTCTAATCTTTGGGGAAAAAACTGGGGTAGAGAGAAATGAAATCTTTTTAGCTTCTTAGAAGAAAGGCAGTATGTAAATATACATTATCAGTAAGTGATTTGTTTTTAATTCATTTTGTGAATTAAAAACAGCTGTCAAAAGAAATACAGTAGTGACTCTCAACTCTAATTTTGAAAAATGAATCATTTATCGTTATTTCTTTGGTGGCAATGGTGATGATGATAGGAGAGTCCTCCCAATTTGGTGAAATCAACATGTATAAGAAAACACATTAACTTTTTTTTCTTCATTTCAATGAAACATAGTTTCTAGAAGAAAACCCGCATTCAGAAAATTAAAATTAGCATAAGTATTACGGATTTATTATCTTTGTTCATAATTCTCACTTTGTAATAGTAAATTCATTACATATTTTAATAAACACATTGTCAAGTTCTAAATTTAATTAGTATTGAGTATACTTAGAATGGGCCTTTTCGAATATAGTTATTATAGGCTTTTTTACACCAACGATCTGTTTTGCTGGAAATCATACATTTTTTGGATCCTTCATTCAGCTTTTGGAGTTTAATTTTCTACATTTTCCTATTATAATAGAATTATACAAAGAAGGGATTTAGTAATAAAAGCTGGAGTTAACTATCAAACTAGGTGCATTATTGTCATTTTTGGAGAGCAAAGATGATTAGCAAAGGGGAATGGTTTGGGCTTCATTGAAACTGGAACTGGCAGAAGGGTTGTGAAGTGGAAAAAAGCACATTTCTACGACAAATTTGATTGAGCTCTCTTTTAACCTCTGAAGGGCACTGGAGATCTTTTTCATTCTCCCTTCATTTGTAGAAATTAGTACAATGCCTGGCACCAAAGAAATATTTATTGTATAAGTAAATTCAAACTTATACTTTGATATCAAGCCAGTCTCAGTATATAATTTCTTTCCCTAAGTTTTTGGTTAAGTCCAAAGTGGAATTAAATTTGCTTTAACATCTAGCTTTATGATTATGTGGAGATAATCTAATACTTCTAGAACTCATTTTCTTTATATCTATCTCTTAACATTCATTAATTATTTGATTCAAAAAGATTGTACTAACTATATGCAGATATTAGTGCTCTCATTCACGTTTGTAAAGTGCTTATAATTTAAATACATAAAAGTTATAGGCATCATATAAATCTGTGGCAGGTTAATCTATTTAAAACTCTGAAGATATAGGATAAAAGACAACTCTATTCCCTTTTTCGAAATTAGATAGAGCAAATTTGAAAAAAAATATGTAATAAGTTGATTCAGGAAACTTTTTCTTATTTTCACTTTTTATTTTAAGGCTTCAATACTTGTCAAATATATTTTACAAATTTCTGCTTAGAGAATAGGTATTTAAAATTAATGCAAGAAGCAAATAAAACATTATAGGGACTGGATAGTTCAAATAGAAAATAGTTTAACTGAGGCAATTAACACTTTCTTAATTAGTATAATTAACAGGAATAGTTGGGTATGAGATAGGTCCAATGTACTCTCATGGATATAAGTGAATGCCAGAGATTTTACTAATTATTAAGCATAGAATAAATTCCAAAAATGATATTTAATTTTATTTATTCATAATTTCTGAAATTTAACTATTTTATATAATGAATAATCAAGGTAACTGAAGAAACTTATTTAAGAGATAAAGAAACTAGTTTTCTGGGACAGGCAGAATAATGTTCCCACCCCACCTCCACTGCTCCAAAGATGCCCATGTCCTAATCCATGGACCTGTGAATCTGTTACCTTACCCGGCAAAAGGAATTTTCAAGATATTATTAAAGTTAAGGATATTGAGACAGGGAGATTATCCCGGATAATTCGGAAAAGACTAATCTAATCATGTGAGTTCTTAAGAGTGGAATTGTTCCTGGATGTAGTCAGAAAAGAGATGTGATTATAGAAGAAAGTTAGGGACTTATAATGTTGCTGGTTTTGATGATGTAAGATAGCTGTCATGAGCCAAGAAATGTAGGCTGCCTCTAGAAGCTGCAAATGGCAAGAAAATAAATTGTCCACTAGAGCCTCTAGAAAGAGACACAGATCTGCTGAAATCTAGATATTAGCCTAGAGAGACCTAGGTCAGATCCCTTCCCTACCAAATGGTGAAGTAATAAATTTGTGTTCTTCTAAGCCACTAAATTTGTGGTAATTTGTTACAGCAGCAATATGAGACTAATACAAATTCCAAATTGGATTGTATTGATTCTTGCTAATTATTGGTCGTAATTTATTTATTGAAGAGTCAAGGTCAAATCTGTGCTTAGAAATTATAGTATTAAATAAAAATGTAAGAACAAGCTTTTCCTTACAGGTGGTGATATTAGAGCAATATACCCTATAAAATAAAAGAAGGAAAAACAGAATTGACAGTTGTTTCTGATCCGGGTACTTGTTAAGTGTTATATCATTAATTGTAATAATAATGGTTTTGGATTTTCATTTAAAAGTGAGGATAGTGAGTCATAAACTTAAGTCAAATTCTCAATTTCCAGAAGGTTATTATTAATATAATTTACATTCTAAGGAAGGTTTTAAACTTACCATTTCATGGCTTTATAATAATTTCTATTCTGACCATAATTCTTGAACTCTTTCCTTCCCACTCAATTTGCTGCTTCTAATCATTTATGGAACAGGGGAATTAGAAGAAATAATTTTCTTAGAGTTGGATATGAAAATAGAGTAGAGTAACAATGAGGACATGAAGGTCAGTCTAAGAATGAAATTCATGAGCTTCAATGGATGAACTTTTTATATTCATATTCATGATATGTGAACTATGCCAGGTTTTGGACCACTGTACACTGTTATTAATGTCCCTGTAATGGCAGAGACAAACCCATTGAAGAAGCTAAAGTTTTGGTGTTACAGACTGCATGTTTATTTTTCCAAAAATTTCATATGTTGAAATCTTAACCTTCAATGTGATGGTATTAAGGAGATGGGGCCGTTGGGAGATGCTCAGGTCATGAGAGTGGAGCCCTCATGAATGGGATTCGTACTTTTATAAGAAGAAACTTAACAGCTTGCTCTCTGTCTCTCTTTCTCTCTTTCTGCTCTCTGACATTGAAGATACAATGAAGAGATAGCCATCTGCAAACCAGGAATACAGCTTTCACCAGACATCAGATATGCCAGCCCCTTGATCCTGAACTTCTCAGTCTCCAGATCTATGAGAAATAAAGGTTTGCTGTTTAAGCCACCCAGTCTATGGTATTTTTGTTATAGCAACCCAAACAGACTAAAATAGTTGTCAAGATCAGATAAAGGGCATATTAATAAAATTATGCATGTGGTATGATTGAGGTCAAGGGTAATTTAATTTTCTAGGGCTGCTATAATAAAGGACTACAAACTGGATGACTTAAAACTGGGTGACTCTAAACCTGTACTTTCTGCTATGAAATGAGGATAATAATGTTGCTGAACCCACGGTATCATGGTAAGGATTCAAAAAGGTATATTTATCACAGTTCTATAGGCTAGAGGTACAGAATCAGGATGTCAGCTGGTCTATACTTCCTATGAAACTTGCAGGAGAGAAACCTTCCTTGCCTTTGTAATTTCATGTAGTCCAGTTCCTTATCTTTTGGCACTATAACTCCAATTTCTGCCTCTGTATTCACATGACCATTTCTGTGCATGTGCGTGTCTT
>NW_011888786.1:11931099-11937732 GCF_000151845.1 Pteropus vampyrus
CAAATGGTGAAGTAATAAATTTGTGTTCTTCTAAGCCACTAAATTTGTGGTAATTTGTTACAGCAGCAATATGAGACTAATACAAATTCCAAATTGGATTGTATTGATTCTTGCTAATTATTGGTCGTAATTTATTTATTGAAGAGTCAAGGTCAAATCTGTGCTTAGAAATTATAGTATTAAATAAAAATGTAAGAACAAGCTTTTCCTTACAGGTGGTGATATTAGAGCAATATACCCTATAAAATAAAAGAAGGAAAAACAGAATTGACAGTTGTTTCTGATCCGGGTACTTGTTAAGTGTTATATCATTAATTGTAATAATAATGGTTTTGGATTTTCATTTAAAAGTGAGGATAGTGAGTCATAAACTTAAGTCAAATTCTCAATTTCCAGAAGGTTATTATTAATATAATTTACATTCTAAGGAAGGTTTTAAACTTACCATTTCATGGCTTTATAATAATTTCTATTCTGACCATAATTCTTGAACTCTTTCCTTCCCACTCAA
Organism: Pteropus vampyrus; assembly: GCF_000151845.1. Taxonomy (NCBI): domain Eukaryota; kingdom Metazoa; phylum Chordata; class Mammalia; order Chiroptera; family Pteropodidae; genus Pteropus; species Pteropus vampyrus. The sequence continues at coordinate 11,931,611 of NW_011888786.1, forward strand.
TTTGCTGCTTCTAATCATTTATGGAACAGGGGAATTAGAAGAAATAATTTTCTTAGAGTTGGATATGAAAATAGAGTAGAGTAACAATGAGGACATGAAGGTCAGTCTAAGAATGAAATTCATGAGCTTCAATGGATGAACTTTTTATATTCATATTCATGATATGTGAACTATGCCAGGTTTTGGACCACTGTACACTGTTATTAATGTCCCTGTAATGGCAGAGACAAACCCATTGAAGAAGCTAAAGTTTTGGTGTTACAGACTGCATGTTTATTTTTCCAAAAATTTCATATGTTGAAATCTTAACCTTCAATGTGATGGTATTAAGGAGATGGGGCCGTTGGGAGATGCTCAGGTCATGAGAGTGGAGCCCTCATGAATGGGATTCGTACTTTTATAAGAAGAAACTTAACAGCTTGCTCTCTGTCTCTCTTTCTCTCTTTCTGCTCTCTGACATTGAAGATACAATGAAGAGATAGCCATCTGCAAACCAGGAATACAGCTTTCACCAGACATCAGATATGCCAGCCCCTTGATCCTGAACTTCTCAGTCTCCAGATCTATGAGAAATAAAGGTTTGCTGTTTAAGCCACCCAGTCTATGGTATTTTTGTTATAGCAACCCAAACAGACTAAAATAGTTGTCAAGATCAGATAAAGGGCATATTAATAAAATTATGCATGTGGTATGATTGAGGTCAAGGGTAATTTAATTTTCTAGGGCTGCTATAATAAAGGACTACAAACTGGATGACTTAAAACTGGGTGACTCTAAACCTGTACTTTCTGCTATGAAATGAGGATAATAATGTTGCTGAACCCACGGTATCATGGTAAGGATTCAAAAAGGTATATTTATCACAGTTCTATAGGCTAGAGGTACAGAATCAGGATGTCAGCTGGTCTATACTTCCTATGAAACTTGCAGGAGAGAAACCTTCCTTGCCTTTGTAATTTCATGTAGTCCAGTTCCTTATCTTTTGGCACTATAACTCCAATTTCTGCCTCTGTATTCACATGACCATTTCTGTGCATGTGCGTGTCTTCACATGGCATCGTTCTCCTCTCTGTATATATTTGTGCCTCAATATGCCTTTTCTTATAAGGGCACTTGCCATATTGAATTAGGACCCACTCTAATGGCTTCATTTTAACTTTTTCATATCTGCAAAGAATTTATTTCCAAATAAGATTACATTCACAAGTATAGAGTTTAAGACTTCAACATATTTTATTGGGGGATACTATTCAACCCACAACAAGGGTGATGGACAGGTTCCAGGAAAAACTGAGAAGAAATATTCTTCAGGTCAACTAGAATCCAAATGTCCAAAACTTGAGAAAGCATTTTGTAGGAGGAATTCCAAAATAAACTTTTCGATGGGTTTGGAAACCATGGTACTCCTTGTGGCTCTTATATGCTAGATGTCTGAATGAAAATTTGACACCTCATTTTTATTTTATATTTTTGATGCTCTCCTAGTTTTTCACTGTTGGTTAAATGATCTCTAGATAAGTAGGATCATATATTTGACTATCATAATAAGAGAGAAGAATAAATATACATTTAATTTAGCTATAACAGAGAGCCTCAGATTTTTCATAAGGAATGAGGTTGTAATTGGACAGAAAAAGAAGGATGGATACAGACGAGTAACAGGAAGGGAGTATGTATCTTAGGCAAAAAATAAACTCTAAACAGAATAAAAGGACCAGGGGAGGACATGGAAGGAAAACTTAGACAAAAAACTCTGAATAAAATCTTTCTTTTTAACTTCAACAATAACATCATGGATTTTTCACAGAGCACAAATTGTTTCAGATAATCAAAATTTAACTACATGGTTGTGAAAATATCACTGTGAATTATTAGGCCATCAGCTCAGCATGAAATATAATCCTAGAAAAATATCAAGGATTGATGTACATTTGTCATCATCTTCAAGTCAATAATGATATTCTAATGAGTTTTATTTTTATCAATAAAAGATATGTAAAAAAAAAACCCATAAGAATAAACACATTCAGAAAAAAAAATGACTATGTAAAATTTTATGTGTAAACCCTTGATCAATGTTTAGAATACAAAGAAAGTATATACAATAAAATTATTTTTATGATTTTATTTGTACTCCTTAAACAAATAAGTCAAACAAGTACACTCTTTTTGCTTTCTTTCTGTAGAGAACCCTCAGAAAATGATCAACTACAATTGGTCAGCTTATTCTAATTTTGTGAATTTTGTCTCCACTTATTTCTTTTTTAAAATGTTTGCTTCTGGAAAACCATATATTTCACCTATGAAATTTGCTTTTACAATTAAACTTGGGAATTGTGGAGCTATTTACTTCAATTTGCTATTAGCAAGGCACTTGCAAAGCCATCATTCCCAAATTGCAGTAAATTTATCTTGAATTTAAAAATTTACAAACTTATTTCACATCTATTTTCATAACATTCAGTAAGTCCTGTATTTTCTGTTTAGCATAGTAGCTAATAGCTTAGTATCTGAAGTCAGAATGCAGTTTCAATTTGACCTCTAAACCTGTTCTTTCTGCTATGAAATGAGAATAATGTTGCTGAACTCACAGTATTGTAGTAAGGATTCGAAAAGGTATATTTATGAGGCATGTATACCAGTACCTGTCATATAATCAGCAAAAAAGAAATGTCACCTACTAATATTTTGTTAAATACATTTTCAGAATCAACTATAATTTTAATATTTCTAAGTAAAATACTGCTCCTGTTTAAAAAAAAAAAATAGAGGGAAAAAAATACATAAGTAAAGAGTAGACCAAGAAAATAAGGCAACACAGATGGAAGAGAATGAGAAAAGGTTTTTTTGCAATAAACCATCACAACTTCTATTATGAGCAACAGCTCTCATTTCCTCTAGAATATTCCATGTGATAGATACATTCAAAAGCACAGGGCACCACAAACATTACTTTTAAGATAACTCTCCTTTGCTTGTTTTGAATTATTAAACACCATATATGCAGCATAGTAATATTTCTTAAAATTTATCTTTTTCTGTATTTATTTCTTGCACATGCACAGCTAATACACACTTCTTTCTTTGAAAATGACCTTACAAAATCCTTCCCCATCAAACTGAATAGCTCCTGTCCTATTAGTTGAATAGTTCTTATCCTATTTTCATCATGATAAAAACATATCTGGCAGTAAACACATTCTATATACCGTAGGGGAGTGGCAGAACAGGAAGCTTCTTTATTCTACAGAGAAAATGAAAAGTAGGCTCAAACATTACTCGTTTTATTCAGACTGCTTTTGAAACAACATTTTAGAATGAAAAGATGAATGTTTAGGTCGTTTTGTTAATCTGGATCTAACTAGGTAATGGAAACCACCTAAATAAGTAAACAGAATAAGGCAGAGAACTGGTTTTTCAAGTGAAAGAAAAACTAAGAATACAAAATTAAAAGAGTGGAAGAGCCCAGAGATTAGCAACATCAAGTAACTACAATGACCCCTAGGCTGGATGCATAAAGGGAGGAGAAGGTTTTAGGGCCCCAGGCCCAGTGTAGACAGGAGAAAGTAGAATACCTAGTGGTGTTTATCTGATAGAATTTGCATCCACACAGGAGACACAACCACTCCACATAATGGAAGATGGAAAGAGAGGAGGAGGAATTCTATTTCCTCTCTACCACCAGATAATAATCTTTCAACAATACCTTCCATGGGCTATACTTAAGTGGAAGTCAGCAGCCTAGAATCCTTAGGAAATACAGCACCAGCCACCCCATAATACATATCAGAGTAAAGAAAAGTGCAGGGGTAGATGTAAGGACTCAAGGGCCAACAAGTACTGGAAGGGTAAGTGTTAGAGAAAACTGTCATGTGGATTGATGAATAAAATAATTGTATCAAAACTCAGATGGAAGGATGGATGGGAGAGAGAGAGAAAGAGAGAGAGAGAGAGAGAGAGAGAGAGAGAGAGAGAGAATGAAAGAGAGAGAATGAGAGAGAGAGAATGAGAGAGAGAACAGATAGAACAGCAAGAAAAGCAAGCAAACCAGAAAAATCTATCCTGGGTGATAGTTAACAACATGAATATGTTTCAAAGGAAGGTTTATTTGCTTTGATGTAGGTTTAGCAACATTAACTGTTACAACAATTTACAAATTTTAAAAAAAATCTGTTTATTTTGTGGCATTTGTGTTATTTCTTTCTGAGAATTTTCTAATAAAGAATATTAAGTGACATATTACCAAATCCCCCCCAAACACACTCATAGGTATGACTTCATGTTCAGTAATGTCTTTATTTTCATAAATTATAGTTTCTTTAAAAACAAACAGTAACATCAACAGTAACCCTTTGGTTCACTTTTACTTAAAGATCCAATCTGTAATCCATGTTGTTCCATTTCAATGCATAATACATATTCTTTGTTTACTTGTGGTGGAACATATTTCTGCCTTCTCAGCTTATTCATTGGAAATTCAATTGCATTTTCTTTCATATAGTATATATTTACAGTTTTGAAAATCTGGATTATTACAAACTGAGCATTATAGTTATTTTTATTCATAGAAGAGTTAGGAAGCCTGCCTCAGAGTCTGCTCTATCTAGAAATATAGTTGATGAGGTCAAAGTCATCATATGTCCGTCCCATCATTTTGAGATCTCAAACTGATTCTCCGGCAGTTTTCAGAAAATACTTAATGCCTTTTGAGAGCATCCTTAGACCAGTTTGGTCACACACTAAATAATCCAAACCAACATAAACTATTATTTTAACCTTTATAAATCTCTGTTTTCTCACTTATAATTACTGCCAGTATTAAACATGACATTATACATATGTTCTCAATTGAGATTCGTTTCTTTCTTTAGATTCTATTTTTATAGAAAAGACATTCAGTGTCTTAGAAGGCTCTGGATTCTCTGTTATGGTTTTGATTCTCTTCTTGTGAATGTCAGACTTTTTTTTTTCCTAACCTCTCTCCACTTTAAACTTATTCTCTCAGTTCTATAATGGATCATTCAATAATTTAACTATGCAAAAAAAATCTAAATAATAACAGGTTGGTTCTACATGAAGACTAAGAAGTTTGAAAAATAATGTGTTTAATGTGTATCGGTTTTACTACATGGACTTTATAACATTAATTTTGGCTGGTTAGACACCATTTTTTTCACCTTATATTTGGCTGATGGTTGTATAAGCCTAGGTTGTCAAATTAATGATCTCAGTATGACACAATATTATATATTCTGTATTATCTCTAAGAAATCAAAAAGTGATGCTATTTCAAAATTTTGAAAATAATTTAATTATTAAGAATTTTCCTCCTGTTTAAACATATAGTAACATTTCTTTGGATAATTCTTTAGTCTTTCATGATGATTTCCTCTAGGTTTACAAATAGTAACAATGCCAATGGAGAAAATGAGGTATATTTAATTATTTTCTGTATTGGTCAGACTATAAGTTTGTGGAAACCAGAAGCACTTCTAAATATGATATTGCTCATTTATATAGGAAAAATAGAGCGAATTAAAATATGTTAAAAGCCACTTCCCTGTCCCCTCACGGCCTAATCATATAAATTGATCGTGCTTCGAAACATAAACTTATTTATTGGTTTAAATAGTATTTATACATGCCAATAAATGCACGATTTAATTACTGCATTCCTTACACTTTGCTGCTGTTACATCTGTGATTTTCTTTTCTTACTATATAAGCATAATCTGTCAGCCTCTGATGTTGAGAATGAACATGAGGTCAATTACTACTATTTAACCTGGATTTCATAGTTTCTTCCATGCTACCAATCATTGATGGGGACAAGTTAGAGTGACTTTTAAAGTATGATAAAGAGGTGTCTAAAAAAAAAAAAAAAAAAAAGATTTTTAAAAGCCTGGTTGAAATACTTTATTGTTTTTAATTAAAATGATTATATAATAATATTAAGCAGCTATTATGTGCAAGGTGTTGGAGGATGCAAAATAAATAATGTTCATGGTAACAGTTTATGTTCACAGTACCACTGAAGTCTTTTTGTCATTATTAGTTTCAAGTATACAGTATATTGTTTAGACATTTATATAGTTTATAAAACAATCCCCCTAATTGTTTTT
>NW_011888786.1:11938554-11941142 GCF_000151845.1 Pteropus vampyrus
GTCTAACAGATGTTTCATATCAAGGTGTCAAATGCAAATGATGTTCTCTTCTCACCCAAATCTGCTTATTTAGTTACTAGAACAAATAAGATCATGCCAACTCCATCTTTCCATTTTTTAAATAATAACCCTGGCATCATCCTTAACTCTTTTAATGCTTTTTTTAACCCATCTCCAAATTCTGTTAGCTCCGCATTCAAAATCTGTTAAGACTCTTATTAAGATTATTACTTCTCACCAGCTCCATAGCCACCATCCCTGGATTTTTCCTTGGATGTACTTCCCTCCTAAAAGACCTTTGTGCCTCTACCTATGCATTTTAGGCATCCCCAACACATCACTAGAGTTTTTTGTTTTTGTTTTTGTTTTCTTTTTTTTTATAAGCACAGGTAAATCCATACTATACTTTGGTTTAAAACCCTGAAAAAAAGTCTCTGATTGTTAATTCTATATCACCTTGCCTGAGCCACAAGGTGCTTAATCTTTTGGTTGAAACATTATTCTAAGTGTGTATTTGAGGGTTGATTTAGATGAGATTAACATTTGAACAGGTAGGCTAAGGAAAGCCAATTGCTTTCCTTAATGTAGGAGAGCCTCGTCTAATCTGCTGAAGACCTGAACAGGGCAAAAAGGCTGACTGCTTGAGTGGGGACATTGACATTGGTCTTTTCCAAGTTTTGAACTCAAACTGAAGAATCAGGTCTACTTGGTTTTTCAGCTTACAGGCTTTACGACTGGAACTTACACTGTTGATTCAGAGGACTTTGAACTTAGAATAGAACCATATTATTGGCTCTCTTAAATTTGCAGCTTGGTAATTGAAGATTTCAGGATTCTTCTGCCTCCATAATCACATGACTCAATTCCATGTGTGTGTGTGTGTGTGTGTGTGTGTGTGTCTGTGTGTGTGTGTCTGTGTGTGTGTGTCTGTGTGAGTGTGTGTCTGTGTGTGTGTATTCTGACTCTATTTCCCTGGAGAAGCCTGTCAAAGACAGATTTTGGTACTAAGAATGGTTTTAGAGGAACAGAATTGTAAGAATGAATTTTCTGAAGTGGTTCTGGGATTTCTAGAATTGGCTCTTTAATCTCATTACATTTAAAAATGCTAATAACTCGTTTCCAGTAGTAAAGACATCATTGATATTATGTGGTTTGATCTAGCAATGGAGACATAAAATATCATCATTGGATACTTCAACCAGTTATAAGCAAAAAGCTAGGTGACGTTGCATATGATACTTTCAGCTGGCAAGAGTACACTGTCTTACTTCACTGTCTTACTTCAAGGCTTTCAACTCCAGCCCTGTCATAATATAGTTTGCAGGGATCTTGATTTCCTTTCCCTTCCACAAGATATTACAAAATTCTATGACATCGATAATATTATACTGATTTGACCTAGTGAGCAAATAGAAACCACTTTAGACTTTTGGTAAGAAATGTGCATGCCAGAAGATAAAAAATACACAGCAGAAAAATTCAGGGGTCTTCTACATCAGTGAAATTTTTAGAGGTTCAGTAACATAGGACATGTTGAGATATCCTTTCTAAAGTTGTTGCATCTGGCCCCTTCTACACCAGAAAAACAAGCTCAGTGCATTGGGCCTCTCTGGAATCAAGAGAACATGTTCCACATTTGCGTGTATTACAAATTTATATTACAAATGAGTCCCATTTATTGAGGGACTCAAAAACTACTTGTTTTGAGTGGGACCCAGAAAAAGAGAAGTCCCTGGAACAGGTCCAGGCTACCATGCAAGATGCTCTGTCCCTTGGGCTATATGACCCAGCAGGTCCAATGGTGCTTTAAGTTTCAGTGGTGCATAAGGATGCTGTTTAGAGCCTGCAGCAGGCTCCTATCAAGAATCACTGTGAAGGCACTTAGAATTTTGGAGCAAAGTTGTGCCGCTCTCTGCAGATAACTATTTTCCTTTTGAGAATCAGCTCTTGCCCTACTACTGGGCCTGAGTAGAGACAGAACACTTAAACCTGGGCCATCAACTTACCATGTGACTTAAGCTGCCCATCATGGGCTGGGTGTTATCTGACTCACCAAGTCATAAAGTTTGTATGACTCTATCATCAAACAGAAGTAGTATACATATGGTCAGGACCTAATGGGTCCTGAAAGCACAAGCAAGTTATGTGAAGAAGTAACCCAAATGTCCATAGTCCCCATTGCTGCTACACTACCTTTCCACTCTCATTTGGCATATATGACATCATAGGAAGATCTCTCCAGTCAGTTGACAGAGAAAGAAAAGACCTAGGCCTGGTTAACAGATGGTTCTGTACACTATGCAGCCATCACTAGAAAGTGGACAGCTGCAGTATTATAGACTCTTTCTGGAACATCCACGTAGGATGGTGGTTAAGGGAAATTTTTCCAGTGGCAAATCTTTAAGTAGTACACCTGGTTGTTCATTTTACCTGGAAAGAGAAATGGCTACATGTATACTTATAAAACTTGTGGTGTGGACAAAGCTTTGGCTAGATGGCCAGGGACTTGGATAGAACATGATTGCAAAATTGGTGAAAACAAAATTTAAGGAAGGAGGATGTGGATAGACTTCTCAGAATGGCCATAA
>NW_011888786.1:11943292-11946060 GCF_000151845.1 Pteropus vampyrus
TCAGTTAAAGGATGAATTCAGAAACGAAATCTATTGTCTGAGGTGTAAAAAGACAAGATCTTTTAAAAAAACTTTTTTTCTTTTTTTTCAACTTGAGGGTAAATTGTTCTTGTGAACATTATTAAATCTTGTTTGTCAAAAAAATTTTTTTTCAGTTTAATTGTATACTGTATATAGTTTTGCTCTACCACAAGTCAAAGTTCATGAGGGAAGTTGTATTAAGGGGAAAAAAATTGTTTTTATAATTTTATTTTCTTAGAGTCCATAGAGCTAAAGTACAGACCATTGAGAGATTTGAGAATTAGGTTAAAAGCCTTCTATGGCCCCAGATATAACTGATGTTGCACATCGATTAAAAAAATAACCTATAATTTTTATGTATTATGGCTTAATTTATTTTTATCATTATGTTTTTATGTGGAGCAACACATTTATCATACAGATTTGAAGAATTCTGATTAGGATTGAATGAAGCAGATATATTACATTGACTCTTTTTTAAATTATCTGAAATTGGAAAACAAAAGCAATTGTTACAGTCTTATACTTTCAAAATAATACTTTAGCCATATGACATCATTTAATGTTTTTTATTTATATTCAATTAAGTTTGATCTATGGTTTCTGAAAGATATAAAGTTAAAGCAATTTACATAATTTGGATATTTTAATAAAATATGTCTTGTTACTTACCACAGAGGTTGTCACATTTGTCATCTCATTAATTTCTATATTCTTATATTACCCTTTCAGGATTTCAGATCTTTTCTTTGTACTTCACATTTTACTGTGTCCTTTTCTGAGCCCACTGACTACCTCTGTATCTGGCACCCCAATCACTATCGTATCAGGGCGACATGCCAGGGAACCATGGCAAAACCCTGCTCTGAGTGTTAAGAGGGGCTTTTAGTCACTTGCCATGTGCTAATTTTTATGTCATTAAAGAAGCCCATATTTTCCCTACTGATGAACTGTCACTAGGTAAGCATGGTAGTAATACAACTGGGCCGAAGAGACATTTACATTTCGCAAAATTAGAAAAAAAATGCACAAGTAAATTAAGAGGCCTTATGTTCTATATATTTCAATGACAAAATCATTAAACACCCTACTTAGTGTTCCTGATGAGACAGGAAAAAGTTTAGCCGGAGGTCATAACTGGACATAATGTGAAAGGAACTGCTGTAAGTAGGCCTTTGGTAACGTGGGGGCGAGATGCGGGGGAGCGGTCCTATGATTAGGTCTCAGTCTTCAGTGAGCCGGTGCTTCTGGAATGTGCATTTCAAAAGTGTTTCACAGCTATTTTCATCTGTCACCAAGGTGCGACAGGATGGTTGGAACTGGGTAATTCTCTTCCCCAGGTCAGTTAGGCTCTAACAGTACCCCAGCAGGTCAAGCTCTGGCTAACTCGTTTTTCCTGAGGGCAGGCCTCCTTATGAACAGGGTGCTGTGGTGTATTTCAAATTGGTTCCTTTTCCCCTCCTTCTGTTGGAAGCCCTAGGGCATTTTTCTCTCATATTCCCATGCTGAGCTTCTTTTGAAGGTAATGTTCACAAAAGTGTGGGGGCCTCTCCCTGACTGGGTCCCCCTGGAGTTTTTAACTCACTGACTTGTCTGCACTGAGCCTCTAGCAATTAACCAATTACAGCTCTGATTTTTCTACTCCAGCCGGTTCCCTCAGAGGTTACCCCTTTTGAGTCCCTGCTGCTGTAAGCCATGATGACCTGTACACAAGAGAAGACATGTATCAATCCCCTTGGGGCCCCACATACTCCTCACGGAGGGACATCTGAAGTGCAGATGCCTTAGTCATCTAGTAGAAGAGAAAAAAGGCATAGGTGGGTGGAATGGGGGTACACGTCAGCACACAAAGGTCCATGTTATTACACTATGAGGTATTTCTTACTCTCCACAGTTAAATAATTGGCAGTTATAATGTACTTTTCTTGAAATTTCTATGTGTCAGGAAGGTTATGACCCACCTCAGCCTGTACAATATGGACCATTGATCCACTCTTATCTACTGCCAACCCCTCTCAAATTGTCTTTCAATAAAGCATTATGACTATTCTGCAAGCATATTAAATTCTTTCCTGCATCGAATCTTTCACACATGACATTTTCTATGCCAAAAACTGACTCCTCTTCTGCCCTGAAACTTTATGTAGTGGTAATCACTAACTTTGGTCTACCTGGAGAACTCACGCTTATTTTTCAGGAAACATTGTTTCTTCAGAGAAGCATTTCCTTATCACCACTCTCTCCCTCAAGTCTGAATTAATTCCTCTAGTATAGACTCTAACACTTTACATATCATCCTATCATATATCATATAGCTTTTATTAATAGTTTATGTTCGTCTCAATTCCAAGAATGTAAGACTGATGAAAGCAGGCACTATATCTATTTTATTTATTACTATATCTCTTTATCTAAAGACAGCGCCTGATACATAACAAGAATTCAGTAGAATATTAGTTAGTGGCTGAGTGAATAGATAAGTGATGATTGAATGTTACTATCTCTCTATACCAGTGCTGTCCAATATAAAACTTTTTGTGATTTTGGAAATGTTCTACATATGAATTATCCAATATGGAAGACTATAGACATACATGGCTAGTGGACACTTAAAACGTGGTTAGTGTGACTATGAACTGAAAATTAATTTTAATGAATTTAAATTTAATTTTGATTAGCTGCCTATGGATAGTTGTTAATATATTGAACAGTAAAGGCATATGAGATGAAATCCACAGGGATGTTCA
>NW_011888786.1:11946110-11950629 GCF_000151845.1 Pteropus vampyrus
TGGAACTGGGTAATTCTCTTCCCCAGGTCAGTTAGGCTCTAACAGTACCCCAGCAGGTCAAGCTCTGGCTAACTCGTTTTTCCTGAGGGCAGGCCTCCTTATGAACAGGGTGCTGTGGTGTATTTCAAATTGGTTCCTTTTCCCCTCCTTCTGTTGGAAGCCCTAGGGCATTTTTCTCTCATATTCCCATGCTGAGCTTCTTTTGAAGGTAATGTTCACAAAAGTGTGGGGGCCTCTCCCTGACTGGGTCCCCCTGGAGTTTTTAACTCACTGACTTGTCTGCACTGAGCCTCTAGCAATTAACCAATTACAGCTCTGATTTTTCTACCCCAGCCGGTTCCCTCAGAGGTTACCCCTTTTGAGTCCCTGCTGCTGTAAGCCATGATGACCTGTACACAAGAGAAGACATGTATCAATCCCCTTGGGGCCCCACATACTCCTCACGGAGGGACATCTGAAGTGCAGATGCCTTAGTCATCTAGTAGAAGAGAAAAAAGGCATAGGTGGGTGGAATGGGGGTACACGTCAGCACACAAAGGTCCATGTTATTACACTATGAGGTATTTCTTACTCTCCACAGTTAAATAATTGGCAGTTATAATGTACTTTTCTTGAAATTTCTATGTGTCAGGAAGGTTATGACCCACCTCAGCCTGTACAATATGGACCATTGATCCACTCTTATCTACTGCCAACCCCTCTCAAATTGTCTTTCAATAAAGCATTATGACTATTCTGCAAGCATATTAAATTCTTTCCTGCATCGAATCTTTCACACATGACATTTTCTATGCCAAAAACTGACTCCTCTTCTGCCCTGAAACTTTATGTAGTGGTAATCACTAACTTTGGTCTACCTGGAGAACTCACGCTTATTTTTCAGGAAACATTGTTTCTTCAGAGAAGCATTTCCTTATCACCACTCTCTCCCTCAAGTCTGAATTAATTCCTCTAGTATAGACTCTAACACTTTACATATCATCCTATCATATATCATATAGCTTTTATTAATAGTTTATGTTCGTCTCAATTCCAAGAATGTAAGACTGATGAAAGCAGGCACTATATCTATTTTATTTATTACTATATCTCTTTATCTAAAGACAGCGCCTGATACATAACAAGAATTCAGTAGAATATTAGTTAGTGGCTGAGTGAATAGATAAGTGATGATTGAATGTTACTATCTCTCTATACCAGTGCTGTCCAATATAAAACTTTTTGTGATTTTGGAAATGTTCTACATATGAATTATCCAATATGGAAGACTATAGACATACATGGCTAGTGGACACTTAAAACGTGGTTAGTGTGACTATGAACTGAAAATTAATTTTAATGAATTTAAATTTAATTTTGATTAGCTGCCTATGGATAGTTGTTAATATATTGAACAGTAAAGGCATATGAGATGAAATCCACAGGGATGTTCACTGAAAGAAATGACAGAAAACATATGTATATAAGAGACAAATTTGGGAGAATCATAAATCAGAGATTAGACTTCATATATGGAAAGGAAAAAAATCAAGTTTTTTGAACAGGGAACACGAGAACATGGAACACAAATAGCACTCTGGTTTAGAATATAACTTCCCTGAACATAGTAAACACAAGTTTGTATATTTGTTAAACTGTAAACATAATATGACCAAGATTTGAAAAACTGCCTTTTTTAATGTCTTATCTTCTGAGAAAAGTGTGGAGAGACTAAATCTCATTGAATGTGCATCCTTTAATTGTGAATATGATCCAACCTCAATCCTTCATTATAGTTTTATGCAGTATCTATAAAGTTCACAAAAATGGAAAAGTTGGATATATATTTAGTGTAAAGATCATTATTTAAGCATTTTGCTTATATTGGTTATATAGTAAAATGAGAGAGCCTATTGATTATGTTAGAACCTACTCTCATTCAGATTTTATAGTTAAATTTTTGACAGTTTAAATCTTTGCACACATTAATATATACTATTTATGCTTTAATCAACATTGTCTCAATCAACTTTTTTCTTTTGACATATTTATTTCTCTCATGACATAAATGTCCCCATTTTTATTTCACTTCTTTAACTATTCTCATTAGAATAATATATTTTGGTCCTTTGCAATTGTACACTTACCGCTTCATAGAGAGAGTGTCAAGATTAAGAATGCATAACAGTTAGACATTGTCAATACATATTGAATATCCAAATATAAGACAAGCAAAGTTTACATTTCCATATAAATATAAACATGTTCTTGCAAATTTAGAAATATCTTACATTTTATCTGTACCATCAGGTTTTTTCAGAAAAAAATTTTTTTTTTCTATTTCCCTTGAGTCATACAAATGCTCCTGAGTTCTTTGAATGTTGTTCCACTTGATTTAATTCTGTTTTTGTAAAGGTTAAACTCATATGATTACATCGGAATTCAGTTACTATTTTAAAGTTAAATAAGATCTTCTAGATAGTTATCTAGATCTATGTTTAGATCTTAGATCTATGTTTCCTCTGCCTTAGGAACAGTGATGGTTTCATTTACTCCTGAAATGGTAGTACCGCTTGGTTAAAGATGCTTATGACTCATTTTTAATTTCAAGACCTGTAGGCAAAAAACACTACCCCTAGTCACTTCACATCACTCTGCTCACACTGGAGATCTCAAACACAACCCAAGACAAAATAAGTCCTGGGATCCAGGAAATAGCAAAGATATTTTCTACTAAATACAACATTCTAAAAGATCAATAATAATTTGTTTTAGAATCAACTAGTGGCCTAATGACACTTTTAACCATGCTCTTGGATACCGTTTTCTTTGAGGACAACTTTTACATTTTCCATAGTATAGAGAAGAGTAAGGAATAAGAGTTAGTAAATCTCATCTTCCAGTTGTTCTGAACACACTCAACCTTTCAGAGGGCATTTAATCATAACTCCGCTCACTTCACACATATACAAACACATCAGTATAAATAGTACCAAGATCTTTTCTCAAAGCTGGCAATGAATGCAGCTTAGCAGTAACTAGACAACTCTTTGTAGTCATTATTTCCTACTGCTCTTTCAATGCCTGAACCATCACATCAACAAGGGCTTTCCCTTGTCGTAAGGGTGTTTTCTTAAGTCACCACCTGTGAAATCTTTAACGATCGGGCACCATTTTATGCCAGGGTCTATCTGCGTCCCATCTACCACTCAACCGCCAGGAGACAAGTGAGCCAGTTTTGACTTACCATCTTTTCTTTCAGACCATTCACAGTACCAACTGCATTAATCTTCAAACCCTTATGCAGGTCTCTCACCTGTAGAAGGAGAGATGTAATGAAGGAGGATTAGATAAGAAGGGTCGTGGACTTCAGTATAATTCTAAGAAAGGTGAGATGAGACCAATGGGCAGCCTCTGAATGAAAGTTGTCAGACGGACGACTCCCACTTCTCATATGAATAGGCTTTCCTTATTATCCTGACATGCTCGGTTACTGGCTGGGAGCACTGTAGAGCATGAATGTAAACACAGTGTTGGATCCACAGGGGCAGCACCTGGTCCTGCCAGTCAAATAAGCTCCTACAAAAGCGAATCTGTAAAATTCATTTTCATGGTCACCACACTAATTTCAATCTGTCCCAATCATTTCACAAAAGCAATGTTTAGGGAGGTCTCCTATAATCTCTATATTTTTACACCCAGTGAAAAATTTTCAATGCTTCTTTTACTTTGCCATTCAGACCATCACGAATTTGATGCAATTTGTGTCAATCACTTTCTTGAAACACTCTTTGATTTTACTGAAACTACCATTTCTGAAGGACCGTTTTTCTCTCTGGTTGCTCAGTATGTGTCTTGTATGCATGCTCATCCTCCTCTACCAGTTACTAAATTTTTCAATTTCTCAAACACAGATTGACATCTTTTTTCATCACATTCTGTATTCCTTCCATGGTTGATCTCATCTACATCAAAATCCTCAATTTCTACTTATACATAAACTTATCTCAAATTTATGTATCCAGTTCAGATATTTCCTTTGACCTTCAGATTTATATATCCAATTACTATTAACGTGTCATTGATATCGAAACACATATCAAAGCCAACAAATGAATACTAAATTCATGACTTTCACTCCCTTCAGCACCAATAGGTTACTTCTTTTAGTCTAACCTATGACAACAAATAGCATCACGATCCTTCTATTAACATAATCAAAACTTCATCATTCTTGTCATGTCCCTCTCTCTCACATCCACATATCCATTCATCACTCAATTTTGTGGAATTTATCACAGAAATATTTTTGGAATCTATCTACAGTTCTCTTCTCTTCACCTAGATGTCATCTAATTTGTCAAATCTTAGCACAAACATGATTTCCTCAAAGAAGCCTTCCCTGATGTCCCAAACTGCATGAATATTCTTGTGTGGTTCTTTAAAATACTCCTTATATATTTAATTTTACATTGACTTCTATTATTAATTAATATCTATCTCTTTTACTATACCAAAATATCTATAAGCCTAGAGAGTT
>NW_011888786.1:11950679-11973799 GCF_000151845.1 Pteropus vampyrus
CTTTCACTCCCTTCAGCACCAATAGGTTACTTCTTTTAGTCTAACCTATGACAACAAATAGCATCACGATCCTTCTATTAACATAATCAAAACTTCATCATTCTTGTCATGTCCCTCTCTCTCACATCCACATATCCATTCATCACTCAATTTTGTGGAATTTATCACAGAAATATTTTTGGAATCTATCTACAGTTCTCTTCTCTTCACCTAGATGTCATCTAATTTGTCAAATCTTAGCACAAACATGATTTCCTCAAAGAAGCCTTCCCTGATGTCCCAAACTGCATGAATATTCTTGTGTGGTTCTTTAAAATACTCCTTATATATTTAATTTTACATTGACTTCTATTATTAATTAATATCTATCTCTTTTACTATACCAAAATATCTATAAGCCTAGAGAGTTGCCAGTATTTTCCTCACATACATAACATTTATTTTCAAACTATAACTTTCTGCTTAGGTTTATGATACCAAACATGATCCTAAATAAGCAAAATATATTTATAAATGTTTAATATTAAAAATCAGTAAACTACATGAACAAAAATATAAAAACATACTAAGAAGCAAAATAATCTTTTCACTCTTACATATCATAAAAACTTCAAAACTTTTTATTATTTTGGACATTTTCTTTTTCTAAATGATAGAAATATGAATAAACACCATAATTAAACTGTATGGTTAAGGAAAATGAGAAATTTAGTCAAATATACAGGCATCAGCAATATAAGTAGGTTATTTTGTGTGTGAGGGGAGCATAGTCTATTTTTTTTTATTAGATTTAGTAATCCTAAACCACTTTTATTTTGAATTTAATTTTGAATTACACCTTAAGAGGTCTAGGCACTGGCTAGTTTCTCAGAGTTTACTTTAAGTTAACTAGAATAACAGTTTCACAGCTATACTCAATCCCATAACCTATAGTTTTTTCATTGTTTCCCAAGCTAGAGTTTTCCTAGATTAAATACTTTTCTTCTAGTTCCTTATCTATCTGGTCATGATCTATAACAGCATACATGCTCTGTTATTTCATTAGCTATACGTCTTCAATTTGTTATGCAGGTGGATAAGAGAGTTTGATCCAGTGTTTGGGATGGAAATAGCTTCTTGAGTTATGTAAAAGTAACAATATTTCCTGAAAAGGATAAATCTAATCACATATATAGAAGCAATATTCAAAAGTGATGAAATAAGGAATGTTTTTCCAAAACATTATCTCCCCCTTTTATTCGATGAGAACAGCATATAACTGTAATAAGGATGGGAAATGCATGAGCAATAGAAATACAATTTAACTGAATTTCCCATATTCTACCTGGAAATACAGAAGATTAATTTTCATGGGATGGGAAAGGATTGACAATACATATCTATAGGATTATTAGAAGTTTGTGAAGCCTCTAAACTCCTTATATAGAAACTTGGTAACTATATCATATGACAGCAACATAACTAAGTTGAAAAGTATTACATTGAGTCTAAAGAGGTATCTGGCATCATTTTGACAATAACAGTTTGCCTGAATTCAACTTTATTTTACTGATCTAAATATGTCAAGTTCTTGTGTATTCAGATAGACTTCAATATATAATGAGAAAATATTTTATTGCAACCAGAAACTTAAATTCGTTTCTATTTTATATCATGAATTGAAAATCACATTTACACGAGATTTTTATAGAGATAATAGTATACCCATCCTTCAGGGAACCACTTCCTTCATAGTCAGAAATAATCTCTTCATCGATGACCTAAATAAATTACATTTAATTCTTACTTACCTGACCATTCTGCAATATATGAAACAACTGACCTCTCCCTTCTAATTGAAAAAAAAGAAAAAAAAAACCAAAACAAAAACTAAGAGACTTTGGTTTCTATGAACCAGCACATTTGATTAGCTATTAATGCTTGCTAGCCTCCACTGAAACTTATTTTTTTTTTTCTTTTCCTGGCCCTTTTATGTTGGTTTTCTTCAGGTTTCTAGGATTTGTGTTCTATTCCATCATCACTCTATATGTTCTACATTAGCAATCAAGTTTATTGTGATGGTTCTAAGTATATCTATATATTTATGACTAAAAGCTCATATTAGCATTCTTCAGAGAAACAGAATCAATAGGATATATATATAATATATATAAAGATATTTATTAGAGGAATTGGTTCACACAATTACGAATGCAGAGAAGTCCTACAGTCTGTCATCTATCTGTAGGCTGGGGGCCCAGGAAAGCCTGTGGTGCACTTCTAGTCTAAATCTGAGGCCTGAGAACCAGGAGTGATGATATATCAAGGAGAATATGAATGTTCCAGGTCAAGCAACCCGCAAATTCACCCTTCCAAGACATTTTTGTTCTATTCAGGCCCTCAGTGTATTAGATGGCATCCCCTGCCCCTGCCTTGGTGAGGAGAATCTTCTTTTCCCAGTCTACCAATTCAAAAAATCTCTTCCAGAAACACTCTCATGGATACTTTTAGGAATATTTGCTACCAGCTATCATTAGCCCAGGCAAGTTGACACATAATATTAGAGTAAAAGCCAATATTACTAACTTTAAAATATATTTTTTCTTAATTCATAAACTTCACTATATTGTTCTTCTAATTTTTGATCCAAATATACTTTACTAGCATGTCCTTCTTCTCTGGCCATCAAACTATATTGAAAAGTGATCACCAGTCCCAATCTTTTATTTTGCTTCATGGACAAGTACAGTTTTCAGCATGTAGCTTGATCCATGCCATGCAGAGACCTCATCTAATATTTTTGAACTAGATTTGCTAAAATAGATCAATGGTAACCACGCTTTTAGTATTAAGGAGAAAAGCATTTTTGGAAAATAAAAAAAAATGCTGATAAAAAGAAGTCATTATAAGGAGAAAGAGGTGCTAATGATGGCTAACTATCCAGCTCTCTTCCCTAAAATCCTGAAGACTGTCTTGATTTCAGACTTCTATCAGTTTAGTTGCTTGATTTGCCCTTCGAATATTTAAATTGTCCCCAGCATCCTTCAAAAGGATTTTATTTATGTTTCATTAACTAGTTTAAATCAAATTTTTGTCATTTTTGCCAAATTTGTCCAATAATGATGATGTCTAAGTCAGACTATTTATTGCATGACAAGTAATCATGAGGTTCTTTTTTTTTACTTTTATATTCTTTTACTCTTAATAAATATAATAATGTCCTATGAATTTAAATAATGCACATTCTCCACATGGAATTTTAAAAATAACTTTAAAATTATTGTTTCACAAATATAAGAGTAAGTTAAAAGCTGTTGTCAAAGAAAGGTGTTTTGACTCATTGAGGGATTTGACTTGAATTTGACATAATTTTTAATAAATAAATTAATTTTAATATTTTCTTAACTAAAGTGGTTTCCTTTCAGGTAATTTAAAATATATTTTAGTCTACTCTTAATTTATTAATAAAATATTATACCTGAAAAGTTATAGTATTTTAATTTCAGTTATACTCACTTTCTTGTTCAGTGGAACTAGTTTTAACAGAATTAGCATTACCAAATAACTGAATTCATAATCAAACTAAGATCAATTTTTTTTTACTTTTGCCTTTTTAAGGTTTTATAGCATGTCCATTCACATATATGAAATATTTTTTACATAATGGAAACATTTTATTGCATCTCCCTTTATGTCTAGCAATATATTTGAATCAATACCATAGTTATTTCAAACTCTTCCTTCTAAGTGAACATAACTAAGTTTAGTAGCTTTTGACGATTTAACAAAGGAAATCACCGATCTATTAGTCTGATTTTCTCCAAAAACATCTTCTGAAACATGATATAAAATATAGACCATAATGGCTTATGATTTTAGAGTATTATGTTTGTTCTTTGGTTTGTTTTTTATAATTTATACAGAGGAAAGCATGAGAAGACATTTAACAATTTTGAACCTAAATTTTCATATTTTGACTGTGGAGTAAATCCCAAAGAACCGTAACATTTGTAATTTACTTTGTTAAGTTGTAAAATTTGTATTGCTTGATGTCTATTGCTTGTATTGATTTTATTTGTATTTTATAGACTGACGTTGAGATGTAAACTTTATAAGTTCATTTGTTAAGACACAAACAGTTAAGATTAGAATTAATTTCAATCAAAAATATTATTTGGTGTACCACCCAAAGTCTAGCTCCTGTTTTTGCCTCAAATGTCTAAACCTTGCATCATCTGTGGTTTAGACTTGGACATTCTTGAATAGTCTTAGAATAACAGACAAAAGATAAAAAAGTATAAATTAAAAAACCATAGATAAATGATGACAAAGGATTATTAAAACAAACAAAAAAAATTCCAAGGACTTTTTGAACAAGAACAAGAAAAGAGATTCATCCTATTCTCTGTCATTGGAATTCTGATTGAGACTAATTATTATAGTGCTTCATCAATATTAAGGACTGAACTGAAAAGAACAATTTATTTTTTGAGCTTAGTTATTAATTAGAAGATTTTTTATCTTCTCCATGTAATCATATTTATTACAGAAAGGTATACATTTAAGTTAAATGTGTTATCACAGATTTCTTTATTCCCCAGCTCATGACCACTTAAGATTATTGTATATGTGTGACCACATACTAGAAAATTTAAAAATATTCTCTGCAAAATATTATATTGTTTTCACTTGCATTGGTAACATTTGAAAATAAGTGGTTAATATTGACACTTGTATAAAGTTAAAATTCGGAAATCTGTGAATAAAATCAGTCGATGGCAGGTGAGTAACTTGGGTATTTTAATGATGTATCCTAATATTCCAATTATGTAATTTTGCACATCTTCTGAACACTTAACTCTTTTGAATGATATCTTCCTAGTTCTAGCATGACAAAGGAAACAAAATAAGGCTATTTTGGTTGTAGCACAATCTGTCTTTTGCCAAAAAAGGGGAGAGTAAGTACTTCTGCTAGCATCATGAGTACAACATATGAATGTTTCATTATATTAATACAATTTAACATTCTGTATAAATTAAAGAATAGAAATAATGATGCACTAGAGTCAAAATCCTAATGATGTGATTATTTCTTAATTGAGGAAAATTTTATTGTGGTGTAATATCAAAATATTTAATGAAGACAGGAAACATCATTTCAGTTAAGTGGGTTTTTTTGGTTAAACTAAGTATTAAATATAAATCTAATATGGAATTACTTAAGGGTCTGCCTACTTGATAAAAAGAGCCCAACTTATCATTTTTATACTCTCACCTCAGATGAAAAACACACACAACTTATAGGTTTGCTATCACATTTGTTTTGTAACAGTTGCATCTTCCTCAACACCATTGCAGAATTCTACATATGGTAGACACTTAGAGGCAATTTAATAAAATTTTGATGCAAATTTAAACATACAAACATACACACACACACATACACACACACATTTCTCCTATATCTTAAGGAGTTGATAAGAACTGCTTCATCAATTCTAGTCATGAATAACCTATTGTTAGACAATGAGTTGTATTGGTAGGAATATAACTCATATAATATTGTTTGAAACTATATGTTTGCATTGATTAAACATTACTGTTGATCCTATTCTATGTTTGTAAGAGAGAAAAAATAGAACTCTCATATAAGATAGTTTTAAATATATGAAGACATCAATATTGCCTTATTTAGGTCTTTCGGTTAAATATTCTCTTCTCCCATCCTTGCTATACTCAAAGTACAGTCTGTGGTTCGAAAATATTATTAGCACAATGCAAAAAGACCCCACTCCAGAAATAAGAACTCGAACCTGCATATCAAGATCACAAGGTGATTTATATGCATATTATTGTTTGATGTTATGGTCCTAAAATATTCTTCATGTGTATATCTATCTTAAATCTTCTAAATTCAGGTTATGGATATATACACACAGCCATTCCATCTTTTTTTATTTAAGCATAATTTACATATAGTTTAATGCACAGATATTAAGTGTACAATAAAATCACTTTCGATATATCCATACACCCATGAACCCAAGCTTCCATTCAATGTGTAGAATGAGTCCATCACTACGGAGAGATCCCTTGTCCCTCAGGTGACTCCAGTACTGATTTATGCCGCTAAAAGTTAGTCGTGAATGTTCTAAAACTTCATCCAAATGAAATCATTCAGTATATACTAATTTATACAAATTCACCCAACATAATGTTTTTGAGATTCATCCATGCTGCTGCATATTTGAGTAGTTTGATTATTTCCATTGCTCAGTGGTATTCCATTGTGTAAATATGCCATTTGTTTATGCATTCACCTGTTCATGCATACCTGAGCTTTTTTCAGTTCTTGGCTGCTATAAATATTCTTCTACAACATCCTTTGAGAACATATGTTTTTATTTCTCTTAGGTAAATAACCAGAAATATAATCATTATTCCAGTGTAGATGTGTAATTTCTTCAATGTATTATATGGAAATATGCAAACATACAACAAATGTTAAAGAACTTTGCAGTGAACACTCAGGCCCGCTACCTAACATATACCATTAATGTTTTAATATATTTGTTTTATCACATATCTATCCACTTAGTTATTGTTTCATCCATGCATCAATCCATTTAAGTTTTTGATAAATTGCAACATAAATTATAGACATAAATTCAATCTCCCTCGAAACTTCAGCACTTACCTCACTAGAGTTGTCTTTATTTAGAGGGTTTTTTTAATTTGATGTAATTTACTCACAATGAAATGTTTGTGTACATTTCCTGAGTTTTGACATGTGCATCTACCTATGTAACTCAAACTCTTGTCAAGATATGCACCATTAATATTTCTCCAGAAAGTTATTTTATGCTTATTTCCAACCAAACCCTTACTGCATCCTATCAAAGACAACCATACTAGAGTTTTGTCTCAGCATCAATTAGTTTTTTTCTAGTTCTAGAAATTCATATAACTGAAAGCTTAATAGTTATGTAACTATTTTGTGACTGGCTTTATTTCTCTTCATTTAATTAATTTTAGAATTCATTTATATTGTGTTTGTCAGTGGTTTGTTTCTATTTAGGACTAATATTTTGTTATGTCAATAGACCTTTAAAAATATGTATTTTTAAGACAGTTTTCTACTGATGGAAGCCTAGGCTATTTTCAGAGTTTGGCTATTATGAATAAAGTTACTGAGCTTTTCCATGTATTAATTTTTGCATTAGCATGTTTTTATTTCTCCTGAAAAAATATCTGGAAGTGGAATTCTTAAGTCAAAGTTAGGTATGTATTTTATTTTATTAGACACTATTATTAACTTATTCTAAAGAGACTGTAAAATTTTACTTTCTCGAAAACAATCTGAGGGAATAGTTGCTCCACATTCTTACTAACAATTTGGTGTTATCAGTCTGTTTTATTTTTGTCTGATGTGAAGTATGAGTTGAGGTCATTTCCTTTAAAATGAATACTCAGTTTTTCCAGCACCATTTGCTGAAGAGACATTGTTTTCATCTTTAGATTGCTTTGGCTTCTGTGTTGAAAATCAACTGACCGCATAAAATGCATGACTTTATCCTATTTAATTAATAATTATGTTAAAATTTTCATTGAT
Organism: Pteropus vampyrus; assembly: GCF_000151845.1. NCBI lineage: Eukaryota > Metazoa > Chordata > Mammalia > Chiroptera > Pteropodidae > Pteropus > Pteropus vampyrus. Next base: position 11,958,271 of record NW_011888786.1, read on the forward strand.
TATGGCAACATAACAAACAATAACAACCATACTAATCATAGCAGAAAACAATAAAGAATACTTATTAGATTTTTCTTATGTGTCATCTTGTTACCTTCTTAATTCTTACAATAATTATATGAAGTAGGTGCTATTTTTACCCTCATTTTACAAATATCAATGATACATTTTGAAAATTAACTCATCCAAAGTCACGTATCTTATGTTCTTCACTGTCACATTAAATTATCTCAAGAGTTTAAGACAATCCAATACAAAATGGCCAGAGGACCTGAACAGACATTTCTCCAAAGAAGACATACGAACAACCAACAGATATTTTAAAAAGATGTTCAATTCTACCAGCTATTAGAAAAATACAAACCAAAATCACAATGATATATGACCTCACATTTGTTAGAATGGCTATTATCAACAAGACAAGTAACAACAAGTGTTAGAGAGGTTGTGGGGGGAAAGAAACCCTCATACACTGCTGGTAGGAATGTAAATTGATACAGCCACTAGAAAAAAGAGTAAGAAGTTTTCTCAAAAAATTAAGAATAGAATTACCATATGACTCAGGAACCCCCATCTGGGTATCTACTCTTAAAATTTGAAAACATTTATTGATTAAGATATATGTACCCCCCATGTTCATTACAGCATTATTCAAGGTATCCAAGACATGGAAACAACTTAAGTGTCCTTCAATAGATGATTGGATAAAAAATATGTGATACATATAGTCAATGGGATACTATTCAGTCATAAAAAAAATAAAATACTGCCATTTGTGACATGGATAAACCTTGAGATAATCATGCTAAGTGAAAAAAGTCAGATGGAAAAAGCCAAGAACCATATGATTTTATTAATTCATGAGATATGAAACTGAAAGCAGCAAACAAACAAGACAAACAAACAAACAAAACCTCATAGACAGAGACAATGGTATAGTGGTTATCAGAAGGAAAGGGGGTTGAGAGAGAGTAGAAGAGAGTAAAGGGATCAACTGTATGGTGAAGAAAGGAGACTTGATTTTGGGTGGTGAATGCACAATGCAATATACAGATAATGTATTATAGAATTGTATACTTGAAACCATATAATTTTATTGACCAATGTCAACCAAGTCAATAAAATGAAATAAAGAATTTAGGAGAAGCAATAGACATTTGTTTCCAATTGAAAATAGTCAATAATAAACAAAATATCAGGTATATCATCCAAGTAGCTACGAATTCACTCAATTTAATTATTGTCCCCAAGAAAGCCTCAAGGGGAATTTTCAAACATTTTGATCAAATCAAAATATAATTGCACTTATCTGAGCTCATTAATAAGAAATAATGTTACTCATATTTTAACATTTTTATAACATATAATATGTTTTTATTGCATAATCTAATTTTATTCTCTTTTGTCATAGTGTTCGTTTAATAAAGAAAAAACAAAACATCCAGTCTTGGAATCTAAACATTATTCTTGAAACATTACAGGCATCGTCTTGATTGCATTATGGAAGAAAATGAAGGCATGGCTATATATCTGGAAATGACGTGAAGCAAGGGTAATAGAAATAATATACAATGTGATTCTTTCCCCACTTTTACTATTAGTATTACTTTTATTACCACTGTGCCTACTAGAATACTACTATTAATACTGCTGCTGCTACTACTACTAGCAGTACAATTTATTGAGAGCTTATTAAGTTCCAGTCACTTGACTTGTAAGTAGGTTTAATTACTCCTTTTTATAAATGAAGATATTGTGGCTCGGAAAATTAAAAATGTAACTTACTTAGAGTTATATATTGATTAAGTGGTAAAGCTTATTATTTGGAACTCATATTCAAATACTCATTCAACTCAGGAGAAATAATGCAATAATGCATAAGCCTTGGAAACGACTAAATCGCAGGGCCTAAGTACTTTCAAAATGCCATCTTCAATTAAGCTCATTTCTTAAAACATTTATGTGTCTCTTTTTGGGTTGTGTCTTTCATGAATATATTTTAGTTATATAAGTTATAGCTTTGTGATATATTTTGTAACCTAGAGAGCAAGTCGCATAATGATTAATTTTTTTATTGTTATTTTTTAAATTTCTTTTGGATTCTAATTAATAATTTCTATAGTTCAACTTTATAATAATTTTACCAAGCTAAAAGAAAGAAAGAAGAGTCAAAGAAGAGAAAAAAGCAAGTATTAAAATATCAAAACCATAAAAAAATTTTGAGATTTTTTAATTTGGAAATTCATTTAATTAATAACTTTTTTTTTGATTCAGGTTTATTTCCATACATATATAATGAAATGTAGTTTTCTTTTAAAGTATACACTTTATAATGTTTACTTCGTGTATATTATCTTATTTTAAAAGTTTTATTGTTATTCTCCATGTAATATCTCCACATTCATATATAAGGTTACCTTTTATCTAGTCTCTTTAGTAAACATTAAAAAGTGCTCAGTTATTTCTCTAAGTTTTTCTATACATAGGACAATACAGTCCTCAGTGTATACATTTTCTCTTTAATATCAGAATTCTTCCTTTTATTGTATATTACCACACAAGTCAGACCTTCTAAATAATAGTATGATAATAAGCAATCATCCCTGAATTAATATCTTGTGGAAACTGCATTAGAATTTCATCGCTGATTAAATATTTAATTAATAGATATAATAAAATTTTTGATGATAGTCCCCAAATTTCTAATTTCCTAATATTAATTTTTAAAAGGCAGAACCAAATGTTTGATTTAGTTAAAGACTTTTTGACACCAACTGAAACTATTCTTTTTAGTTTTTCTTTTTTACTTTCCTAAACTCTTTTCATTTGAGCAAGAGTCTTTAAATTTGATAAATCATTTAAATTTTATTTAAACACTTTGTTTACTAGGATTGTTCATAGAAAAGTTTTTCTATATGTATGTTGTCTTACCAATGTTTAATAAATAAATTTCATATTAGTACCTCTTTTTTGTAAAACCTGGAATACTTTCTATTTTAGGGTATTTTTGTTTCTTTAAAGATTTGAACAAAATAGTAATTAAAATTATCTGACTTAAAAGACTTGTGGAGAAAATGATGATAAATTTGCATTTTTTTATGGTTATTATTTAATTTTATTTAATCATTAATAATTCATCATAAAAATAACCAAGGTGTCCAAACTGTTAAATTAATCATTATATCATCTTTTAAAAAAATCTCTTCAAATCATTGCATTTCCTTTTTATACATATAATTTTTATTAATTTATTTTGGGTTCAGTTTTTTCCTACTTTATTATTTATTTATTTAGTAATAAAATTTGCCTGAAATTGACCTATTTTAACTTTTTAACAATCAGCACATTTTTAATGTTTAATTTTAATTTTAACAATGTTATTTTATTAATATCCATTTGTTAGTTTTTTTGATGTTGCCTTTAATTTTTATTTTGAATTTAATTACTCATGAATTTTTCATGGTTCATAATTTCATTCTAATTCTTTTTATGATTAATCTAGCATGTGTCCCATTATTTTTATTTGCTTGCCTTTTCTTCCTAATGCTGGATAACCTTTTTATGTTTATATCCCATGTCATGATTAAATATTCTGCAGAATTATTTTTGTTTACATTTAGCTATTTTTAAATCTATGCTTATCTCAATCTAATTCATTATAATACTATCTTCTTGATTTTTTTCTCCTCCTTTTCTCTTTCTCCTGGTCTCATTTAATGGCCTCCTCCTGCCTTATAAACACCATTTCCCTTTATAACTATTTAAGACACCAAGTAGTATATTTTTTTCTTATTTTATGTAATAAATAATTTTTGTTATAACCTTCTTTTGCTGCTAAGAAACACTTTGCCTTTTCTTAGTGCTGCAGAATATTATTTAAAATCTGCCTTATGTTAGCTCATTATAATGACGTATATTCAAATATATCTATATATCAATATAATATATATCAAAGATATCTATTGTGACACAGTCTTTGAGGCAGAGAGCATGAGAATCACCCTTACTCGGTACTTGGTGTTAGTCAATGCTCTTTCTCAGCTCAGTAACTGGAGACATGGAACTGTCCACACTCCAAACCAATAACTGCCTCCATCTTCTCTTGATTCTGTTGGTACCTTTTACTTCATTCTTTAAAAAGAGTGGTGATCATCTTTCTGCCTTCATTCTTTGAAAAATTCATATTCATTCTTTAAGTGTCATCTCTTGATTCATTCTTTCCCAACATCCATGAGGTACCCATGTATAATATTTCCCTCCACAGTCCCTTTGTTCTTTCTATATTACTCACAGGCTTTTAAGTAAATTATTTATTTATTTGTGAGTTTTTCTGATTGGCTGTGAGTGCTGTGAAGAGCAGGTCCAATTCAGTTGAACAGTTACATCTTATAGCAAAGAGAAAACATGATTTAAGCAACGGTTCACTTGTATAGATGAGAATTTGTCAGAGACACTGAGACCTGGAAAGTTGTGTGTCTATCACACATGAGAGGTGTGTGAGATATGAGGGAACGAACTAAACACTACACTGAGGTACTATAGAGGGTGAGTTAGGACTTAAATGTCTAAATACGGTCAACCTCCTTTAAGTCTGAGTGATACAGATGTGAATGGTTTTGTGAACTGTTATACTGAAATGTTCCTCGTTGTGTAAACACTCTCAGTTCTGTAAACATAACTGTTTAAAATTACTTATTCTCTTTCTCCATTGTGTTTTCTCTTTAATGGCATAAATAAACTTTTTATTTTAGTTTATATTTTGAATATAAAGCAGAATAGACAAAGGACTTTGAGACATTGGCAAGAGAATGAGATTAAGTATTATCATTTTATCTTCACTCAATTATATATCAGGAATTGCTATTTTGAAAGTAACAGAAGCAGATCTGCTACTTATAAGTGCATATTTAACGATCATTCCTTGTTAAAGTTAAATTAATTATTCAAAACAATATTTAAAAATAATATTTTGACAGTAATTGCAAATCTACCACCTTGTGAATTGTGGAGAATGTATTTCAGTTTTCATAACTATTCTAATAAGAATTATTATAATGGAGTTAACTTCTGGAAGAATTAGATGTAAAAACTTGCCAACATAGCATCAATCAAGATTTTAACGTAAGCCTGTAAAGTTCTATTTAAAATATATAACAATGAAACTTTTTTAGCTCTAGAGTTGAAAAATGAACTCTGGCTGCTAAATCACACATCTTAAATTAAAAACAGGATTAAACCATAATTAGCAAATTCCAGATTTGGTTCAAAGCTATTCTGCACCACTTGAAGAAAATCATTGTGTGGTTGCTCCCTACACTCTCTTTTCTTACCCAGATTGATTACATAATTATCCTACTCTCCACATCATTGAGTCCTTAGAGTCACTGAACAATCAAGAAAAAACAACCCAGCTATTTTCATTATTGCCTGTATTTAGAGGTAGAGGTGCCTAGGAACCAACGGACAAAATAAACATTGCTACCAGGAAAATGAAGGGAAACAGCATAAAATAATAGAAACTATTAAAAAATTTTTATCTTTCCTTAGATTTTAATTTAGACTTTATTAAAAATTAGAGGAATTTTTTTTTAATTTTTATGAATTACCTGTTTTCATAGTTTTTAATAATATGTATGAGAGTTAGTATAGATATTCTAAATATAAAAAAAAGAATAACGAATAATTATGTTCCACAATACATACTTTAGAGAGAGAGGAAAACAAAACAAAACATGTAATTCAACAAAAACAAAACAAAATGGTGCATTCCAGAATATAAAGGTAAAATCTATCTTGGAAATTACAGAGTAGATGTCGATGCTATGGAGTTCGGCTAAGACATCACAGTAAAAGTGAAATAAAAATTTAATAAATGCAATATGTTCAGTGGTTCATTGGAAGTTAGAAATCAAATCAACAACATGAAAATGTTCAGAGATTAGTGATTAAGAAGATGACTATATTTTAAGGGAAAATTTGGGTGGCAACACAGGTTTTTGTTTTGTTTCATTTTGTTAGATTAAACCTTAAAACTTAAGGATACTATCTCAAAACAAAACAAAGCAAAACAAAACTTACCCCTAAATAAGAAGTGGGAGTAACAGCAGATGATATAATATATATCAAAAAGATGATATAGCAGAAGTGGCCAGAGATGATGGGAGTATAGGATTCATACTTAGAACTAATCATGGGTACACTAAAGGATTCTCCTCTAGTCTTTATAGAAACCATTTTCTCTTGCTATCTAGGTAATATAAAATGTATAATAGTCTTCTTTGCTATTAAATAATATTCTCATACTTAAAAAAGTGAAGTACATTCATTTCCTATAAAATGAGTGACTGTTATAAGACCTTTTTTTTGTTTTTAAAATTGTTTTAAAAATGTGTTAAAAGTCCTCTTTATTATGATTTTTAAATCACTATATATTAAATGACTATCTTCTGATTATAAACAACAGTGAAACAGAGAATTAGAATCTTTAAAAATAGCATTCACATTCAATGGCATTATAACTACTAAAGACATACTGTGACAATTATCTTATTTAAATGCTAGCATACTCTCCTTTTAAATTTACAACACAAACATTAGTCTCATTAAAGGTTGGACTTTGATATCCAGTATGCCCTAAGCTCAAATCTCAGCTATTAATACATGTGTTGATGTAAACTGAAGGCTTTAGAGTCAGCCATAGACATGATAAAATAAGAATCATAGCCAGTGATGTCCATAATGGACAATAAGGCCTTCTCTACATAATCCTGATTACTGTTTAACTGTGTGAATTAAAATCATCTTTTTTTTCTAATATCTATACAAGTTTGTCTATGGTAAGTAAACCTAGATTTAAAAATAACAGCTGTTTTGCTCTCTTTTCTGCATGTGCCTTTGTTTTCTGCTCTTTATATACACCAAAAATAAGTAATATCTCATGTGGTTGTTGTACTATTCTACTTTTATGTTTCTTTTCTGTACTATATAAACAAATCCCAGGCCATTCTAATAAGAAAAAATGTGAGTCACAGGACCTGTTAACCAGAGGCCTCTTCCATGTTTTCTGGGCGGTGACTGTGTCCCTGGTTGAATCTTCAAGAAAGATCTTAAAAAGATAGTTGGTTTTCATTATTCTTAGATTCCACATTTGTGGATTTGCCTACTAGCTAAAATTTATTCATAAGCCCAAAATCAATCATGGGCTTTCACAGACATGCACAGGGGCAAATAATTTGAGTCCCTTGGGTCCCTTGATAAACATGTTCATAGCTAAGGTCAAACACTATGTTTTTGTTTCATCTCTCAACCTGTAAATGAGTGTTTTTGCATCATTTATTTAATGCTATGTTTTTTGCACTTTTTGTGCTTTTTGTCCATTAATTCACTTTTAAAATGGTGCCCAAAGTTAGTGCTGAAGTGGTGTGTAATGTTTATAAGCACAAGAAGGCTGTGATGTGCCTACTGGAGAAAATACATAGGATAAGATACATTTAGGCCTGTGTTATTATGCTATTTGACTTCAATGCTAATGAATCAACAACGTAGTGCATCCAGAGAAAGAAAGAGGAAATTCACTGATCTTTACATGAAAATTCTCCAAAAAGTGCTAAAATAACATCTATAGTTATGACAAAGGCATGAAAAAGCTGGAAAGTGGCTAATGCTTTCTTATAAACACTACATATAATTAATTATTTCTAAGAAATATACATTAAATTGGTTGTTTGTAACAGAAACACAGGTAAAGCAACTTCTCTTTTGTTGATGAACATGTCATGATGAGAGACTCTCAGGAACCTAACTGTATATTTCCCCTAGGACCAACAGCTTTGTATTCACTAATTTAGATACTTCAATAAGTCAGCAAATTCATTCACAGCAACTTTATGAAACATAGCTACCATAAAAAAGATCAACTATATATAAAATATGGTTAAGCTTTTTTTTATGGATAGAAAATTCAAGTTTCTGTACAATTTCTTCAGTAACATTTCTCTATATATTCAATCATCAAATATGAGAGAATCTGAAACCATACAATAGAAGAAAACAAAATATGAAATCAAATGGAGTTTTACTCAGTGTTCATAAAACTGGACTTTTAGAAATAAATTTTATGAAATGTTACTTCTGTGTCTTCTAACTTGAAAATATAACTGGTTTGGATAAAAATGTACATTTGTTTTAATTCATGAGAGCAAAATTTTTAAACTCTATGAGAACACGCATCTTATACTTTTGTTCATGGCTCATATTGATATGCTAAATTGCATTCAGAAACAAATAAATGTGTACTGAATAATTCCACATTTGAAGGCAGAGAAATAGTTTCTATTTAACTACAATTTTATTACTAATTTTCTTTTTTAAAATTAGTTCTTAAAGTTTAAATAAATGTTTTAAAATGGATGAAAAATATTTAAACTATTTTCAGTGGTATTTAATGCTCATTTATGTGAAGAAAGCCTGTGCATTCATAACCATTTTTTAGAAAGAACCACAATTTAGTCTAAAAACACCAAGAAGCAATCAGAAAGTAATGACAAATATTGTTTTAGGAAACCTAATGCATTTCTCTTGCTCTAATTTAATATGTTCTTCAACATATTTCTTTAGGGTCTATTTCTCATATGAAATGTTGTAGAGATGAAAAGGGGAAAGAATGACCTATATTGCTCTAAAGTGGTAACTCCTTTTTAAATTTCAAAGTATATATCTCTTTTACACAAAAAATGTATAAAAATGATTTTCCCCCAGGCAGGAGCATTGTAAGTCAAGATTTTGCCACAGTGAGATTTTTGCTTTTGAGTTACAAACCTATTCAAAAGTTATAAACCCTGAAATATGACAGATTTTGTAAGTGTAGCACAGGTGGTGTTGTCATACAGCAGACTTAAGAAAGTATTATAAAACTAAATTGAATATGTATGTTATTGTCAGTAAATAAAATTTCAGTGGAAACCATATTCAAATAATTTAGGTAAAAAATATACAGCTGAATTTTATCTCCCTTAAATAATCTTGCTAGAATAAATATTTCCAGAGCAATACCTCTGAGTGAAGCTATTATTATAGATCATTCAATAAATCTAAAATCTAAAAACCAAGTGCATTCCACAATTTTATTCCTTCTAGTATGTCTAATGTAAAAGTAAAAGGCACTCAAATTTTTATGTAATTTCAAATTAATCAAAGTTAAATTGATTTCTTTAATGAAGAATTCACTAGAGTCTTAGTATGATAAAGTTAGTTATTAAGCTTCAAAATAGGGTATGTTTATCTTTCACTAGTTTATTTACCCACAAAAGCAGGAGAGTGTGTGTGTGTGTGTATGTGTGTGTGCGGGTGTGTGCACGCACGCATGTGTGTATGTGTTCTCTGGCACCTACTGTGTTGTGGAACAAACCTTGGCAAGCTTTTTTACAAAAATATCTGAAACTTTCCAAATGACCCTGTAAGGTGTTTTATTTATTTATTTTTGCATGTGGAATACTTGAATATAATATCTGAGGAAATTAGTACAAGTTCATTGACATAAATATTTTGAAAAAATTTGTGTTTCAATTTCTTTTGTAAACATTTTGATTTCTTGGTATAAAAAAGAATAAAAAATGAAATAAGTTATCTAGAATATATTTGGTGATGAAATGCACAGTGTGTTGTATAGTTATAGAATATTGCCTCAAACTTTGCTTAGAATTAGAGAATTAGTAGGGGTGATAGTAATAGAAAAATGCTTGGCACAATATCCATTAGTATTTAGTTATCATAAATGTTTGATGTTTCTATTCAGCAAACTCTAAGATCAGGAGACTTCATGCATTTCATGTCCTATACAAGTAACTTATCACACAAGCTCCACCTCAAAACACGGAAGTGTCAAAATTATTCTGCATCCAGCGCACCATTAGTACTAATTGAGATTATGCTAATATCTACTAGTAACAGACAACAAAATATGGAATATTGTTTCTGAGCCACCAGTATTCACTGAACTACTTTACATATATTTGCACTTATATACATTATATAAAAACCTGAGAATTAGATAAATGGGATATGTGTAAGAGTTATTATTACTTTAAATTTTATCTTAGAAATATGACATATAAGTCTTTACTGATACTATTATTTTAAATATTATCTGAGGAAGATTTCTGAGTTAGTGACCAATCATTAAATACACAGAACTTATGATAATTTCCTGGATTCTGTTATATTCCATTTAGCCACAGTTCAATTTGAAGTTTGTGGAATGATGTACATTTTTTAGTACAATATTTAGCCTTGAAATTACATTGCAGACTCAGTACTAACATCTAACTCTTAGCCCTACCAATTAATGCAGATTCAACATTTTGAAAAAGGCTGAAGTCTTTTAATAAAGCTCTTCATGCAGCAAGAAGAGAGAAGACTGATCATTGACCAGAAACCTAGCTCTGTCACAACTAACATTTCTAAAGTTGATTTTACAGGCTCACTTATAAACATTCATTCCATACCTCACTTCATTTCTTTATAAAACGATAGATTCAGTATGCACGTGAGAGAGAAGTCCTTATATTTTAAGGTAAAAGGAAAACCTTCAAAAGGGAAATAAATTTAAAATATCTGAAAATGTATGTTTGAAGAGGAGTTAGTAACTGCTCCGAAGAATCAGGGTAGAAAATCACTGAACATCTGTGAAGGTGTCAACATGATAGCTAGGGAATGAAATAGGATATTTATTGTGAGTTGAATTGTTTAACAATTAGTATATGTGTTATAAAATTATGCTGATTATGAAGAGGCCGATCCCTTCACCTTCTCTCCAACCTGCCAACTCACTCCATGCTCTGTGCAAATGACGTTCAAAGGTCGACCTAGTGTTCTGCCTAAGCAAATGTCCCAACAGCTCATGGGATACCGCTTGTCATTCTTATAGGCATCACAACTTTCTGCAAGTGATTATTGTAAATAATCCCTTAGCATGGGTAAGAAGTACCAAAAAACCATACATACCCCAGTCTAAAGACTCCATCCCTCTGATAATTGTCCCTGATTTTCTCTACTTTACCTAAATAAACAGGGAAGGAAGTAGAAGTGAGGCACCAGGGAAAAGATGGTAATAAAGACTCTTTCTGCCTTTTCTTTGTAAGGCCTATGGCATTTCCTTTTAGAACACAGCAAGTACTAATGAGCTAGCTATTTACCAGCTTTTAGAGTGTTGTCCTCAATTGCAAGGCAACACCCGCCACATTTCCTAGCACACAGAATTTAATGACTGATAATTACCTAAGATGATATAAATACCCTATATCGTGTCACCGTGTGTAATATTTCTAACTCAAGGAAAATTAGATAGGGTTAATGTATTGAGTTTCCATTAGCTTTCCATAACATAAAACCAAGGAACTTACAACCTCATTTATTTCGAAAGTTTTTTTCTAGTGGAGGTAGATTGATCGAAACACAATTTTTTTAAGAATTGAAAATTTTGTAACATGAGGAGTTTTTTCCAGGCTCCCAGAAACTGTGAGGTTTTGTTAAGAATTAACACAGAACTTTTGCATCTCAGTTTACTCTGCAACCCAACTCTGCTCCTTGGCATGAGAAAATTTCATTTGTATTCAAGAGCTTTAAGATATATTTTCCTAAGAAAGTACCATGGAAAGTTGCTTTAAAAATCCTTTTGAATAAGTCAAATAATATTTGTATAAGACTTTTTGGAAAGCATAGCCATTGGCCATTGCTTAAATTCATGATTTGAGTGATATGGTCACTTCTTTAATGAGGAAAAGTAAATTTAGCATCAGGTATACATTAGTTCTTTTAACAAAAATTTCAAACTAATTATTCTGTTTCAGTTTGTTCTCTCTGGATGAAGTTAGTCTACTAAGTTCTATACTACTAAACTAGAAAAAAATACAGCGTGTATAGTATTTCAATGTAATACCTAAAAATAAATTGACTAGTATTTCTGACCATTAGTCTACTTAGCTAATGCAATTCAAAAGAGTGCATATTGATATAATCATCTTCAGTTATATACAACTATAGCAACACTATTCACCATAAGAAAGTAAACGTCACATTAAAATCACAAAGCAGTAGCAATTTAGTCAGATTATAAAATTAAAAAAGAGCAGGTTTTCCAATATTTTCTAAAATGATAAGCTCATGTGGAGTTAGGCTTTCTAATAATTAAATCAACTCGTTATATACCTACATTGCTGTTTAATATAAAAGATTTCCAAGAAGACTGATCCTTATTTATAAAGACGAACATACACTAAGAAAAATATAAATACAAATTCTCTATTATAGAGCTTAGTGTAGTAAAAAATATATAGTATGTGTAATTTTAGAATGTTTGCGCAATTCCAGGCAATAAATAGTTACAGCATTTTAGCAAAACTGAAGTTTTAAAATTCTAAATAAATTTGACTTGTCATTTTTTCACTAGAATACAAACACATTTTGGTCTGAATTTATTACAAGAGCATAGCCTATTTGTTTTCAAGTTCATTTCCCCGGGGATAAAGTGGCAGTAAATGGATAATCCATGGCTTGATTTCACACAGTTAGGCATCCCAGCATGCACTAGGAATAGGGCAAATGAAAGAATTGGGACATTTATAACAAAGCTCCCTGCAGACTCATTATTGGCAGTGCCATGAACCATTATAAACCCGCAGTCCTGAAAGCTCAGAAATGCGTGCTGTGGTATACCACATTCATTGAAATATAGCATAATGCATTTTCTAACTCTTTAATTTATATTTAACCTTTCATTTCTAAAGGCTATAGTAATTGAGTTTCACATGTAGACAAGATTTAGTTAATTCATTATACTTTTATAAATAATCTATTTGGAAACATGTAATATACACATACATGAATAACTGAAACTTTTAAGAGCCTTTTTATTCCTGATAATACCATAATATCTAGTGCTTTTCATTTTCAAATGGGCATTTAATATAACATTTAGTCTTTTTATAAAAAAGTAAAATGCTACCAAATTATATTTAATAATCAAAAGTTACAAAAATCTTATCCCTTTTCACAAGAAAATATAATTGATGGTGACATATAGAAAATTAACCCATAACGAGAACTTTACTCCAACCTTATCACTTCTCCTGGCCAAACAATATAAATTTTACCATAGCAAAGAAAATTCTCTTCAAACGTAATGCAAAATTGTGGGGGCACCAAAAAATCTGGTGCCCATTTAGATGCATAACTACCATAAATATGGAACTAGATAGTGCATTGGGATTAAGCACTTTATAATTTTACTCAGAACTAAAACCATCCACGGGGTCAAAAAAATTAAGGTTTGACACGGTTATAGTTTATGGCTGTTCCAAAAATAAATTGAAAAGTCCAGAAGAAACCAACAATCTGATTAAGAGAAAAAATAATTTACAATGCTATAGTCAATTTAAAACAAAAACTTATTACTAAGAGATGTCAGATACATGATAGGTCAACAAGTAGATAAAACAACAACTATGTGGGGCAATGTTGATAATTCAAATTACATACATATCTCATCTCCAATTTTAAGACTGAATTCATCTTGGGCATATTCAACCTATATTGATAATTTAAATATTAATAATAATTATTATATCTAACTTTTATTAATTATCTATAATGTGTCAGGCACTAGCTAGGGACTTTTCTATAATTAGATAATTATTTAATATAATCATTTGAATTTTAAGTCATATAGTTTATAGTTTATAAGTCAAAGCACATTTATAAGATAACAGTTTTCATTTTCATGTATTTCTGTTATGAAGGTTAACAGAGTTTTGATAAGTAAAGGAAATTCTGGGACATGTTTGCATATGCAAACTTATTGCCTAGAAGGTATTTTGAACATTATGAATCTCACTTCATGGTAAATGTGTGAAAAAACATTTTCAACACTGAAAGTAGTTATATACACAAAAATTTTTCCAGAGTCTAGATCATCAGTTGGTAGCATATGGCCAGCTCACCAAATATGGCTGGTGAGATAATTTTTAGTAAAGACACTGTGAAAAAAATCTATGGATAAATGCAAGAATTAATTTTGAGGAAAAAAAATCAGTAAACAATATTAGATTTTGATAGTTTTTCCCTTCTTCAGCTATTTATGTTAATTTCTGATTCTTCTTTCAGGGACATGTTTTTCTCTGCCCACCCTGCTCGCACCACAGATGTCTTCTTTTATTGACCAAAGCAGTTGGCATTACTTCTCCTGGAATCTCTTCTAAGATATTAACCAATGGCTAGAATTTTTTCTCACTGGTAAACTAGTTGGTTCAGAGTGATAATTTTAAGATGTTTCACTTAATTTTTATATATTCAAAATATCTTATATAGTAAATAAAAAGTGACTATAGGATTAGATTAGGAACGTTTTCATGAGTGGTCTTACAAAGCCTACCAGGCCCTGCAGAGTTCCCTCCCCTCATTGCCTTCTCTCGACATTATTCATACCACTACGTCCCTTTTTCTGCTAGTCATGCTGGCCTCTTGATGCTTTTGGAACATGTCATGCATGCTGAACCTTAAAGTCATAAAGAATTGCTTTTTTCCCCTTGTCTGGAATATACTTCCCCTATACAGTCACACCCCTTAGGTTTTATTCATGTGTCACTTAGCTGACAATGTGCCCAGAGACCAGTGTTGAATGCCACCTGAGATAGGAAGATGATTGTGTACTGAAAGTTTTCTGCCACAACCTTTCTGCTTTTCTGCCTGAAATATCTATCTCTTTCACCTTTAATCTCAATTGTAAGAAATTGGAGCAAATTGCTTAGTAGAAAATTTTCATTTTCTATTTCCATTAGAAATTTTTAAAAAAAATTTCCATTGACAAATTGATGGAAATTGCTCATTATCAACTAAATATTTCTATGGCCTTAATTATAATATTGGTAACAAGTATTGCATCCCAATTTAACCACCTTTTAATCTCTTTGATGCAAGGATTAGGAACACTTTTTTCTTGTATGCCTACATATTCCACTGATTCTCTGTGGTCAGACTCTAGTACTTCAGGGTATATAGGCATGTTGAGCAGACCGATGTTTTTCGAGTGTTTCAGGAAGACTGTGTTGATATAAATTATGTTTGCATTGCAGCTCTCAGCTCAAAAAGAATTAAGTGCTATATAACATACAAAAGTATAGGTTATATAGCTGTTAATAAGGGTTTTAAGATCTCATTATTTAATAAATATCACTTTGGAATTTTGATATAAATATGTGGAGACTGAACCTTTGATTAAAGCTTGAGTGTTCGAACTACTTTGTTTTAATCCAAAATCACTTGAGCATACCTTTTATGCCTTTAAAATTTCTAAGGATAATATGTACAATGAAGAAAATAAAAAAGAACTTTGCAGTTTTACATGTGAATCAAGTCAATCTAGTTGCTCACTAAGTAGCCCAGATGTTGATAAAGTAAAGCATGCTAATATCCTAATATGACTCCTACTAAGCCCTCATGCAAATTATATTTTTTATTCAGAATTCAGAGGCATTAC
>NW_011888786.1:11974674-11983929 GCF_000151845.1 Pteropus vampyrus
AAGAGATATTATAAAATAGAACAAGAAAGGCAACTTAAATCTTTGGACTTGGAAAATTATCTCCATGAAAAATATTGAAAAAGTAAGCTATTCCCCCTTACTTGTACATATTTAAGAACTACAAAAAAGAGAGAAGCTTAGAAAAGAAATGAAGAATTTGTATTCGGAATTTAGAGGGTTAGAACTTTTTAAGTTAGAAAATAAATTTATTTCGTACCTCCAGCCTTTCTAACCAGAAAAAGATTCAGAATTTAGGACACAGCTTAAGGCCAAAGCCAGAATTCAGGTAAGACACAGTCTCAGAATAAAGATCAAATTTATGATATGGCTGTAACACCCTTCGTTTCGACCTCTGAAAAAAATATGGTTATGCAGTCTAATAAAACTTTTCGGCTAAAAAAAGTGTTCGAAAAAAGCATAAGGAAAAATGTATCAATAACTTGCTGTGTTCAGAGCCAGTAATTAAATTGAGAGAAAAGAGCATCTTAAAATGAATTGTGGGTGTGGCTTTTAGGGGAAGGAGTTATTATGGACTGGGATCAAATCCATAGAAAACCCAGAAAGTGAGAGAGCTATATTAGCAACGCTGCTACTAGTCTGGACAATAGGAAATTCAGACTAATTATAACAAGACTTCTAGGCAACTAACTTTCCAAAGGCAGAATGAGATTTGATCAGTTGCCAAAAAGGGCACATACCCCAATGCCCTTTTCTGAACTGGCTCAAGGTAAATGATAGAAAAAGAAGGAGTGACTGGATTGTGGAACTAACAAGTGAGCAAACGATGAGCTGGAAAAATCTCTCAGGCATCAGAACTAGAATTCTCTCAGGGGACATTTCATGGTTGAATTTGCAAAAATTGCCTGATAGAATATCAAAATTGATATGTGCCAGTGATTACTTTGATCTCTGGGCAGCACAGTTTCCACTGAGACATTAGGGGTATTCATCAGACATGTAAAAAGTGGCAGATGACATGGTACAACAACAGTTCTCTGACAGCAATTAATTGTAGAGTCAAAGAAAGAAGGAAGGATGAGAAAACCATGATGAGAAAACCTACCATGTAGTATTCAGGCCCAGCAATGGCTACTCAGTACTTCAATTTAAACTGAATCTGAATTTCAATGAACAGTTGAACAAACAAACAAACAAACAAAAAAGCATGAAAAGATAAGGAAAGAGACAAGTTAAAAATAAGAAAAGAAGTGAGAGGCACAAAACTAAGTAGACATAATTATTAAATGTTTAATATGTAAAATTTACAAGCACAGTATTTATACAGTTATACATAGATATCAAATATTCCTTGCTATGTTATATATAGAACTTATATATGCCAGACACTGTTCTAAGTGCATTACAAATATTAACTCAATTAATTCTTATAACAATTATTTGAGAAAAGAACTATATAATCTCCATTTAAAAAAAGAGAACCTGAGGCCAGAGAGGCTTATAAACTTTTCCATGTTCACTAGGCTAGCAAGTGACAAAGCCACTATTTGAGCACATTATCTTATTTTATCCTCTCAATTATCTTGTGCCAAAGAACATATTACCACTATTTTACAGATAAGAAAACTGATGCCCAGGGAAGTTATATAATTTATGTGAGAAGATAACTAGAATTCATTGCAGCTTATGTTTGAAGCCACATGTATCTAACTCAGATGCCAACATGCTTCCCATTATACCGCTTTCTTTTGTTTATATAAAAATAAAAATCAGACAGTGTAAGCAATGAGTCATTTATGAGGACTACAATTTATTTAGCAAGAAGTAAAGAATCTTTATAACCGCTTTGTTCAGGTAATATAATGAATGAAAAACAATAAGGCGGGCTCTTCTTTAGTACAGAATAATGTTAACTATATGTCCATGGGAGGGGGTAGGTTGAGAAATATATATGACATCAAGATACTTGAGTTAAAAAAAAAAATCAACTACGGATGCCAAAAATATTGTAAAGACCCAATACATACTTTGTACAACTTTAATTTTCATTAATAAAAACTAGTCAATATTTTTAATAGGTTAAGCAAAAAATATGTCTAGTGGCCATAAAACAGACTAGAAAGAGTGCATGAGAGATGGACAGAGAGACTAAGAAACAAAGAATCAGTGAAAGAAATACAGAGATAGAGATATAGACAGGGAGAAAGAATGAGACAGAAGGAGAATTCAGATGATATAGAAGTCCTAAGAAGAACCTCTCTATTTCAATAGCCATATCTCTGTGTTAAAAATATTAGCAGAAATGACAGCTTTAAAATCTTATTTTAACCTTTTAACTGACATATCTTTGATATGTTTCCTTTAAATAAAAGTAATTATTTTAATATATTTTTGTATGTAAAATAGTTTGAATGAGATGTAGTCTTCGACAATACATTAGCAATCTGAATATATTTTAAAATTGATTTAAAGTGTCAACAGAACTCTGAAAGATGTGCAAGATTTAAAATAAGTGTCATTAATATCCTACTTGGAACCCATTTCCAGAATGAACTGAACTGTTCTAGACCCTCAACAGTACACTGGAACTATCACCATGATGCTAACAGAAACACCAAGTGAAATTATTTCTTCATGTTTTGTTTCTTTCATTAACAAATAAACAACAGATGTGGATCATAAACTTTTAAACAACTGATAGAAAGATATTTTAGGACATTGTTATAACCTGAATGTTTTTGCCCCTTCCTTCAATTCACATATTGATATCTTAACCCCTAAAGATGATGGTATTAGGAGGTGAGGCCTTTGTAAGATGCTTAAATAATGAGGGTGGTACCCTCATGAATTAGATAAGAACCTTATAAAGGAAGCTCCAGAGAGATCCTTAGTCCCTTCTACTATGTGAAGATGCAGAAAGTTACCAGCTGTGAACTGGGAAGAGAACCTACAAGACAACATGACCATGGTATCACCTTTATTTAAGACATTTCAGCCTCCAGAACTGTAAGATAGAAAGTTTTCCTGTTCACAACATGCTAAATCTATGATATTTTGTTATAACAGCCCAGACTGAGACAGACATTAATGTCAGCTAAATGAAATTGTTTACTTTCGAGGTTTGAAGTATTTTTGTGCACTTACTAAATAAATGTAAAAATAATAAATGTACATATATAAATGCTGAGGGTATCAAGATCCAGAATATTAACATCAACAGACCTAAAGAAATGCCTCAAACTAAGAGACCATGGTATTTGTAAAGTGATGAAGGGAGGGTGGGTTGTTCCATTGACATACTTCTACTGGATTCTCTGATATGATCTAAACTCAAGTTTTCTCCTTAAATCTTTTATAAATACAGATCAATATGTTATTCTTTATTATTTTATAAATATGATAGTTCTAATAAAACAAAAATCAATTTTGTCAAGCAAATCTTTATTACATTTTCCTCAAAGGAAAATGCAAGCCAGCAATAAAATATTCTGACAAGAAAATAGCAATAAGTCTAAAGCCACATTTCACAGGCAACAATACCTCTGGAATATATTCCTGACAGAAAAGTCCATTTATTATCTTCAAGAAAGACTATCTAGAATATTTTCCTCCCAAGGAAATAACTATTATACTGACAGAAACATTTCAGTTTCAGTGCCCTTGAAAGGACCATCACTTTTAACCTGGAATAGAAAGAACTTGAATGAAGCTTGTCCCTTTGACTGCTGGAGATATTGTATATTTACTTAAAAAAAAAAAAAAGACACACAAAAAATCAAATCAAATCATAAACTCAGCTTACTATTTTATGATAGTATATTAAAATATGAAAGACAAAAATAGAAAAAAAAGTTTATTGCTTACTGTTTTCATGTGGCAACTTCATATACTTATGGCTATATTTTACAAATGGTGCAGTTGATCAAGGAGAGAAATTCAGTGTGCAAAAGATGTTTGGTGGAAGCCAACATCTAGTTTTCATCCATTCATAAGAATTTCATGTGGACTGAAAAGATATCTGGATAAATGCTTAAGTTATTTAATATCGTGACATGGTTCATGATCAGGAGTCAATTACTACATGTGTGCTTTTGGATCAGTTAATTAAGAGATATGATATTAATTTGTAAACAGAGGATAATCAAACCATTCTGAAGAATTAATGAAAAAATTCAGAAACCAGGTTTGCATAGTTTCCAGAAAAAAACCTGGCATTTAGTGGTACTTCTTAAAAAGTATATATATTATTACTTTCCCTTAAGATATAATTATAAAATATGTAGAGACCATTAACCTGGAAAGATCTAAAGATGATGTGAAATCTCCTGGCCTCTAATCCTAGAAGACAGAAAAAATTAGTAAAACTTCATATGGTAATGAAGAAAATGATAGTATTCAACTTTTGCAAAATATTGGGCAGAGTAACAAAAACATACACTAATCATATTCTATCTTATATATCTAAATAGTATCTAAGATAGAAGAAAGTTTTTGACTAATCACTGTTTTTTATTTTATCTTTGGGTAGATGGTTGGAGATAGCATCATCCCCCCAAATCTAATTATCGGACCAACTGAATCATGAAAATTTCTTTCACAAACAATGAGACTTGTGGTTTCTCTCTTAAACTAATTGAGCCTGTTGTTTATTCTTTATATTTTTTGGAAAAATATGTTTTCATTCAAGGATGAGTAAATAAAATTAAACTAGTAAGAGAGCTATAAATATTTTTTAAAGGGGCAAAATCTTACTTCACAGTAACAGAAAAAATTGAGAAAATATCTACTTTATATTTTCAAGAGGATGAAAACATGTTAAATCTGATTCAAAAGAAAGATTAAGCTAAAATGAAGGCTAAATTTAAAAGAAAAGGGCTAAAATGGGTAAATAATGAAATAAAATCCAACATCCATTTAGAGTAGGGGTTTCCAACCTCATCACTATTGACAATTTGGGCATCTGTGGGCCCATCAATCCAGCACACTGCAGTATGTTAAGCAGTACTTTTCTTTTACATGTTGGATTCCAGTAGCATTCTCTCAGTTGTGATTAATAAAAATGTCTCCAAACATTACAAAATTCCTTCTGTGGAGGAAAATTTTTCCCACTGAGAAAAACTGAAGTAGAGAAACTGATGAACAAAATGGACATGCAGAAAATTGAATACACGATATGCAAAGGAACATTGTGAATCTAGCAGTGGAACTCAGGAAAAAGAAAGAAGAAACTAAAACAATAACCTATAATAAAATAAAATTGCTTCAAAATAAAACATAAATCCTAAGTCAAAGAGATAATTATAATAACATAGGATAAATATTCTTGATCCAAAAAATATCTGTTTTCAAGTAAAAATGGACTATTATGTGTCATATAAAATTAATTATAAATGCCACAAATGTATTCTTAAAAAAACTGTACAAGAATCCAAATGGGAATTAAAAATTATTAAACATAAATCCCAAATATGTTACTAATAAAAATATTCATATTTTTAAAATAACTCTATTAAAAGAAAAATGTCATAATATAGTATATTAAAAAATCCAAAGATATTCTGATGACAACAGATACTTCTAGCAAATTGAAAAAGAAAGTTTATTCATAAAGCAGAAGAAAAGACAACACATACAAAGGTTGCTATGCATCTATTGCCATCAGACAATAAACTACAAGGCCAAAAAAAAAAAAAAAGAGAGAGAAAAGAACTTAAGTGCTAATTTGCATTAAAATATATGTTGTAAACATTTGTATCACTGTGTCAAAATATATAGCACCACCCAACTTAAAAGGAAAAAGAAGTTTGCAAGGTAAAGAATATTTGACTGAACAATGAATTTGGGGGAAGACTATGATACACTATTATTAGACTATGATATTCAGTGTAAAAACTACTTAAAGATATAATTTTATTACTTAGATATATTTATATTTATTGACTTAAACATTTAATATTTACCACAAATAATTATACAATTTCTATAAATAATCATGGAATAATTTCAAAAATAGTTTATGCATGCCACTCTAGAATTAATTCATAAAATCAGATATTTTGCTGGTTAATTCAACTAAATACAACAATTCTATAAAATAATATCAAAAGTTTAATTGAAAGTGTTCTGCTTTCGAATAAGATGTAGATAACATGGTAAATATAAGCTTTCTCAGAAAGTAAGAAATAACCAGATAAACAAAAAATACTTTACTTAAAACCATCAAAAGTTATGGAAATAAAAATATCTAAAAGGTAAAACTGAAATGGTGATCATTTCCTAGGTAAGTAAGGGACTGTGGGGACTTTTATGCTAGGCGCTGAGGGCTAGGTATGGATGGTATACACAAGAGACGGCCAGAACGGAATTCTCTTTGACTGCATAAGGAAGAACTAGATAAACTTCTGACAAAATTTTGGACTAAATCATCATATTGAATCAAGAGGAATTTCAGATAAGATAATTCTTTTTGCAGGATTATTAAGAAGGAGCTGGGCAGGTAGGACAGGAAAAGGAGCTCTTGCAATCTCAGTTTCAAAATCTCAAAATCTCCTGGTCTAATAGATCCATAGTATTGCAACCTCACAGACTCAAGGTCTTATAGTCTCAAAAATCTCTTGATCTCAAGTACAGAATTCTCAAGGTGCCATTGTCTCAAGGTCAATTCTCTATCTTAAAAGAATCTGATCATTCCATTCTTCTCTAAACCCTCCCATTTTTTCTTAGGCTTTTGTAATTCTACATTCATATGAATTTTATCTTTAATTACTAGTCATTCTATCATCACATCTTAAATAATTCAAGTGATGTTGAAACAATAGGTTATCTATATTAAACAAATGAAAATAAATTGGATCCTCCTTACTACACACACACATAAATATCAATTCTATATGAGTTAACTACCTTACTATGAAAGAGAAAATATAACACTTTTAGAATTGCATAATAAAAGTAAATGAATTACTATACACATTGATATCAAGTTCAGAAACATTTTTCAGTTTTTAAAAAAAGCATGAAGCAGAAAGTTTGATACTATGCAACACTAAATATATATAAATACTAAGCAAAACTAAATATGTATAAATACTATTGTGTACCTATCCAGGAAAAAAATAAAATTAAATAAAACTTATAAGAAACTGATAAGCACAATAGTCAGGAAAATAATTTTTTTTTGCAAGTTGAGGACAATACAATATGACAGGACATGTGAACATATATTAGTAATTTTCTAGTTTTTAACTGGATTGCTATTTTATCTGCATCTATTACTGCATTCATAACATGTATATATTATGTATATTCTTTAGTTTGTATAATATATTACAAATAATAAACTTAGAGTAAATCTTTGAAGATTTGTCCTAAAAGTTAAGAAAAACAATAACTAATCTCTACCCTCAATATTTTAGGATACAATTATTTATTAAAAATATTTGAGACTTAGCTATTTGAAATAAGAGAAAACAATATTATTGGAATACATATGTATTTTAATACATATATATACACATTCATTATAAACTTTATATCAAAAAAGAAAATATAAGAAAGTCAATAAAAAATGCTTAAATTTAATGAGATTAGTTGTATTCATGAGATTTAGTTTTAGTTTCAGGTAACACAAAAACTGAACTCAAACTCTAAAATATTCATTTCTAAAAGTCTAGAGAAAGGTATATTTGAAAGTTGATTTTAATTCAGAGGCACTATGATGTCATTACAGACTCAGTTTCTTTCTCATTAGACTTTATTGTCCATATCAGCTTCATCCAGAGGCTGGATCTCTTTATGGTGACCAAATGACTACAGCATGTCCACGTGACCTCTGTACTCCATATTATGCATAAGGGGGAAAAATCAGAGTATTAGAATTCACTATTGGTCCATATGCATTCATGAACCAGTCTATCATAAGGAAAATAGAATTTTTAAATTGACTGTGTCAAAAGGGGTCATCCTGGGAGCTGTAGTCAAAACAAATTAGTTATATGAGTGTGTGGATAGATGTGCCATCCAGTAGATGAATGATCGATATATGAAATACAATCTCAGGGCTTAAGGAAGCAGAAAAAAATGATTATTTAGTAAGGAACCAAAAAATGTCTAATGTAAATAAGTAATTAAATAAGTAATTTCTTCCAAGAAAAATGCAGGCTTTCAGTATACTCAATCAAAATATCCAAATATTTTTAAGATTTTTAAATTCATTGTAAGTTACCTGGATGAAAAAAAAAAGTTAAAAAGAAAATGCAATCCCAGAGCACAAAAAGAAGGATATGATAGTCATTATAAGACATACATCATAACCTTATTAAAATATCATATTAATACTAAATATGTATTAAGCTTTGAACTTTATCAAAAAGTTATGAACTATTACCTAAGTGCTATTATGGTCAGAGTTTGGGAGCTTTAATCAAGTCATAAACATGAGATTGAAAGAGATGAAAATGATGCACTGTTAAGTTCTGGTCATAATACACCATTAGCTCAGTTGTTTATTAGGACATGGGGACAATACTAATTAGAAAAAAATGCATTCATAATGATTTTAACTATATAAAACTATATGCATATGAATAGAAATAAATAACAATTTTGTTCTCTATGGATAGTGGTATAATTTGTACTTCACAAAGTTTTAAAATATTGTAGAATTTTAAAATTCCCTATGTACATGAAGAATAAAAATAAGGTTATTTTGGTACTTTAAAAATACGCTTCACGTATATAGTTTATATTTATTTTATAAATATATACATACATAAGACAATATGATATATACTACCTAGTAGTATACATATATATCTCCTTTAATAAATACATATATATCTCATTTAAGTAGTATACATATATATCTCCTTTAAGTAAAAAATAAAAATAGTGGTAAATACACAATATACCTAGTCTGGACAAAATTGTGTGTATATGGATACATAGATAATAGGTGGTAGACAGATGATAGATAAATATATAGATAGATGATAGATGATAGATAGTTGACAGATAGATGATAGATTGATGATAGATAGATAGATAGATAGATAGATAGATAGATAGATAGATAGGTAAAATTTACCAGCAGGAATTGTTGCTTCAACAAATCACACAACCATACTGCTTTATGCTTTAAGATACTTGAAAAGATACAAAGAAAATAAAAAATATAAATTGTCCATATAATAATACAATAAATATATTAAAAGTCACACATTTTGAATTAATATATTACTCAAAAAACTCAATCAAAATGCTTAATTTTTGTTAAGCAAGGTATACTTGTTACTTCCT
>NW_011888786.1:11984744-12008405 GCF_000151845.1 Pteropus vampyrus
ATATACTTATATGAAGCACAAAAGAATAGATTCAAAAGCTAAAAAGTATATACAAAGTATATACAAAGTATATACAAAGTAGTGTTATTGAAACTTAGTCTTTGGCAAGTTTAATTATATTTAAGAAATAGAATTTTCCAGTACTATTATCTTCTCTTAAACTGAAACTGGCTAAGCATTGATAATTTCAGGCCAAGTACTGTTTCTGGCATTAGTAGGCCTCCATTTGGAAAACAATGTCATAGGGTTTGTGTAGACAGATGGATAAATGAACAAAAGCAAAATAACATGCTAAGTTTTTTCTTTATTTGGTTTTCTGCCAAATGGGACTGTATTCCCGTAGAAAACAAAAAATACATATCCTGGCACAAATTTAACTCTTCCTATGTCAAATTTCTTTCTGAATTTATCTTTTCTGGACTATTTCCACTTCATAAAATGATTAAAAACTTGTTTAGAGCAAACATTTAACCAAGTTCTCCCAGTGTATAAATTATTCCTTGGAATAAAGTTAAATGAATATTTAACTACCAAATTATTTGTTGGTGTGGACTGAATTAGGTTGCCCCCAAACTGTTATGTTGAAGTCCTAACCCCAGGACCTCAGAATGTGACTACATTTAGAGGCAGTCTTTAACAAGGTAATTAAGCTAAAATGAGATCATTAGGGCAAGCCCTAATCTAATCTAGTACTCTGATCTTTATAAAAACTGAAGATTAGGACACAGCCATGTACAGAGGAAAATCATGTGAAGACACAGGAAGGAGAAGCCCATCTATAAGTCAAGGAGGGAGGCCTCAGAAGAAACCAACTCTATAGTCAAATCGATCTTCAACTGCTAGCCTAGAATAGTGAGAAAATGTGTTTCTGTTGTTGAACGCCCTCCATGTGTGGTACTTTGTTATGGCACCTTAGAAAACTAATATATCTGTGATAAAGTAAGTTTGGTATTTTGAGCCTCACTGGTAGCTGATTTCAATACAATTGGTCTGATTATCTGTGTATACTCCTAAACTATGAAGTGTATGTAAGTAATTGGGACAACAGTATACTTGTAAGTTTAGTTAGTTGTATAGACAGGCTAAGGATTCTCTCAGGATAAAGAACATATCTACAATACTATCTGTTCAGTGAATTGAAAATACAATACTATACTTAACATTCATGTCAGTAAAACTGATTCTTGTATCTGACACAAAAATTATCTTCTATTGAGAAATTACAATGAAAATTTGGGATTATTGTGAGAATGAAACATGGTATTTGTGAAAATACCTAGATTACTAACCATATAATCAATAATCAATATTATACTGAATGAATTTGAAAAAAGATACCTTCTTACTTACCAAGCATACTTTATCAATAAACAAAAGATATCAAGAAGGGACTGTTATGACCAGATTCTCTTAAAAGAAATAGGAAATTCTCTGTACAGCAGCATAGAAGATATACTGCAGGAGGTTGATGTCAGAATACAAATGTGTGATAAAGATTGTACTTATAATAAAAGAACATACAAAGGGAAAGGATATTATTATTATGTCCAATCAAGAAATCCGAATTCATAGACTGATAGCCATGTGTTGGGTATTAGGAACAATGGATTAGGTAGTTAGAAGCCAGATTATGAAGGCAGAAATAGTAGGATTTAGAAATAATTTAGGAGAAAACATGAAGTCTCCTGAGGAGAATATATGCTGAAAGTAGCGCTTAAAAAGATTTGTCTGACAATGAAGGCTATGCATGTCCTTGATATTTTAGTTTTATGCTTATAAATCAAGGATAATAAAATATGACTTATGGGGAAATTGGGGGGATTAATTACAAATGCTAATGTTTGTAAAGAGCTTTAAGAAACACTGAATTCAATATCTTATTGCATCTGAGTTCAGGGCATTTGCATTTCTCCTCTTGTGAATTTCTATTCACATATTCTGAAGTTTCTTTAGATTGAGATCTAGTAAAAGTGGTTTCTGAGAGCATTTAATGAAAACAGAGGCATCTGAGAAGAGCAATTGGCAAGGTTGGACCACCTCAGAAGTATAATAAAGTCCAAATTCCCATAATACAAGGTCACTAGGAAGAGTTTCTAAGAGAAGCAGACAGCTTTCGATTGTTTTTCTCACTAGTCATCCATTTCCTCACTTTTTAATTCCCAGATTCCAAAGTAAAATTTCAGATAACCCTATATGGTAATTAACAGTTAACCATAGGAATAATCCAATACTGATTAAGGAATTAAAATTGTTAACGAGTCTCATAATTTTTATTATAATTAAAGTTACACGTTGTTTTGGAAAAATCAAATCATTTTTACAATTTAGTAATGTATGATATATAAATTGTCTACATGAAAAATTCTTCATATATAAAATATACAAGGGCTTAGTAAACCACTACTCATTATTCTATGGATTTCTGTTTACTGTTATAGATTATGTTTACTAAGAAAATGTCCTCTGGGGCTGCAGAAACTTAAATCTCTGCTCTACCACAATAGCTGTTGTAATAATACTAACAATAATGCAATTCCTTTATGTAACCAATATCTATGAAGATAAAGTATTTGTCAGTCACTATTCTTGGCATGTCTGATTGTGAGTGGGAAAGTGGGACTAAAATGGAGATTTTAAAACATTTTTCATCTTTACACACATCTCTTATTTTTACAATAAGTATCTATTAAGTTTATGATAAAAAGTTTTCACACTGAATTCTATACTATTATTCTTGCCCTCATTAAGCAATTTTTCTTTCTTGGCAATATCACCATCTTTAACATCTTGGACTTTTCCAAGTAAATCATTCCCATGTGTTTGCTCTCTTAGCAACTCGTGCCTTTTCATCATTAGCATGTCTCAAAAAGTCAGTCTTTGCATTCTGTTCTTACTACCACTGTATAATCAAGGCCCTAAATTAGATATAACTATATCAAGTGGCTTGCTGAGAGAGCTGTCAAATATGCTTCCTCTCCTTTATTTTTCATGCTATTCAGTTTGTATCACTATGCTCTTTGCTAAATGAAAGGAAGATTGCAAAAACATTGGCATGGTGGTATAAAGGGTTGGTTCTAAATTTCAGATCTATCACTTACCATTTTTGTCACCTTGTTAACATCACTTAAAAACACTAGTTTCTATTGTCATCTGCTTGAAAAGATGGAGATAGTACCAAGGTATTGCTATCTTCTCTCTTACCGTAAAATCTGTCGGAGTTAATCTTTTTAAATATCTAGACTTGATTTGTCATATTTATTATTGCCTCGTCTTTTCTTTTTTCTCACTATTCTATCTTTGCATGCTTTGCTCTAAGAACCAGGTTAACACTATAAGAGCCCCTTCTCCGTAAGTCTTTCCCCTAGTTATCTAATTACAAATATATATTTACACTTGTATATATAATTTTACTTCAAGTTTTGACAAAATTCTTGGTTTTTTTAAGTGCAATCCTCTGCCCCTAAACCTCTCATCAGAATTGAACACAATCAAAAGTATAGTACATTCTCTTTTCAAAACTACTGAGATGAAGAATGGAATCATCTTGCTGGCTTTACTAATCTTGATTCATTACACTGACTGAAAGAGAGGCATAGTTTTCCCTACAGCACAAGACTATTTAGTACAAAAAACAAAGTTGTTCTACCAAAGAAGAAAGTGAGGAGGTTCAGAAGTAAGGTAACATATTGTGGTTCTAGGTGTCACTTGCAATGTGTTACTAGAATGTTTCTGAACTCCTTATCAAATTTTTTGAGAGCTAGAAAGGGAGAAATATAATTTGTATCTGCACGATCAATTACTGGGAGAGTTGCGCTGGGTATAGAATAGATTTTTGTGTCTGATCCTATTTCTAATGCCTGTCTCTAAGATCATTGCATCTCTTTTGGTGTCTGTCTCATCAAGTATTAATTAACAACTTGAGAAAAAGAGATTTAGAAAATTACAGGTTTCTGATTTGGGTGTTTGTAATGGAAGACTATTCAGCAAGACAGAAAATATTGTGGGAATGATAAATTTTTAGAGATAACCAGATATGTGAAGAACTGTTGGATATGAAGAACTGGTCAAATTAGAGAATTAATAGGCAGTTAGAAAACTGATTGGCCTATTGTCCAGTAGAGAAGAGATGCATTAGAAATGGAAATATTTAAAGTCATTTACAAAATTGTGTAATACTCAAAGCCACTGGGTAGGGATGAGATATTATTCAAGAGAGATTGAATACAGAGTTCCAACTAACACCAACACAGAGGCATGGACATAGTTAATGAAGAATTTACAGACATTATTAGATAACTACACACACACACATACACACACACACACACACACACACGTATTTAAGTCAAAAGTAATATTTTAATTAGGAACTATTTTGGTATTTTTAACTGTGTTTAATCTTTTTGTTTCATTCTTCTCTTGACGGGTGCATACAACTGATAATTTGAAATTTTTTTCTTCAATGAATGCGAGAAATACCTTTTTAAATAAAATATTTAGATGTCAACAATTTTGCCAATCACATCTCTTAATGTAAATGATCTTTTAATTTTAACTCATATTTTTCTTGCTTTAATTTCTGATTCCAGAGTTCTTTGTTTTGATGTCTGTTATAAAATAATAAAGACATGATGCAGTTTGATAATTTTATCAGTGAACTAAGTTGCCTGTCAAATGTGTAAAATTGGAAAGTAAGGATAAAGAAAAATTAATTAGTTACTAGTGACTATTACAAATTACTATTAGTAATAAAATAATGAATACATCCATAATTGAAAAAAAATTCCAAAAACACCTACCACTAAGTTTTGTGGAAAGTAAAGAATTAGTTACAAATTTATGGTTTTATGTTTTAATTTTGGACTTTCCTGTCAATAATGCCTTTATAACTTTGAACATACAATATTTTGGTAAAAACAACAAAAAAATCATTTTCTTCTTGTTAGTAACTTAAAAAAAAAAAAGAAAAAAAAGAAAACCACTCTATACCCATGCAGAAAGTTACCAGGGAGTGGAAATTTATTAATTCATTCATCCGTCTCTATAGCCATTCATTCAAAAATATTATTACAACTTTACAATTATAAGGGAAACAAACATTTTTTCTTTTCTCAAGAACTTTCCAGCAGACTACCTAACACATAGTTCATACAATAAATGCTTGTAGTATGGAACAATCAATAAAAGTGATAATTAAGAATAAATTGCCTTTATATTGTGAACTATAATGTAATGTGATAAGTTCTATAATAAATATATGAATAAATTGCTATGAAGAACTATGTGGTTGTAAAAAGGCTTCACAGGAGGATATGACCACTGAAAGATGAAAAAGTAATTCATATAAGACATATTTAGTATTTAAAGATGTGGATAAGAGTAAATATGATGAATTAATAAATGAATATAGTAAATTCTTGACCCAAATTGTCTTGTAAAAGAGACTTTATTTTATCCATTTATTTTTTAAATGTGTCGTGGTATAATCGACAAATCTACTTGGAGAAAGAAATGCAACGAATAAAATAGACTTCTTGTACACATAAAGAGCTCAAAAAATGTTTCTAATAATACAAAACACTTTGTAAAGCATCGAAGTTATTACATAAATAGGAAATAGCATTCATTAGTCAAAAGAAATAATTACTTGGAAATTTTACTACAGAAGTAAGGAAAAACTCCTACTCACCTCATGAATATATGGATTATTCTCTCTGTTGCAGATACTTCACTATTTATGTGGAGGCTTTCCTTTTCCTTGCTTTAAAAAATCTGTGTTGATATTCCTGTGTGCCGTGAATATACATATCAACCCACTAACTAGGCTTGCATATCATTAAGTAGATTAAAATGAATGATAAAAGTTCTTTTTAATAAAATGAAAGTGGTTCTCTTTCTTGTTAATTGTGTTAAACAAAAGCCTCTCTTGGGATCGAGTCATTACATTTATCCTCTCTACCTATGAAATAGAGCCATTAGATATTCACCTTGATCAATGTAAATGTCCAATTAAGGCAATTCAGACCTAAATACCTTTCTTGTTTAAATGCTGTTTCTTTTATTTGATCTGATAAGACTGCTTTAATAAAAATGGAGGTTTTTTGGCCTTTTTTTTTGATATGTATTGCCAAGAGAAGCAAAAATGAGACCTGTAACTATTTCTTAAACCTATTTTGACCTATTTTTGCTAAGTCTCCAAAGATGGGTAAAACTAAATGGCTAACCTCAATAAGTTTAAATATTACCGAATGATGATAAGAAAAAACACGAATATCTACAATCAAGGTAGATAATATATATGGTTTCTGATGAATCGTAGAAGTGGACTTTTGTTTTCTTTTGTCTTTTTTTTTTTTTCGTGTGAAAGCAGGGAGGACATGGAAATTGAAGGACATCACTGTTCAAAGTCATTATAAGCATTACAACGAAATAAATATTTACAAAGTGCAGCTATTAAAATATATCCCTTGTCAAAAAAAAAAAAAAAGCCTTTACTGGCTCCCCATTAACCTCACAAATGAGTGAGGAGCAGTTTGAAAACACAGGATCAGGTGAAAAGAATCTCAGGTAGGAAAATCTTTCAACAAAAAGAGCCAGGAATGCAAAAAGCATTAAATGAATGATGAATTTTACAATATTTCAAGCGTAAAACAGTGCTAAAAAATGTTTAATGTTATACTTCTTCATATATATTAGAACCTTCTAACAGTATACTACCATTCATCCTCATGAATGATGAAAAATACAGCTATTCTAAGTTGCTGCCCAGACATTTTAGAGTATGACAACCTTGCTTACTTCCAGAGTCTAGACATTTAGATAAGGACCTGAGCTTACCTTCCTACCAAAAATTTCTGCTTTGCTTTTCCTGGTCATCTTTTAAAATAACCACTTAGAGCTGAGACCTCAAAAAGTGACATCTACCTCAAGCATCCTATAAGAGATATATGCTATCCTGCTCTCCATTTCCTGCTTACTGGTGACCTGGGGCAGAGGGCTGCTCTTTCTGTTGGATCACTGTATCCCCAGCTCTGGAATCTGTTACTAATAAATATTGTGACTGTACTTCTTTTGTGCGACTGTATTGAAACTATGCCTTCAAACAAAATAAGCCTGGATTTTCACTTCCCTAAAGTAGAAACTTGAATGTTGAGGGAGGTACCTGCCAACACTATGTGGGTAGCTGGTGCCGCCTGATTCAGCATGTCATAATCTGCATATTTTAATTTAATACACCTGTCACGGCCCCAACACAACATGTGCTATTATTGCTAATCATTTTGCTTCCACACATTGACGTTAGGACGGACTCTCAATATAATTTGCCACTTTTTTATTAAGCAGTCAAATAAAATTTAAATAAAAATTTTAAGAGGAAAAAAGATTAAATGAATCTACATGTATATCAGTTCTAGTACTCTCCATGTAATGGTATGTGGAAGCGAGGCCTTGGCAGGTGATTACGTCATGAGGGTGGAGCCACCATGAAGGGATTAGTGACTTTGTAAAACACCTGGAGTACTCTCTCACCTGTTTCTCCATGTCAGGTTTCTTGATCTTGGCATTCCCAGCCTCTAGAACTTTGAGAAATAAATTTCTATTGTTTATAAGTCACTTAGTCTACAATATTTTTATTATACCATCCCAAATGAACTAAGACATTATGGCTGCTATAAAAAGCTCTACAGACTGGATGGCTTAAATGTTTTCACAGTTCTAGAGGCTGAATGTCTGAAATCAAGGTTGTACAAGAATTGGCTACTTCTGAGGGCTCTCTTCTCGGCTGGTAGATGGCTATCTTCTATCTGTGTCATCACATGGTCTTCTCTCTGTACCTGTCTGTGTCCTAATCACCTGTTTTTGCAAGGACACTAGTCATATTGGATTAAGGCCCATCCTTATGATCTCATTGATACTGAATTACCTCTATAAAGACCTTCCATCCAAGATATCCAAATGAAGTCACATTCTTACTATGGGTTAAGACTTTAACATATAGATTTTGTGGAGACACAACTGAGCCCATAACAGTAGGTAATAAATTTGTGAAGCCAAATTCTTTATATTCTCTATGTATCAGTAACTTCTATAGTGTCATTCAAGAGGACTTTTTACAGGGATATACTGAATGATAATGACTGAATTTATTTGTTATAATCTTATGTAAATTGCATAGACCTATAAAGACATGCTTTTAATTATTTTATTAAACATATAACTTACTGAAATAGTTTATTTTCATTGAAAAAATAGATATAAGTGGAAATTAATAACTCACTAAGCCATTTTGACAAATAAACTATGATGGCTAATAAAATCTAAGATTAATTGCAAATTTCTCATAATTTAAGATGAATTTAGTGAATTTAATGTAAGCAGCTCAGTTTAAGGTTTATATAGGTTAGTTTGTGACAGACAAGGTTAAGATGAAAGTAAGTTGCAGTAGAAATTACATGAATGATCTATTGAAAACTTTTTAAGTTTATGATTTTCTACTTCATGGTCCTTTTAAAAGATTTATTAATGGCCATGCCACTCTGAACAAGCCCAATCCTGTCTGATCTTGGAAGCTAAGCAAGGTCGGGATTGGTTAGTACTTGGATGGGAAACCACCTAGGAAGACCAGGTGCTGTAGGTGTAAAAAAACAAACAAACAAACAAACAAAAAGATGTTAATAGATTTAATTGATAATTTTCTTTATGTACATATTCAAAATAATAACCTCAAATTATCTTAATTTGACTTAATGTAAGAATAAAATAATAATTAGTCTTAATTTTTTAAACATACTTATTTCGTCATCATTTAACTTATAGTTAGTGGAAAGATTTCTATAATTGTGATTAAAATGCTTTGAAGTACACACTTCTAAACTTAATACAAAATTTTAAGTTCTGTATAATGTGCCAAAAGTAGTTGATATATGTTTGACATTCTTAAGATATATGCTAAAGGGAAGGTTGTAATTCAATTTTATTTTTATTTTTGAAATTTTATGGATAAAAATACAGACCCAGAAAATCCAAGCTGCTTTTTAAAGATCCTGCTAGTAATAAGTGAATAAATTAGATATTCAAAATCAAAACTAGTATTCTCTCTTCCATTTGTTTCCAAGAAAGTATTTAGTTAATGAAAATAGAATATATATATATGCGTATATACCAAATAGTTTCACTTAATATTCTTAATAGGAAGAGCACTTTTAATTTAACTTTCCCTAGACTAATATTCAAAGATGTTCCAGATATAACATCTCATTTATTGATATTCACAAGTACATACATATTGTACTTATATTTATTTTTATTTTTAACTAATGCATACTGTACATGCAAAATGATAACATAGAAATTATTATTTTCCACAATTTCAAGATGAGGAAACTAAGGAATGAGAGGTGATATACTTGCCCAGGTATTAGTTGACAGAGTTAGCATTTGAATCCAGCCGATCTGGCTGTAAATTAAATCCCCTTAACAACTATACCATGCAGATATAAACTGTCAGTTGGCACTTCAAAGCCATATTTGGGTACACAGACACACTCTGACTCTCAGATGGAAGAGTAAGATGAATAACAAACTAGATGAGCAATGCTCCACAACTTTTCCTAGATTAGAAAGAAAATCTAATTAGAATCAAGGACACTTTCACTGATATATTGTGGCATTCTCTAAAAGATAAGTTTAATGTTTCTCTTACTTCTTAAAATTTGTATTAAATTATATCTCAAAAGATATGTTCTCTTTCATTACTTAATTTTTTCTATTCTGATAACTACAAATATTTGTACGAGTCACTTTGTCTATTTTCTACATATATCATTTTTCTCCAAATGTTTATTTTACACATTTACTTTTCTCTCTCTAGACTTTGTTTGCAAACGTCATTGTTGTGGGGCAAGGTTACACTATTAAAATGAGTTTTAATATTTATTTTCCCTACCAACTATCATATATCTTACTTATTAACATGAAAGTAAAGTATTTCATGAATATAAACCACACAGATCCCATTGCTAAACAATTTAATAAACAAATATTGAAATACATTGCAACTTAGAAGACATACTTCAATATCTTATTTACATTTTGTATCTTATTTGCATTTATGTATGCTAGTCTATATAATATTTACAAATTTTGATTCTCTTTTTTTATGACTAAGAATTATAGTCTTCATTCTTTTTTTTATATAAACTGAGAGTTCAATTTTGGGGAGAATTCAAGGAGTAGTATTTAAGAGAAATACTCTTTACTTTATGTTATTAACTTTATGACATATTTATAATTATAAGCTCTAGGTATTTGTTCTAAGTTTATATTAGTCATAAAAAGCTTTTATTTTTTATTCAAAAATAGTATATTTATTTATTCAAAAATCAAGTTTTTCTGATTTCCATCTTCTTTTTCATCACTTTCATATATGTACTTAATTTTAGTCTTTATTAATCTGTCATTCTAGATTTATAATCATTAATGTTGCTTCTTATTCACCCAATTTGTCATCAACTTCTGGTATTTCTGAAGGGTGTGTTTTATTTAATGTGGTGACTTTTCTGGGAAAAATAGAAAATGGTGTACAAATGAATTTAAGGTTGTGTCATAGAATTTTGTTGATTTTTTTGCTTGTAATTTTTCAAATATATAGTTTTTTTTTTTTTACTGTTTCAATTCCTATTTCAATGTGACTTTCAGAACCATTGCTATCCTTTAAATTTTAATACTGATAATGTTGGAATATCCCCAAAATGTTACCAATATATCTTAATATAAATGGGAACAACTAAGTGTGCATTAAGTGCAGAAGGTTTAAAATTATTATGTGCCTGGTTTATAAAAAAAAGAAGTCAAGTGTAGAAGTAAATACCAGAATTAATATGTTCCATCAGAAATATAAAAAAAGAATATCAAGATTAGAAGTCTCCAAGGCCTTTTAGTCAAATCACCCTGCTAATTGGGTCTTTGCTTGAATACTGCTTGTCTTGAGAGGCTCATTACCTCTTCTTTCAATTTTTTTTAGACCAGTTTTCAAGAAAATGGTTAATAGAACAGTATAGGCAAATGTCAATGAATAAGATTCAGGGCCATAAAAACTGTCAATGACCAAAGCTTGGAAAGCTGACTTTTACCTCTTGGGATCAGTTATTAATTAGCAAATATGTCAGAAAAATATTCTTTTACTGAAAAAAGTTTTCAGGGAAATTGTCTGTTAGGACATTCTCACTTTTGTCTTAATTATAGGTGTCCATTCATATCACCCTTTGTTTATTTCTCTTGAAACAAAGATTTAAAGTCATGTAGAAGTAGTCTTCGATTAAAAATTCCTTCATTCTCCTCAACTAATTATTTTATAAAATACTATCCAGATCATGTTAGGCTCGATTATTTTGCCACATTAACATATATCTTAGAATGCCAAGCCATTTTAAAACATAATCTGACATGATTGTGCACAAATATCAAAGATATGCACAAGTATCAAGTGTTGTAGGAAAAGTCTTATTTAAAACTTTTCTAGCCAACCCCCTGGCAGCAGAGTCTTATAATAATTGTTAGTATATGACCCTTTATATTGTTAAAGTCTCCAAATTAATCATAGAAAGTATTTTTCTCTTTGCCCTAGCTTATCTTTGTTCAACTGCTGTTTTGAACTATTTATGACGAAAGTTGAAAGTATCTGACCTAACCTTATTTTTTATTTTATTTTTTAAGTACAAATTACAGTCATATAGACTACAAAGAAAGTATCGTGAACAAGTAAGTTTACTAGAGAATTCTTTTAGCTGATTTCCAGAATCATTGGTTTAAGAAGTTTTTTTTTTTCTTTTCTCATAATATAGTCATTAGACATGAAAATTGTCTAAAATCGTTGCTCTCTCTGAAAAATGATAATGTTAAAATTTTAAATATGTGTTTGGGGTGGAAATATGATCTTGGAATATCCTTTGTGAATATCAAGTTTCCAGTTTACTGAACATAAATGCATAGGAGCACAGTTTTTTAAGGCTTACCTAGAAAAACATGAACTGAAAATGAGGTTTACATTTACAAAACATAAAAAAAGTTTGCTAAGTGAATATATTAAAAGGAAGTAATGTGGGTGTGGTGGGGAGAAGAGGAGAAAGGTCAGAAGCCAGATAGATTTAGTCACAAGGAGCAAGTAACACATCCTTAGTTGTTATGTGGCAACTATTTCTACTACTATAGACAAGAGGCGATAATGTGGATATTTTCTTACATTACTTTACTAGTCTAAATTACCACACTGTATGTTACTTTCCAATTTCAATTGCCTAAACAAAGGCTGTAACAAGGAGAAGGATATTCAAATTACTTTGAATACAACACTTTTTATTCAGAACTGTTATCAAGAGGGCACAATATCAGGCCAATGCTTCATTTTAAACCAATTCTTTTTGTAATATTTTTACAACTAATTTTCATCTCCGGAAATTTGGGACAAAAAAATTCATATTTCTAAAATGACTAAATCTTAATCCATGGCTCCAAAAACAATGATGATGAAGGGAAAAATGTATTTAAAGAAAACAATTAAAAATTTGAGTGGGTAAAGAAATCCAAATAAATATTTAATTTAGAATGTTATTTAGTTAGTAATTCAATAGCAAATATTTTTCATAGATCAGTAGTTACAAAAGTTAGATTGCATCTAAGATTCTTCTAACTGTACCAGAAATCATTTTCAATTAGGTTGTGATTAGACTCAAAGCTATAATGATAAAAATAAAAATATGGGATTTCCACTTATTTTTATCTGAATTGTTATAAATGTTCTATTAAATTCAAATCAAAAATTTTCAATTAGGCGAACACTTTATTTGAAAGACTGTGAATGTAAAAATAACTGGGAAGTTTTCTGGAAATTTAAATTACGATTGTGCTGTATATTGCAGTATCTATCCATCTTCTATTATAGTAAATCATGCATTTATGAGTTTTATTTCAGAATGTAAGTCTTTTAGCTTGAAACACTGTATCCATAATTATTTGTATTTTACTTTATTTACAAATATCTTGTATAAATTTCTTATGGACTGAATTGTGCCCCACCTCTCCCAATTCACATGTTGAAGCTCTAACCTCCAATGTGACTATATTTGGACATAGGGACTTTAAAGAGGCAATTAAGGTTAAATGAACTCGTAAGAGTAAGGCTTTAATTCAATATGATTGGTGTCCTTCTAAGAAGAGGAAGAGATACCAGGGATGTGTGTGACAAAAGAAAGACTACGTGAGGACACTGTGAGAGGCAGCTGCCTGGGAGACAAGGAGAGGGCACCAGTAAAATTCAACCCTCTGGTACTTTAATCTTGGAGTTTCAGCCTCCAGAATTTTGAGAAAATTAATTTCAATTGCTCAGGCCACCTAACTTGTGGTATTTTGTTATGGCACTCCTAGCAAACTAATACAAAATTCTAAGACCAAGGTTGTAACATTCCTAAATAAGTTTTGGACAAAAACAAAATGTTACATACAGAAATCTATAATTTTAAATTTCTGCTTAAAAATTCAAAATAGATATTTACATGATAGTTTATACATATTAAGTTTTAATTCAAAACACTTGATGAAATGGGAAAGCCAAATATTTTAGTTCATTCTCTAAAAAGGCAGCAGGCTAAGGCATGGGAGATCTTGGGCAAGTTGTCAAAGTCTGAAAGGAGAATGCAGGAAAACTTAGAGTTATAGGTAGTTCTGATATGTGTCCACCCCTATTAGGACAGTGGCTGGTTGACTATAAGGAGTAGATCTGGTCTGTTAAGAAAGAATATAAGCTAAACAGGATATCAGTAATTTAGACAAACAAATCAGAACCAGACTTCAGGTCTGTAGGGCCACTGGTGTACTCTGCAATGAGCTGTGCCAGATGTGGTCGATTAACAGCATATTTCTACAACCTTCTAGGGTGCTCTTTTGTACTCCAAAAGCAGAGAGCTAAAGATTTTTTCCCCCTAGATTCCCTTGCACATACTAGATGCAAATAGGTTCTATCAATTAGATGCATTTATATGAGTATATTGAAGGTGACAATTGGGAGGAAGCCACCTATCTCTTGAGTTTTGCTGGTTTGTCGTTTTTGTTTTTGTTTTTATAGCAAGAAAGTTGTGAAGATGTGATTTTGTTTTGTAGCTTTGTTTGAAAGTCCAGTTTCCAGCTTCACTGATATTTAAGCATAGTTTTGGGGTGGCAGCCACTTCCTGATTCATAAAGACGATATGTCAAACTCAGAGGTTCATGGTAGCCTCCGGATTTTCTAGTTTTTTCATTGTGTCAGAGGTCATAGCTTCCTTGGTTAATCAATTCAATACGTAATGTTCTCAGGTAGAGCTAAGAGCTTACTCTTCCAATAGTTCTCTGGACTAAATCCCATTCTATTCATAATATTTAGTGTAATTCTGATTGTTAGAGAAACCAGGAAAAAAATGTTCAATTTAATGTTGAAAATTTCTGGATAGAATTAATTCTGTCAGTGTTAGGAAAACAGTACGTTATCCATACTCTGAATTAGATTTAACAGAAAATGTATACAATTCTAATCCACAGATATCTTCAAATGTATACATAAGTAAACATAACTGTCCCTCGAACATGAAAATGACTATAATTCCACACTTAGTTTCTTTTTGCCTAATTCACAGATGCTTTCTCACTCTACCTCACCCCAAAGTGGAGTACATTTACTAAATTCATTATAATGACTAATAGTTATGTAGAAAAATTATTACTTTGTAAGCAAAGGAATAGCCTTGCTTTCATTATCAGTTAGCTGCAAAATTGAGTCTGCAAAACACACAGAAGGCGTTAAACCTTATCTTCTGAGACCTACTAACAACAGGAAAGTTTATGAAAGAAAAAAAAGTTATATTATTTGTTCAGTTATTTATTCAATTCAGTTATTTCCCCATGTAGCTCAGAGACTAAAATTGCTTTGAGGTACAAACCTGTCCTTCCTCTGCCCTAAGAATGTTTAGCTGAGTTATATCTGAAGAAATCTTTTAAATAACATTGCTTAAAATTATTTTATTTAATAGAATGGATACATGACAGGGAGAGAGAAAGTCTTGAGTTGTTATGGCTTTGTAGCCATTAGTTACTGAAGATCACTTCATGAGATGTCTCTGGAACTTAGGTGGCACTACAATTAAAAATCAAAGATGACTAGAACAATCTCTACTACTTTCTCTAGGTCTAAGATATCACATTTCTCTTCTGGCTACAGTATTGTGGGAAGGAATATTTAAAGAAGGTATTTAAAATGGACTATTAGATTATAGAAGAAAAAGGCTAAATTTGAACCTGTTAATTAAATATGTAGAAAAATATGGAATAAAATAAGGCATTTCCCAGAGGAAAAAAAACCTTAATTTAATGCAGATTTTTAAATTAATACAACATCACAAACTATCAATAATTTTTATGAAAGTTGCTTACTTAACTCACATATGTCTTACTACAGTCCTCTGGGAGAAATGTTGGCACATATCTTCTTAAACCCTAAAAATACACTTATCTACAGAGTTGTGTGTGTTTGCTGTTTTTCTTTCTTAAAAGAAAAAAAAAATGAGGAAGTTATAATTTTCAAAGTGATTTTTAGAGAAGCACAAAAGTAAGGAAATTTTGGCTGTTCAAAGATAAGTTGATGGTGACAGCAAATTATCCCTAGGGCACTTATTTGGACTAAGACTTGTGGCTTCACTTTCTTAATATCTTTGGGGCTATAATTGCTCAGATATTAGGAGAAGACAGCAGTGTCAACAACATTTTGGAATTTATCATCATTCTATCCAAAATACCTGCATTATCCTTGAGTTGATTTCAGATTAAGAAAAAAAAAACAAAAAAAAAAACAAAAAAAAACAAAAAAATACAAAAAAAAACAAAGGTCTGTGAAACTTTAAAGTTCCGATTTCATTATAAAAGTTAGAAAATAATTTGTTTTAATTACCAAAATCCATCCTATAATATAAATTGGTTTTCCGAAATGCATGGAACAGTGCATTGTAAAGTGCAGAATAATTGAAATATTACAGCATTTTGCAGCAGTTAGGTTATACACAAATTTTTCACAAATAGAAAACATTTTATAATTTCAGGTATATTTGTAAATGTCTGGAATTTGAGAAAAAATAGTTTTAAAACATCGTTTATACTGGACGATCAGTTTGGCCATTTGCCTATGCATCCTAGTCCATTAGAACTTCAAATATAACCGATTAATTCAATGAATTAACCAGCTGTGTGACTGAACTAACCAAATCATACGACCCATTTCATTT
The DNA here is from genome assembly GCF_000151845.1 of Pteropus vampyrus. Taxonomy (NCBI): domain Eukaryota; kingdom Metazoa; phylum Chordata; class Mammalia; order Chiroptera; family Pteropodidae; genus Pteropus; species Pteropus vampyrus. The sequence continues at coordinate 12,001,046 of NW_011888786.1, forward strand.
ATAATATATGCAGTCTAACTGCTGTGTAATTAATTATATCCATCATTTTTTTCATGCCCTGAGTAATATATAACCTCTGCTCTGTGAGACAGCACACTCAACAACTAAATACCCTGGATGCATCATGATCGTAGAAGGCTCAAATACATAAATGCATTGTCAGCACAAATACTTACAGAACATTAGAACTGATGATTCTAACTTTTCCTGCAACTTTCTACACTGAAAATTGGGAAACTTCCAAAGAAACAAAGAAACAGTTTGTGAGTCAATGAGTCGAGGTTAATATAAAGAAAATTGTCTACATAGTATAGTACTTTTAAAAACTAGAGAGCAGAAAGACAGATTTTCCAAGCCAAGAATGTTTTTATATACAAGGGGTATAGATGTGAGACTAGACAGCCTCATTAATACTTGTCTTGTACCCAGGTAAATACCCACACACACTCTGCAGCAAAGGGGAAAGCATACAGGCTTTGGGTCTGGTATGACAGAGCCCATCATCACATATTCAACCAAATTTATCACATTCGACTCCACAACAACTACCGTGTGCTATAAAGGTAAGGTGTCTTTCATACAAGAGATAATAAAACTCACATTCTGAATGAATAAGTGACTTACCAGTGATCACATATAGAATAAATGTCAGAGCCAGGACTAGTTCTCAGAAGTTTTTACTCTCAATTAATTGTTCTTCCTTTTATTACATAATATTAACTAATCAATATCAAGCATCAATTTAAACAAAAATAACCCCCATGCCCACTAAGTCGGTAAATGGGAGATTTAGTGGTTTTACACTAAATCAGGAAGTCTGGAGGTAGAGGTGACTTCTGGCATTGCTGGGTCCAGAAATTAAAATAAAAATCCACCTGGTCATGCAATTTCTGTTTTTCCAACCTCATCATATGTGTTTACCTGATCTTCCTCTTTTGTCTCTGCTCTGCTTCAGTCCATATGTTCGCCTCATTCTTTCTTACTTAAGACAAGATCTCTTCATCTGCCAATGATGATTATAATTTCAAATTAGTATTTTATTCTTTCCAATTTCGTGACTCTCCTCCTTCTCCTTTCCCTCATCCTCCCTCTCTCGTCTCCTCCTTTTCTGTCTTTGTCTCTGATTCCTGACTTAGATCACAGGTCAAACTGTAGACTCATCACTACTTTCAGGTCTCTAAGACACTGTTATTTTCCAGATCTAAGTCACATTTATTTTCCTAGCCAAAAATGTGTGAAAATCACATAAGGAATTGTGGTGTTCGTCCAATGTGAAGCTGTTTAAGATCTTGGCCTGCCTTTAGCAAGAATCCTGTTAGGCCACTTTAGCAAGAATCTCCTTACCCTTGAGGTCTCCTCTTAATAATTTTTCATCAGTTAATCCCCTTACCCTGCTTCTTGGCTATAAATCTCTACTTGTCTTTGCTGTATTTGGACTTGAGCCTGATCTCTCTCCTCTTTGCAACACACTAATATAATAGTTTTGAGTAAAGTCTTATTTATCACTTTAACAGGAGAATAACTTTTACGTTAACACCATGCTGCCTACCAATGCTGATTCCAGTCCCACAACAACTATAAAATCTGCTCCTGCACTGTAACCCATGTGTATTTTCATTTGCTTTTAAAACACTTCTCTCAACCCAGAAAGATTGATTGATTGATCTTTTAATTTTATTTTCTTCAATAATGTAGCACACTGCTTTTATATCATGACCTGAACCTCTTTCTTCCTGCTTGCCAAAATTACATTCTATGGTTTATTTCTTACATTATAATCTCTGAGTTTTCCAGTTTGGGACAAGTTTTGTACAAGCCCAAGTTTTACTATCTACCAACTCTGTTCTTTCATATTTCCAGCTCCACTATGTAATGTTTTTGGTCAGTTATTATGTATTTACTTTCCTAGAAAAATACTGAACAAGGAGCATCGTGGCTTGCATTCCGTATTCCACCATGTCACAGCACAGGTAAAGCACACTAGGCTGACATACAGAGAGCAGAGGCAGAAGTGCATGTTGAGCAGTTGCCTTTTTAAATAGTCTAGCAATGGAGGTTCTTAGAGGAGCACAAGTGTAAGAGAAATGAAAACCTACTGGATGCTGGAATGTGCAGTATGGCCTATGGACTATGTACCTGAGACTGTCATACATCTTAAGTCTAAAAAGGTAATCCAATAAACAACCACATGGTAAAATAATCATATTCATTCAACAATAATGTATGAGTGCTTGCTATGTGATAAACTTTTTTCCCCCCAGATGCTTGAGATATATCAGTAACTAAAACAGATTAAAAAAAAAAAAAACACTCTGTAACAATTGAATGTGAAAAGCAAATTTTGTTTAATCATTCATTCAAAGAAAAAAAAAATATTGAGCCTAATAGGTGTCTACTTTGCTCTGCACAAACAATCGTATATAAAACCAAGTCCCTGCCCTTGAGGAGCTGACATTTTGATAAAGGAGATTGAAAATAAATAACAAATATGAACAATACTGTCAAGTGGTAATGAATGCTTAATAAAAATAAAGCAGGCTACAGGGGGAGAGATTTGGGGTACAATTATAACTTGTAAACATTGGGAAGATTGCATTCTGTATTCCACCGTGTCTCTGAAAAGCTGACATATAAACAGAAACCAGACCTAAAACAAGGGGAGCAAAAGTTTGAAATATCTCAGAGAAGACAGTCCAAGGCTGAGAGGGCATCAGCATTGTCAAGGCCTTGAGGTGAGTATGAGAAAAGTTCAAAAAGTAGCAGGAAGACCAGTGTAGGTAGAGTACTGTGGGCAAAGAAGACAAGAATAGACAATGAAAAAAAGAAATATAGACAGACACACACAATACAAGGTCTTCTAAGTCAAAAAAAAAGACTTTGGAATTTAGTGTATATGCTTTGTGAAACCACCGGTACGTATTGGCATGTTTTGGTTTTTTAAGACTTCATCAAGACTCTTGTTTATCAGGTCATGCTAGCTCCTCTGTGATGAATGAAACAGGTGAGGCCGAGAATTATAACAAAATTTGTTTGCAAGGGGAAGCTGTCAGAAAGTTACTGGAATACTCCAGGCAAGAAAGGACAGTGGCATGAACTGGGGAAAACACTAGGGTAGATAAACGAAGTCACATTCAAGATTTTTTTAATATAGAGAACCAATACTATTTGCTCAAAGATTGGATGAAGGGATAAGCAGAGTGCAGTTAAACATGGTTCCAGGTTTTGGTCTGAAACACTAGGTATAATGTGGCCTAATCCATTAAAATGGTGAAGAGAGAGAGGAGCAGATTTTGAAAAAAAAAAAATCAAAATTAAGAAAACACAAAATGATAAGTTACTCTTTAAAAAAAAAGTCTGATTCCTTACCCATCTTTGTGTGCATTAGAAACAGTAGCACTGAATACCTTCTGGGAAAACTGAGTCCCCACACCGAGTCACCAAGCTAAACTAAAAGAATTCCAGCTGGATTTCAGCTCCCAGAAATCCCTTTATCTGGGCTCCTTTGTATTGTTTATAAAATTCATAATCATATAAAACAACCTTGTAGGTCACTATCTAAAGTTAAATAAAAAATTAAAACTTTTGGCATGACCATTATGATTGACAAAGAAGAAAAAAATATTCTCCCATGAAGCAAATAATAAACTTAACAGATTTATGTGAATATGAAATTCATCTAATCAATTAAAAAAATATATATTTTCCAGGATTCCAATAACAATTGGCATTTGAAGAAAAATTAAAAATTACAGCCCTTTATGTATACTTGAATGATCTTAGTACACAAATATCTGCACATTCCTGTATTACCTAGCTCAGTCAAAATATTTGAGTTGTATATATGTGATCATTTTGGGGGAAGTATTATTTTTATTGAAAATAAAATTTAAAAAAATGTTAATATAATATGTAATTGTACTTAAAAAAATCAAAACATGCATAATATCTAGGGATGAGCAAGAAAACCTTCTTATGCACCCTCCAATAATGGGACACAATTTGCACTCCATTTAAAAAGTTACTAATTAAAATAGTTTATTCTTTCCCCTAAATTGATGCAAGGTGGCATAAAATGATTTCTTAAAGTAATATTCAAGTATATGTGGCCTTACAAAATAAAGAAAGAGACCAAGGTTTTGAAATATTTTTATATATAAAAGTAGCCTTATTCCAGGCAACAACTGCTAAATACAACACATACATTAGTTTCTAGTTTTACCATATTTTCACTGTGCTAATATGGGAGCAATTGATTCACTTCTAACATGTCATATTTAGGTTTAATAGATTATGCAAAGCAAGATCCATTTCTGATAAAAGAACAAGGAAAATATACAAGACGAGGGTACCCAGTAACAATTTTGTTCAAATGAACATGCCTTCAGAGGCAACTTGATTTTTTGTTTCCTTGAATCAAGGTAGATGATAATAGATAGACGATAGATGATGATGATGATGATGATGATGATGATGATGATGATGATGATGAGAGAGAGAGAGAGATTGGATAGGTAGGTAGGTAGGTAAGTAGGTAGGTAGGTAGTTAGGTAGGTAGATGATGATAGATGACAGATGATATATGATAGATAATAGATGATAGGTAGGTAGGTAGGTAGAGATGATAGATAGATAGATAGATAGATAGATAGATAGATAGATAGATAGATGATAGGTAGGTAGGTAGGTAGGTAGATAGATAGATGATAGATAGATAGATAGATAGATGATAGATAGATAGATAGATAGATAGATAGATAGATAGATAGATAGATAGATAGATAGATAGATAATAGATAGAAAGTAATGCAAGGGCCCAGTCATTCCTCCACAAGAAGCTACTACATTAAGCTACTAAAAATGTGTAACTCCTTTAAGGAGAAATCTCTGAGGGTTTTGGAGACCTGCCTGAAGCACAGAGTATATGGGGGCAACTTGTAAGGAGTGCTGGGTAGTGATGATTGCATGTAAATAGTGTTGCCATCCATCCCTACTCTCCACTTCAATAAATAGATTTCTTGCCTAAAAAATAGTTGTTAATATCTCTTAATTTTAATTACCTACATAGAGGATTAATATACATTAGACACACACGCACACACACACATACTTCCTTCATTTTTCCACTTAATTCTGCTTAAGTTATAATAGCAAGTGTCAGGATAATTTGAAGTACAGGCTTGACTTTGAGTCATATCTCTAGATAATGTATATCAAGTTTTTGACCTAGGTCTCGATACCTACCTCTCAATAAAGGTTTTTATTATAGTTAATAATCATTTAAAAATCTATTTGCCATTTTGACCTTCTAGAGGCATTATTTTTTATAAGATTTTCAGATACAGCATTTATGATTTAAGGATTCATTCAATGTTTTACAAGAGAAAGATTTCCATAGCTGTCATATTTGTTCTGTTCTATTACAGTTTTATTTCTATGACCAAGGGATTTTACTAATATTACTTGAACAGTTAGTTAATTTAAAAATCAACCACATAAATTTGAACTTGTTTTTAAGATTATTAACCAAATCTTCAATAACCTACATAGTTCATCAAGGTAGCAGTTAACCACAGTTAGGTGAATTTCTTACTCCTAGTGGATTGACAGAAGACAAGTAGACTGAAAAATTCTGTCTAAATCTTAATATTTCTACCAACTGAGAAATCTGCAGTCAAGAGTAAATAAAATATAAAAGTTTAGGTAGGGGTCTCAAGATTCTTATGTTCTTCTTTGTTCTGAACAATAAGTTCTCAAATGGGAAATGTATATATTACAACACAAATGTATATATTTTGCTGACCAAAATGACTCTGACTTTTAAAATAATAAATGAAACATTGATACTCATGGGGAAATGACAGTACTTGACTCAAGAATCCCCATCTGAATAGCAATGACATAAGTCTACCACTCAGTAGGAAGTTTGATAATGCAGGTAAAAAGGTGTTCTGCAATTGCCAATCAATGATTGCTTAACACTAGAGGACAAAGACATAGAAGCAGGTTTTCTCCATCGATGTGTCAGAGAGAGAAAGATGAGTTGTTGACCAAAAGCAATGACAATGTAGCAAATATTGTTTCAGTGAGACCTAACAAAAAGTGTTAACTTTGAATCAAGTGACTTGGGATCTCAGTGTCTATCCAGGGGCAGGGGAGTATGGGCACGAGTGAGCTTAAAGTGAATATTCAGAATTCTATGATGGAACAAATTATTGGGGGACAATTCAATAGCCTCTCCAACTGCTATCCACTTCACTGAATTAAGGCTTATGATTCTAGACATGTATATTTAAAATGTGTATGTTCAGGGGAAGAGGGGTACACTAGTATCATATGGAGCTAAGAGGAAGTCTAAGACAAACTACCTTTTATTTTATTGACCTTTATATTTTGCACTATTTTTAAACATACAAAAAAAATTGCAAAAATAGCATACTAGACATTGATATCTTTCATTCAGTTTCAACTATTGTAAGCATCTTACATAACTATACTACATTTGTCAAAACAAAGAAATTAACATTGATACAATAATATAATTAACTTAAATGTAGATTTTTTTCAAATTCTGAAAAATTGTTCACTAATGCCCTTTTTCTGTTCCAGGTTTCAATCCAGGACTCCACATTGCATTTAAAATATCATGTTTCTTAATCTCCTCCTTATATAACAGTTATTCAATCTTTCCTTGTCTTCCAAGACCTTCATGTCTTTGAAGAGTACGGTTAGTTATTTTGTAGAGTGTCTCTCAATTTTAGATTGTCTGATATTTTCTCATTATTGCATTGAAGTTATATATTTTGTGTCAATGATACCACAGAAGTGAAGTGTCTTTCTCAGAATATCATTAGAAGGATTAAGTGATGTCAACATGTGCTACTACTGATAGTGTTAAACTTATTCATTTGGTGGTATCTTCTGGGTTTCTCCATTGTGAAGTTACATGTGCTATTACTGATAGTGTTAAACTTATTCATTTGGTGATATCTTCTGGGTTTCTCCATTGTGAAGTTACTCTTTTATCCTCTTAGTTATTAAGTATCTTAGAATGAATTACTTTGAGATTAGATATCCTGATTCTCTTTATATTTGGTTCACCAATGTTAGCATCTATTGATGGATCCTGTCTACAACAATATCTTCGGTAGTGTTCTAATGGTGATTTTGTTCTTATTTATCTTTGTTCTTTCTACATTTTTGAATTGTAGTTATTCTGCAAACAAGAGCTATCCCTTCTATCTCATTTATTTATGTGTTCAATGATCAGTTCATAATATTAGGTGCACATGGATATCTTTTCTATTCAATGCTTTCTAATTCAAAACTATTATTATTTATAGTATTCTTCAAAATGTCCTAG
>NW_011888786.1:12009530-12012498 GCF_000151845.1 Pteropus vampyrus
CGTACAGAGTCATACTCTGAGAGCATTGTTACCGGGTCCCTGGCCCAGTTATCCATATTAAACTTCCTTTTGACATTAATATAAATTCTTCTTCTGAAACTACTTTTTAACATTCGATAACTTCAGTTTCTAAAAGAAAACCAGTCTTGAATGTTAAATTCTGGTTGAGTAAACAAAAGATTAATTTTACTACTTCATGGCTTAGACAAAAATTGTCAGGAGAATAGGAATTTAGATCCAGCAAGACTAATATGAAGAAAGTGAGGCATTTGTCTTGGGCACAAAATTTAAGATGGAAACAAAAATACTCAGTAATTGAGGCAAATATTTCAATGCAATATCACTGAATGTTCCATTTGCCTTGGGCTTAAGTAGTGTTATTAAGTTATAGTTGCTAGTTATAGATACCACTTGAATCTAAAATTTTGATATTTTATTCATTATGATTTATTTTGGATTAATTTTGATTTAAAATATGCATTAAATATTTAACTCGATTACTAAGTTTTTGGGGTACTTCCCTACATTTTGCCTTTGAGATAAGTTCCTCATCCACCTTACTTATCTTACTGTAACCTAGCCCTGCTTGGTTTCTCTTTTTTTCCTACACTTGATAGCAAATGTTGACAAGTGTCATAAGGTAATCTAGAGTATATATAGGTTGTGTGTGTGTATGTAAACACACATGTATATCTGAGATACTAAAGAAAAATAATATCAAATTAAACCAAAATAAAATTTTTACTCTTAATAATTTACCTAATTTTAGAGAATATGTCAGAATATCAAGTATTTACACAATATTTGAGTCTACTCTTCTCACAATAGCAAATAGCAAAACCACAGTGTCCCATATCAAACGGTTATTGTAAAAGAAAATTTATAAGACTTTTGTAACTTAGTTGATAGGAATATATTAGCATTCTATTAAAGAAGTGAAAACATTAATTATAGATTTCTTTTCAGGGTAAATGCATGTCTAACTATGACGTAAGAGGGATTCTGCATTAGCCACATTCTTTCATCCTATCAAGCCAGGATTTTACACTGTTTTACCTTATTAAATAAATTTTAAAAAGAGTACAAATCTCTGACTTCCCAGATTTCTAAATCTCACTTTAAATACTGTCCAGATATTTTGAAATTTCAAGTCTCTTGTGATTATTATCTTTCTCTGGTGTAGTAAATTAAGTTGATATGACTCATTCTGTTCCATGCTGCCCCCTTGCTTTCCTCTTCATAATCCAATAATCTTGTTTTAAATAAAATCATATTTATTCTAATAATTGATTGCCTAAAGAGAGCATTTTCTTCTGATCCTATAGTCAACCTAATTCATGTATCTGAGCTAGCATTTACTGAGTTTCAAATCTAACATTCAAGACTGCTTCTTTAAATTTAGGAACAAATTTAAAGCAAACTGATACTTTAAGTAATATTTCCCAAATTATCAAGAAAAAGAGGTAGTTCATATCAACATTACATGACAACTGGACATCACATAAGATGGCAAGTAGAAATTGCCAATGGTTGCTCCCTCCACTCAGACAACTGTTAAGCTAGCAAGAACTATCTGAAGCAACAATTGGGAACTCTAGAATCTAGTCAAATAGAGTATTCAGGGGGATGCTTGATAAAAATAGACTCATATATTTCAGTGAATTTTGAGTTTTTTTGGCACCTACTATCCCCCATCCTTTATCTCTGTGGTACATCAGACTACAACCTGGTATAATTTCTTGGTGCCAGAATAGGAAATAGAGGTCTTCTATTCCAAGAATGTGGCTTTTGGATTTTGATTGTCATTATAAATTGCTGAGGAGCTGGCACTGAGGTGGGTCACTTATTTAACCTTCATGGGCTAAATGTGCCACTGGTGGGAGAAAATTTAAAAAGATAAACTCCCCCCCCACCCCCCGCTTTTTAACTGGAATTCAGCATTTAAGAAAAGCTCTAGGTTAGTGGCCATCTAGGGAGATGATGGGACAGAGAATGTAGTGACCACACACAAGAAATATAGTCTTAGCAAAAACAGTTTGGAAAAGTCAATGAACAAATTCATGACTACGGCCTTCATTAGGTAACAGCAGCAATCCCAGGGGAGAGAGAATATGTAATCCAGAGGTAGCACATTACAATATTCAAAATGCCCAGTTCTCAACAAAAAATTACAAAGCATACAAAGAAATATGAAAGTATGCCTCAATCATAGGATTAAAGAAACAATGAAAACAATCCATGAAGAAGCCCAGACATTGGACTTAGACAAAGACTTTAACAGTTTAAATGTGCTCAAAGATCTGAAGGGAATCACGAACAAAGAAGTTAAGAAAATTAGGAGAACAATGAATGAACAGCTATGGAATGTCAATAAATAGAGAGAGATTGTAAAAAGAAACCAAATAGAAATTCTGGAGATAAACTTGAGCAGGCAGAATACAGAATTAGAGGACTCAAAGATAGGACACTTGAACAGCCTGATGTGAAGAAAAAATAAAAAAAAAAATGATGAACAGAGACTAAGGGACCTATGGGACGCTATTAAGGGTACCATCATGTGCATTATGAGGATCATGGGGAAAAAAAGAGAGAGAGAAAAAGGCTAAAAATAATATTTGAAAAGATACTGAATGCAAACTTCATAAATTTGATGATAGATGTGAAGCTGTATATCCAAGAAGCTCAACAAACATCTAGCAGGATAAACAAAAAGAGATAACACACCAAGACACATTATAATCAAACTGTCAAAAATCAAAGCTAATGAGAGAATCCTGAAAACAGCAAGAAGCAGCAACTCATTGTATATAAGGGATCCTCAATTAAATTAATAGCTATTATCTCATCAGAAATGCAGAGGACAGATGACAGTGGTATGATATAGTTGAAGTGCTAAAATTAAAACAAAAAACAAACAAAACCCTTGTAAAACAAAAATTATATATCTAGTAAAACTGACCTTCAAAAA
>NW_011888786.1:12015458-12018373 GCF_000151845.1 Pteropus vampyrus
TATGAAAGTATTTGACCAAGGAAGTGAAACACCTGTACACTGAAAAAGATAAACATTATTTAAAAAATTAAAAACCTAAATAACTGAAAATATAATCCACGTTCATGATTGGAACATTTAATATTGTTAAGATGTTAATATTCCCCAAAGCATGTACAGCTTCAGTGCAATCTCTACTAACCATGGCTTTTTTTTTTGTAGAATGGAAAAATAGATTTATAGAGAAATGCAAGGGGCTCTTGGAAATAGCCCAAACAATCTTGGAAAAGAAGAACAAATCTTGGAAAAGAAGAACAAAGCAGGAGAACTCACAGTTAATTTCAAAATTTATTGCTAAGCTACAGTAATCAAAACATTGTACAGTAATCAAAACATCTCATATAGATAAAGATATAGACCTATGGAATAGGGTTTAGAGTGCAGAAATCAAACAAAACAACTTTAATGAACTGATTCTCAAAAATGGTTCCTAGACCATGCGTGGGGAGAATAATAGTCTCAACAAACATGCTGAGACAACTGGATTTCTACATGTAAAATAATGAAATTGGACTCCTACCCCACATACAAAAGTTAACCCAAATATAGAAAAAATTACCTCAAAATTGATCAATAACCTGGATACTAAAACTATAAAGCTATTAGAATAAAACAGAGGGTAAAACTTTGTGACCCTGGATGTGGCAATGGATTCTAAGATTTAATACCAAAAGCAAAAGAAAAAAGTGATAAATTGGACTTTAGTAATCTAAAAATTTTCATGCATCAAAGCAATGTTACCAAGCATGAGGAAATAAACCTACATAGATCAAGAAAATATTTCCAAGTTATATATATGATATGATAGAAGTTTACTATCCGGAATATATCAATAACTTTTACTTCTCAACAAAAAGACAAAAAATAATAAAAATGGGTAGAGGAATTGAATGACATTTCTCCAAAGAAGATATACAAATGGCCAAAAAGCATATGAAAAAATGCTCATGATCCTTGGTTATTAAGGAAGTACAAATCAAAACTACAGTGAGATACCTTCCATATAACTAGTATGGCTTTAATCAAGAAAGTGAAAATTAATAAGTGTTCATGATGAAACAGAAATAGAAACAGAAATATTGTGAGTGAGAATGTAAAATAGTGAAGCCATTGTGGGAAACAGTTTGGTTGTCCCTTAAGTTTAACAGAATACTGAACAATTAATTACGCTCCTAGGTTTATACCTAAAAGAAATAAACATATATGTCTACACAGAAAGTGGCTCACAAATATGTATAGCAGTATTATTCACAGTAGCTAAAAGGTGGATACAACCCAAATATCCATAATGGGTAAGTGAATAAAGTGTGATATATACATACAATGGAATATAATTCAGCCAAAAAAAGGAACAAAGTACTGATAAATGTTACAACTTGGATAAGCCTTTAAACACTGTGTTAAGCCCAATATATATGATTCCTCTCATATGCTTTCAGAATGTGCTAATAGAGAGACAGAAAGCAGATTACAAACTACTAGGGGTGGAGGAAGTGGGGAATGAAAAATAAAATTACTAATAAGAAACAGAATATAATTTATGGGTACACGAAATTATTATGGCATTATGGAAAAGTTTTAAAACTAGGGAGAGCTGGTATTTGCACAACATTGTGAATACATGAAACAGCAGTGAAATACAACTTCAAAATAGCCAATTATATAAGATGTGAATTTTTAAAACTTACAAATCACATACACATATTACTGATTGGCATGAGTTCTAAATTTTCTACTAATTTTATTAGAATAGCTTAGATGTCCTTTACAAATTATCTCGGTTCTCTGTCTTAATTGTTTAACTGAGCTATAAAATTATCTGCAGAGCTTCTAGTGATAATTTTTGCCCAGAAGCAAAATTTTCAAAAGATAATGTCGCTTCTGAATGTTATTTTCTTCATCCATTCTTTATAAAGCAGTAATAACATATGCCTGAGACACCAAATACAATAGAAATCAACATTGATCATCAGAGAATATCTACTAGAGATTATTTATAAACTAATTGTCCTTTCGTGACACTCAAGAATCTGAAAATAGGATTTCAGTCATTAAAAATTATTTGTACTTTTTCATGACTGCATGTCTTTAAACATGGAGCTTTCACTTAAAAAGCTAAAAACAACCAATATTGAAAGCTTACTATATTTTTGATGTTGTTCTAAGTATCTCATGTTTCTCAGCTTATATAATCAATAAAACATCTAATTAGGTAGTTTTTGATAAGCAAAGTTTTATAGTTTTCTTGTATAAAAAGTCATACATAAAACAATACACTGAATTTTGGTGAATATAAAGTGAAAAGTAGTATAGAGGATAGAATATGCAAAACATTTACTACATGACTATGGCACAAAATAGAACACATTATATTATTATTATTAAAATAAACTCAACATTTTAGATTGTGAAGGAAGTGGAGAGAAAGTCTGATAAATAGAAAGGTGATAGACTGTGACATTTAAGCCTATTACAATTAAATCAAGTAGAGGTGAGGTTATCTACCATGAGGCATTCTTAATTTTATATATGACAGAAGCCATATTATATATTTTAATAAGTTTTCTAAATATACTATGGTGTTTATAACAATTAAAAAATCTGCATCTATAGCTTATATATAAAACTACATATTATGAGCTTTTATTATTATTAATTCATTAAGACTATAATGCTTAACAAAGAAAAATTAGTTAAATATAAAGGAATTTTTAAAATTAATTTGGTGGGAGGAAGGAAGCTGATGATGACATTGTGAAACCTGACAAAAAGCTAGAATGAGAAAGAAAGAGGGAGAGAGAGCAAGAGTGAGAGAGAATAGAGACAGAAGGAAGGAGGGAGAGAGGGAAGGAGAGAAAGAAGGAAGAACGTCAGCA
>NW_011888786.1:12018423-12031493 GCF_000151845.1 Pteropus vampyrus
TCTCAACAAAAAGACAAAAAATAATAAAAATGGGTAGAGGAATTGAATGACATTTCTCCAAAGAAGATATACAAATGGCCAAAAAGCATATGAAAAAATGCTCATGATCCTTGGTTATTAAGGAAGTACAAATCAAAACTACAGTGAGATACCTTCCATATAACTAGTATGGCTTTAATCAAGAAAGTGAAAATTAATAAGTGTTCATGATGAAACAGAAATAGAAACAGAAATATTGTGAGTGAGAATGTAAAATAGTGAAGCCATTGTGGGAAACAGTTTGGTTGTCCCTTAAGTTTAACAGAATACTGAACAATTAATTACGCTCCTAGGTTTATACCTAAAAGAAATAAACATATATGTCTACACAGAAAGTGGCTCACAAATATGTATAGCAGTATTATTCACAGTAGCTAAAAGGTGGATACAACCCAAATATCCATAATGGGTAAGTGAATAAAGTGTGATATATACATACAATGGAATATAATTCAGCCAAAAAAAGGAACAAAGTACTGATAAATGTTACAACTTGGATAAGCCTTTAAACACTGTGTTAAGCCCAATATATATGATTCCTCTCATATGCTTTCAGAATGTGCTAATAGAGAGACAGAAAGCAGATTACAAACTACTAGGGGTGGAGGAAGTGGGGAATGAAAAATAAAATTACTAATAAGAAACAGAATATAATTTATGGGTACACGAAATTATTATGGCATTATGGAAAAGTTTTAAAACTAGGGAGAGCTGGTATTTGCACAACATTGTGAATACATGAAACAGCAGTGAAATACAACTTCAAAATAGCCAATTATATAAGATGTGAATTTTTAAAACTTACAAATCACATACACATATTACTGATTGGCATGAGTTCTAAATTTTCTACTAATTTTATTAGAATAGCTTAGATGTCCTTTACAAATTATCTCGGTTCTCTGTCTTAATTGTTTAACTGAGCTATAAAATTATCTGCAGAGCTTCTAGTGATAATTTTTGCCCAGAAGCAAAATTTTCAAAAGATAATGTCGCTTCTGAATGTTATTTTCTTCATCCATTCTTTATAAAGCAGTAATAACATATGCCTGAGACACCAAATACAATAGAAATCAACATTGATCATCAGAGAATATCTACTAGAGATTATTTATAAACTAATTGTCCTTTCGTGACACTCAAGAATCTGAAAATAGGATTTCAGTCATTAAAAATTATTTGTACTTTTTCATGACTGCATGTCTTTAAACATGGAGCTTTCACTTAAAAAGCTAAAAACAACCAATATTGAAAGCTTACTATATTTTTGATGTTGTTCTAAGTATCTCATGTTTCTCAGCTTATATAATCAATAAAACATCTAATTAGGTAGTTTTTGATAAGCAAAGTTTTATAGTTTTCTTGTATAAAAAGTCATACATAAAACAATACACTGAATTTTGGTGAATATAAAGTGAAAAGTAGTATAGAGGATAGAATATGCAAAACATTTACTACATGACTATGGCACAAAATAGAACACATTATATTATTATTATTAAAATAAACTCAACATTTTAGATTGTGAAGGAAGTGGAGAGAAAGTCTGATAAATAGAAAGGTGATAGACTGTGACATTTAAGCCTATTACAATTAAATCAAGTAGAGGTGAGGTTATCTACCATGAGGCATTCTTAATTTTATATATGACAGAAGCCATATTATATATTTTAATAAGTTTTCTAAATATACTATGGTGTTTATAACAATTAAAAAATCTGCATCTATAGCTTATATATAAAACTACATATTATGAGCTTTTATTATTATTAATTCATTAAGACTATAATGCTTAACAAAGAAAAATTAGTTAAATATAAAGGAATTTTTAAAATTAATTTGGTGGGAGGAAGGAAGCTGATGATGACATTGTGAAACCTGACAAAAAGCTAGAATGAGAAAGAAAGAGGGAGAGAGAGCAAGAGTGAGAGAGAATAGAGACAGAAGGAAGGAGGGAGAGAGGGAAGGAGAGAAAGAAGGAAGAACGTCAGCACTAACTTCAGTTTGAAATAGGAAGGTATGCTTATGTATCCTTGTGGTTATAATATTGTCCTAACTGCAAAAATAGATTTTGTTCCTGGTTTTGTTGTCTTACTCTGCCCTTGGCCTTCTCTACCTTGAACAGATTCTGTGATGTTCTTAATGAACTTTAATCTCATCTGAAAAATGATGATCAAGAAGGCACCATTTTCTTTGGTTTTATTAGACACTTGACAGCAAGAGATATCAATTTATCATGTGAAGTATTGGAGTATCCTTTTCTGGGAATCTTAACAATTGACTGGGCAAATCATAAGAAAATATTGTAAGAAAAATTGAAAGAAACAGTTTTGTGCCTTTAGGAAATAGATTGACAGCAATGGCAGACCTTTGAGGTTTATTATATTCTTTGTTTTAGCAGTGCTACAATTTTTAACACACGCTTTTCTTTTAAAAAATGTGCATCCTGTTTTAAAATAATTTAAAAGGAACAGCATCTGTTACTTCCATCAGAAACCTATCTTTCCAAATTTATAGCTCATGCTGTGATATTTTTGCTTCATCAACAGCCACTTTCCCTAGGTTCTTGTAAACTTTCATTAGCACCACCAATTCTGTTCTTTGGAATTCTGATCTAAATTTCCTCTCTTCTATGCTATACTAGATACTACAATCTCAACTTCTATAACGTGTGTGTGTGAGTGAGTGTGTGTTATCAAATGTATTACATCACAATTCTTATACATTTTGTGATGTAAATATTTATATAATCAAATTGAATGGCTTGTATATTTTAACATTAATTTAAAATTAATATATTAAAAAGAAGATTATATAATGTTATAGGACATATTCAGAGTATTTTGTGGCTAAACGACTTATTTCTTATAGCTCAAACAAACTGGTATGCCTGCTTCAGGGAAATTAAAACTTACTTTGAATTATTTGTGACTATATTAAAAAAGGAAAATTCTCAAAATGTTCTTCATTTTTATTAAACTACAAAAATGTGATATTTTCCACGAATAGCTGTCTCTAATTAAAATTTCAACATTATCAGATATGAAATGAACTCTGTGAGGTTTTCAAAGAGACAAATTTATTTGTATATATTTTGTAAATAAGGTTATAAGGATCCTATTGTAAAAGCTATTAAAGATGCTTAATACTAGAGGGCAGTGGGAAGGGGAAGGTAGAAGGGTAAGAGGGGTCAAATATGTGGTGACAAAAAGAAATCAAACAACAATGCAATATATATGTGTCTTACTGTTGAACTGTACACCTGAAACTTATTAGATTTTGTTAACAAATGTCACCATAATAAGAATAAAAAAAAAAAACTTTTAATAAAATTTCAGCTGTGTAGCAGTGGAAAGGAATAAACTTACCCTAACTAAAACATCTATGATGTCAACAGCATCATATTAAAGGTTATTTTGAAAGCTTTCCTTTTAAATAAACAAACAAACAAATAAATAAATAAATAAATAAATAATGAAATCTTGCCATTTGCACCAACATGGATGGACTTAGAGGATATTATGCAAAGTGAAATAAGTCAGATAAAGACAAATACCATATGATTTCACTTATATGTGGAATCTAAAGAACAAAATAAACAAACAAAACAAAAATTAACTCATTGTTATAGAGAACAAACTGATAGTTGCAGGATGGAAGTGGAGGATGAGTGAAAAAATGAAAGGGATTGAGAAGTAAAAATTGCTGCTTATGAAAATAAGGGGTGTAAAGTACAGCATAGGAAATATAGTCAGTGTTGTAATAACTATGCTTGGTGCCAGATGGATATCAGAGCGATCACTTCATAAGGTATATAAACGTCAAATCACTATGTTGTAAGCCTGAAACTACTATAATATAAATTATATTAGTCAACTAAATTATTTCAACTATAATTGAAAAATAGAAAAATCATTAAAAAAAGATGCTTAATATCTCTTAATTTCTTGAATTTATATAATTTTTAAAAATTTTGCTGGACAGTTGTTTTTATGAAAATCTTTTGATTAAAAAAATTGTTATTTAAAGAGCTTCTAAAATAGACAAATTCTATACTTTCAAAAAGGAATTATAAAGTCTTCTGAGATTTACATTTAGATAATTAGCATTTGAATGTTTTGCCATTGATGTTACCTAAAGAAAGAAATCTGTTTTTATAATGAGAAGAACTAGATTTCTAAATTATTACTAATTAAAAATATTATTGCCAATCACAAGCATAAATTCACATGTGTATATCTAAAAGCAATTAGTAGAAAAGATATAAAAACAGTTGAATAAAATAGTATGAAATTTTCAATATCATATTAATACATTAGAGCCTGACAATGTTAAATATGTAGCATTTTTATACCTACAATGCATCAGTCCAAAAATACTTTTTGCCCATTGAGACAGTTATGTGTCGACTTGGAGGTTGTTTTTGGATGACAGTAACATTTAAATTAGTGAATATTGGTTAAAGCAAATTGCCCTCCATGATGTGGGTAGGCCTCATCCAATCCACTGAAAGCCTGAGTGGAACAAAAAGATCTGCCTTCCAGAGAAAAGAGAGCTCTCCTACAGGACTGTCCTCAGATTTCATCTGTACCATTAGCTCTCCTTGGTCTCCAGCCTGCCAGTCCAGCCCACACTGAAACAGGGAACCAACTCTTTTCCTCTATATATACATCCTGCTGGTTCTGTTTGTCTGGAGAACCTCGACTAATTCAAGTGTTGATTATTTCACTATTTTAAGTAGTATTTTTCATCTTAAAAGAGTGGTCAGGAAGAGATTTGGTGAGTACCACTATGCCTATGCTTTGAACTATGGCATTTACTATTTTAAATTGTTTTTCTTAATGAAAATTCCTGTTGCTAAACATATATTCAAAGGAAGTATCTGAGAAACTGTCAGAAACATAGAGCGATAGAGTCAGACCCATTTCTCTTGTATTTATTATCCTTCTTAGCATTGAGTAGAATATCCTCTCCCAGCGATCCGCCCACCACTTTGCTCCTTTAGATGTGAAGCATGCAGGACTCCTTGGTCAGCAGAACTCTCTACTAACAAAAGTGCTATACAGGTCTCCATTGCGAAGATCAGGACAAAATGATACAAGAAGCCCTCCTCTCCACTTCTCTTGAATGTGTCACCTCCTGACTCCCAGTGTGGAGTGCTCATATTTAGAGTGCCTTTGAGTATATTTCAGTTCATCAGGAGTCTTCATCTGCAATGTTAATTCAGAAGAGTCGGTAAAAGTGAAAGTGTGTAAAATTATAATATTTTGTTTCATATAGAAACATTCCTCATTATTCCCAAATTCTAAAACACTTTCCTTTGGTGGGAAAAAGGGGACTTTCAACATAATTATTCTGATATAAATGTGCAAGAACACACATGGCCAAATTTTACATCTTAAGAAAGATGTTTATTGATTCCTAGTAACTAAAATTCACACTCATCTTTCACACTTTTGTTTCCATTTTGTTTTATTTTTCTTCCTAGCCCTCACTGCTCTTTGACATTATATATTTATTTATTGGATTAATTGCTATACCTTTTTCCAGAATCTAAGTTTTGTACAGAAAGGGGCTTTGTTTGTTTGCTACTCAAGTTTCAATAACTACAACAACTACTCGATGACCAATAAATATTTTTTAAATGTTCTTAAATGGAGAAATTCACAGATAAATGAATGAATTATATATTTGTAGTAAATTTCTTCCTTCTATGGATAACCTCAGTTTCCAACTTCATCTCCTCAAGCATAAAAAAAGAGACTTTTCAACATTTCTGTGCAGATTAAAAGAAGATATATTTTATTTAATTAATAGATATTCAGACTGCTTTGTGAAAACATCCCAGAGAAATAATAGTAAAATGTGCTGAAGTTTCAAGTAAGAAAAAATTTGTATGCAGTTAGTTCAATAAAATTTTGTTATCCTATGTCTTCATTATGTGATACTATCCTAGTATGTTGTACCTGGAATCATTTACTCCAAAACTCATGTATTTAGCAGTTGAATATGAGTAATCAACAATAATAAAATAGCCACAGCTCAATCACCTAGAACTAAAGAAATCAATATCTAAGAAAGAGATGATGTCATTGACCATCCTCTCCTTTTTACTCTTAATGCATGGTTTAATAAGTCATTTCTGATTCTCCTTAATGATATCTCAAAGAGTTGAAATCCATGTGGGGATTTCTTCAACATTTAGTGTTGAATTTCTGTTCTAGATAGTACATGACCCACCACTGTTAATATATGAATGATCCTAGACTTTTGCTTTCTACTGCTCATGGAAGAGAAAACTGGTTTGCCCTGTTCAGTTTCTTCTCATTCCTCTGGTTTATGAGAAAAATACAGCTTGCCAGACTAACTGTTTTTGGGTTTCATTAGTATTGGTTTGTTTCTTTTATTTGCTTTTGTTGTTTTGTCTGTCTTTTGTTTTATTTTGTTTTGTTTTGCTTTGCTTTTGGGATATAAAACTTAGACAAAGCAGGAATGAAGACGGGAAGAAATGAGATGGGATGGGCTGGGAGTTAAAGAGGAAAAATTTGAAAGCAGTTGAGTCAAGAGAAACCCAGAAGAAAATAAATAATTCGAAAAAGAGCGTTACTTCAAGTCACTATGTATACTGCACAGTGTTTGAGAAATTGAGCCAACAACCTCTGAGTTTATTAAAATTTGGTTATGGGTATTATTTATTTGGCTATCACACTGATACAAGTTTAAACTATTTCCATATAACAATTCACATGTTTATTTTTACTTTCCAAAAATATTTATTCAATATTTATTCTGTGCTGGGCACTGCCCTATTGAATGTTTATCTAGATATAAAAAGACAATTGAAAACATCAGCCACCATGGAACTTACATTCTATGAACAGAAGTGAGACCAGAAGCACATTAAAACAAAACATCTCCTTACAGTAAAAATTTGTATGAAGAAAACAATGCTCAGGAAAGAAGACTGCAAAAAGTAGCTACCTCTGGGATGTGAAAAAATGGCCAAGAATATTTGAGGCAGAGAAGGAAAAAGACTTTAGAACAAGCTTGGTATGTTATAGTCCCTATAAGCAGGCTAGTGCAGGCAGCAGGAGCACAGTATATTAACAGAGCATGTTTAAGCTAACGTAAAGGAAATAGGAAGAGACGTATTACATAGACTATGTAGGTCACACACACACACACACACACACACACACACACACACACACACACACACAAGATTAGGTTTGTTTGTTTTCCACAAGTCATGTAAAATCTTTAGAACTGAGAATAGTCAGGAATGGCCTATACCAGATAGTAAAATTTGAGGCCAGAATGATTAAGTTGCATAATTGTAAAAATCCGAGAAAGAAAATTCCAGGAAAATATTCTGATTCAGAACAATTTGCATTTACTGCAGGTCAGAAATAAAGACCTATACGGCCTGGACTTCAGTGGGATTGAAGGGAAGAAATTTAGATTCAAAACAGAATTCACACCCATTGCAGTGCTTTAACATGTAATAAGATTTTAATATAAATTGTTAATTGAAGTATAGCTTATAGACAGAAAAGTGTGCAGATCATATGTGAAGACAAAGAATTATAAAAACAACACATGTGAAGACCCTACCAAGATTAAAAAGAAGAAGAAAAAAAAATTAACATGTAAAATATATGCCACAATTCAGCCTCCCCTCTTTCCCCCCAGAGGTTAGCATTATCCTTATTTCTAACATCATAGAGTGATTTTGCATAGTTTTAAGTATTATATGAGTATAATTTCACCATATATTCTATTTTATATCTGGCTTTTTTTCTTCAATATTTCTGTGGTTTTTTTTTTCATTTATTATTTTGTGAAGTTCACTATGTTTATATTTAAAATTACTTTTAAAAACTCGATTTTAAAAAAGGAAATCCTGTCATCTGAGGCAACATGGATAAAGTTTGAGGTCATTAAGCTAAGTAAAGTCAATTGGACATAGAAAGACAAATACTGTATAATCTCACTTATGTGTGAAATCTAAATAAAACAAACTTACAGAAACAGAGAAGAGGCTGGTGGTTGCCAGGGGCGAGCAGTGGAAGGCGTGGGAAATGAGTGAAGGCAGTCAAAAAGTATAAATTTCCAGTTATAAGATCGATAAGTTCTGGAAATGTGATATATATAGCATTGTAACTACAGTTAACGATACTCTACTATATATTTGAAATTACTAAGAGAGAAGATTTTAATAGTTCTCATCTTAAAAAAATAAATTAGAACCATGTGAAGTGACAAATGTGTTAATTAACCTTATTGTGGTAATCATTTCACAATATACCCATATATTAAATCATTATATTGTACACCTTAAATTTGCATGATGTTGTCAATTATAGTTCAATAAAGCTGAGAGAAAAGTCTCTTGAGAAACTCATAGATAATTGAATATTCTGTTTTGCTCTGATAGTAGCTGCTTTTCAACCATGATAATTGACCTTTACTCACAAAATTGCTCCCTTGCATGGTAAATTGAGTCATTGATATCAGAGCAGTTGCTTAAGGTAAATAAGTCTTTAAGTCTGCTGCCTAGACACAGTAGTTATGATTATGAATAATGTTGAAAAATAATGTTTCATTTTCAAATTATGAAATTTCTCCCTACGCCAAGTAACTTGTACACTAACCAAAGATGTCTTTGTGGTTGTTTGTTGTCTGTTTTGATTTTTATTTACTCTTTGATTCTATTATATACACTTATTTATTTATTCATTTATTATTATTTTTTATGGATCAGGATCCTGAAATCCCTCAGACTCAACATTTTCTCAGGTAGAGTGTAAACATGTGAAACACACAGACTGAAGATAAACTGAATAATTAGAGTAACAAAATTGTCAATTTTTTCCCTGTAGTCTACCAGGGAAGAATGATATGCATATCCAGTGAACAATCTGCATTTTAGTTCAAGCTAGTTGCTTAAGGTATGAAAATACCTACTGTAGGTGGACACATTAGCATATTCCAACTTTCACATACACATAATCATTTTATAAAAGTGAACTAAATTTTTAAATATGAGCACAAGCCATGATTACTTATCAATGTATGGCCATCATCACTATCTTTACAAATACTTTGTAACTCTTTCACATGACTGCATTTAGTATTGTAACTGTTCCATGGCAAGCATGGCACCAAGATACGGTGGCCAGTTTAATAACCATATGAAGTCACTATTCCCATCTCCAAGTAATCCTGGCACTCTTTCTTGTGAAGTCTGATTGCAACCTTTTAATCTTCCTCAATGAAGCTTTCTGCTAATCTAAATTGGGGGACAGATGAAAGTTATATGTCATTCCAGAACTATTACAAGCCATCACCTCAAATGACAGCAAAATTACTGTCTTTCTGGAAATTCTAGCTCTGGCTGCTTTCCACTCATTATCATAAGATTTTCATGCTCTCTCTCCCTTCCCATCTCTACAGTTCTTAACATTCCTGGTGGTGGTATATACTCATTTTAGAACAACTAGAAAGGAAGGAACATGCTTATTTTTTCACAACATGGAACACCTAATTATATAATTCTATTTCTAAGGAATAAGCCTCTTGCTAATACTTAAAGAGAAAACTTTTTTAATCTCGACAACACAAAGCAACAATAGAAACAACGTCAGTTGTCAAGATTTAGTTTAGTAGTATCCAAAATGTGAATATGAGACGGCTTAAAGACGATTGGCATGTGAGCTCCATTGCCCAGAAAGCTGTCATTGGTATAAACACACCTCAGAATAGACCTTCTCAACCTTTCTCACTTGTATAAAATGACGTTCATTTTGTTATAGAGTTTTTAGTGTCAGGTTAAAACCTGTATGAGAATATCTTGCAAAAACAGCATTTTTAGTTAAATATTTCTATTGTTTTCAATTGTTTTAAAGAAATTAGCAGGCATAGCTTGTGTTTTCACATAAATCTATTCTCAAAGTTGATTTTTTTCATATGTTGAAATAGAAATATATGTTGCAGAGATAAAAATATTTGTTCCTGAATTTTAGGTATTGCCTAAAAGTGGAGGTCTGAACCACATTCTAGTAAGCAATATTTCTGATCAATTAAATGGCTCTGTAGTAAAACTTTTAATTAACTAATGTTTAAAACAAATATGTAAAATATATATCCTTTTAATAGAGCATTATCTTGATTATAAATACTAAGAAAACTTTTTTAAAATGTGAGTCACTCAAAATGCGAATGACAATGGCTTTATTTAATTTTTTTTTATTTTAAAAATATTTATTTATTTATTTATTTATTGTGACATTAGTTAACGAAATCCAATAAGTTTCAGCTGTACACTTTAACAGTAAGGCAGATATATATTTACCCTGTGTGTTCACCTCCCATAGTTAGATTTCTTTCTGTCACCACATACGTGACCCCTTATACCCTGTCTACTTCCCCCCTACCCCCACCCCATACCTTCTGGTAACCACTAGTATATTGTCCATGTCCATGAGTCTCTGGTTTTTTTTGTCCTGTTCATTTGTTGCTTTTAGGTTTATATCCACATATAAGTGATATCATATGATTTTCAACTTTTTCTGTCTGGCTTATTTTGCTTAGCATGATTATCTCGAATGTGACAATGGCTTTAAAATGCATCATATAAGTTTCTGTATTGTAGTTAGCTCCATACTTTTTATTTACCTCAATTTACTATTTAAATCAGTTTGCATTTCCTAAATATATAATAAGTGGTACAGGCGGGCAAAGGGCCTAGAAATTCATGGACAAGTTTTCTCAGAATTAAAATCAGACTAAAATAGATCACTGCAGCCAAACTCTCTCATGGGTAATTAAGAACAGACAAGATGTGAAGCACACGGTAAAGGAAATCTATAGAAGAAGCCATTTCCATTCAAATGAGTTGTTTTCTCCTCTAATGGAAGGCAATAATAAGGATGATGATAGTAATGATAATGGTAATAATTATGTCATTAATGGCAACTACCACTAAATTGAACGATTACTAAAGGGCTGGGTACTGAGCTATCCACTTTACACATATTATCTCATTTAATTCTCATGATACTCCTACATGTTTGTATTATAATCCCCATTTAAGATTTGAGAAATCCATCCTTAAGTATATTATGATCTTTTTCCTAGGTAACATGTAGTGTATAACAAGGCTAGGATTCACACGTGGGGCTTTGCGAGTACAGAGCCCATACTGTGGTGGTTGCACAATGGAGAATGGTACTGAAGTCCACGTTCATACAGTAGGTCATTTTATGTTTTTCTTACTATTTGCTTGTTTCTCTGTGGATAATACCAGAGCATAGTGGAGTAGCTGCAGAAAGTAAGAACTGAGATTTTAAAGTCTTTTTCCAACAACCTCGAGATAACATTTGTAAAGATTCCATATTGTATTTTTGCCTCTCAGGAAGGCACCATTAAAAGATATTTCCTATGCCTATACACCTATTTAATCTATTCCTCTCATAATCTCATTATGAGAGGAGAAGATGGATATATGAACAAGTTACCATAGGTCTGGAATGGCAGATAGAATTATTCCAGTTAAGCGTAACCTACTCAGGAGTAACATAAATCTTAAATGCACATTTACTGAATGTGTATTTACTGAATCTGCTAAAATTCTGAAAATTTAATCAATAATTAGAATATTCGGCAATGCTCCAATCTTTCTTGCTTTATTTTGAAACTGTGTGTTTTCTCAAACATAGGGTAACATTATTTCTGTAAATCCTATAGTATAAATCAGTACTCTGGGCATTTGGTACAGCAAGAATGACCTTTTCAAAATATAAATGTGATTATATTAATCCTCAATTTAAAATACTTCAATGCCTTTTATTGGTTATAAAATATAATTTAAGACTTTTATCATTGAATATGTTGCACTTAGATTAGTCAATATATACATCTATTGATAGCTATTGTATTAATTGTCATGGTTTGAGGCACAAATATTTAATGATTTCACATAAGAAGTCTATAACTAGGCTGTTGGAGGGCTGGTACAATGGTTCAATGACATTATCAGACATGATTTCCGGTTCTTTTCATCTTTCAGTCTTATTGTTCATAGTGTATAGTCCTCTGTCACCATGCTTATCACCTCATAGGCACAAGATGAACAAGCTTCTTCAAGGACATTCTTCATAACAGTCAAATAAAAAAAAAAAAAAGGAAAAAAGGGACAGGAGGAAAAAGCTTTGCCTATATTAGGAAAACAATGTATGCAGACTATATATCAGAATTAGGATTATTTTATTGTCTACCTCTAGTTTGAGTGCTGGAAGGGCTAGAAAATAGATTTTCAGTTAGACGCTCTGGGAATAAAAAAATAATTAATGTTTTATCTTTAAGGAAGAATAGCAAGACAGACATTGAGTTGGCATCTAAAAGTACCTCACTATTATGTAGAAAAAAATTTGTTAGTCATTAAGATTACAAATGATTGCAGCTGCAGTCAAACAAAAACTCACAGACAAGGCAACAGTTGAGTGATTACCAGAGGGAAAGAGGGGAGGGGAGGAGGTAGATAAGCATAAAGGGGTCAAATATATGGTGATGGACGATTTGATTTTGGGTGGTGAACACACACTTGAAAATTATATAATTTTATTAGCCAATGTTACCTAATAAATTTAATAAAAACAAGTGATTACAATTTCTCCTGCTTAGAGTAATTTACATAATCTAGTCTACTTCAACTATTCTATCTCTTGTTCGGACATACTTCTATATTTCTATATTTCTTCTGTATTCTATTTTTACTGAACAATTAATTCAATGCATTGTCTGTGTAATTTCTCTGTACTTCTGTAAACTGTTTTTGCAAAGACTATATTTCTTGTGTATGGTCACTAAATTCTCTGTCCCATCATCTCCCTAGATGGCCACTAACCTAGAGCTTTTCTTAAATGTCAAATTCCAATTAAAAAGGGGCGGGGGAAGTTTATCTCCTTAAATTTTCTCCCACCACACTTAGCCCATGAAGGTTAAATAAGTGACCCACCTCAGTGCTAGCT
>NW_011888786.1:12031543-12047780 GCF_000151845.1 Pteropus vampyrus
CCAATGTTACCTAATAAATTTAATAAAAACAAGTGATTACAATTTCTCCTGCTTAGAGTAATTTACATAATCTAGTCTACTTCAACTATTCTATCTCTTGTTCGGACATACTTCTATATTTCTATATTTCTTCTGTATTCTATTTTTACTGAACAATTAATTCAATGCATTGTCTGTGTAATTTCTCTGTACTTCTGTAAACTGTTTTTGCAAAGACTATATTTCTTGTGTGTGGTCACTAAATTCTCTGTCCCATCATCTCCCTAGATGGCCACTAACCTAGAGCTTTTCTTAAATGTCAAATTCCAATTAAAAAGGGGCGGGGGAAGTTTATCTCCTTAAATTTTCTCCCACCACACTTAGCCCATGAAGGTTAAATAAGTGACCCACCTCAGTGCTAGCTCCTCAGCAATTTATAGTGACAATCAAAATCCAAAAGCCAAATTCTTGGAATAAAAGACCCCTATTTCCTATTCTGGCACCAAGAAATTATACCAGATTATGGTTGCTGTAACTTTGACTTGCGATGCCCTGTCTTCTTGACATGTCTGCTGAGTTTCTTCTTAAGTATCATTTCAGCCATCTTCTACTCTATCAAGCATTCCCATATCCCCTCTCCTAATTGCCTAATAAAATGACATTCCTCACATCATTCTGTGAACATTCGTGTATGCTTACATTATTATGAACAAGTGATTAATAGATATGGGAATTCAAATTATACTCAATTTATGGCCACAGGAAAGAATTGACAAAACTTGCTTTCAAATGTTTAAGTGATAAGAGACATCTATTATTAAAGATTTGAAAGCAGGTTTTGTCAATTCTTTCCTGTGGCCACAAGAACATATATAAAATTCTGTGCTATAAGTTTAATCTTAATGAAAAGAAAATGTTTTCTTGGCTACATTATTAAAATTCTTCTTCTATAAAAGATATAATAGTGGAGATATAGCTAAATTATTAAACTTCATCTACTTTAGAAGAGATAATAATGGAGATATGAATAAGTAATCTTTCAGATGTTGTCATATGCTGTCATTATGATATGAATTAGTGACCAAGTAATGTTGGATAATTGTCTATAATTTTGAATATATCAGTCTATAAATAATATTAATATAGCAACTTTAGTGTTTTCAATTTACTTTCATGCACTATCTTACTTGATCTTTAAAATAATATAGTATTTATATAATAATTACTATGATCCCTCTTTTACAAAATAGAAATGCATGTGGTTCAGAGTGTTTCATGGATGTACCAAAGATCACATAGTGAGTGGTAAATTTGAAAATTAAATGCAGATCTTTTATACTATATTTAATGTTTAGTGTACCATATATTTCTGCCATTTTTGTGAATATAATAATTGTATAAAAATTTGTACTTTTGCTCACCAGAGTAGTTTGTACTCAAATGTTTATTAATATTTAATGTTATTGAGTTATTTTAAAGTATTACGTAAACCCTAAACATCATGAACATAAATTATTTTCTATGTATCATTTGTATTGGAGGTTTAAATTGCTCACTCTTTGTTATGGTGACCAACTTGTCCTAGTTTGTCAAGGACTTTTCTGCTTTTAAAACTAAAAGTCCCAAGTTCTAGTAGCCTCCCCAATCCTGGGAAAATGAGGACATTTGGTGACCCCTTCAGTACTGAGAAAAACATAAAATGTTAAGCCCTATATTCTTTTGAGCAGTCATAGCATTATAGATACTTCAACCAGTAATTTAATAAGGAAAGTTGAAAGATGGAACCTTATTGGCACAATTTAACAAAGAGCTCAACTAGTCATATTCTTTAGTCACACATAGTTTAACAAATATTTATGTTCCATGAACTATTAAATTTTAGATAATTTTACATTTTTTTATCAAAATATCATAGAATTTGGTTTGAGTGTATATATCCATATTCAAAGACAAAGAATTTTCCTATAATTTTGTAACACATTTATAACTGGCCCAAGTACTTTTAATTTTGAGAGAAAAATATTTGAATTTAAATATTCTTTAAAGAAATGATGTACATACATTTAAAATAGTAAACTGTGTCAATATGGGAGTTAAATTTTACCCATCAGTATAAAATGGAAAAGCATCATCACCTCATTTACAGAGTAACTACATTGACCATGCCAATGAAATGGACAAGACAGAACTGCAAAATGAAACTCATCTGTAAAATAAAACTAATATTCTTTTATTACCATAAATTGGGACTATAAACATTTGTACTAATATGCTGAAGAGAGGACTTCTCCTTCTAGATAAAATGCATTTGATCACAATTAACCAATGTTTCCTCTGCAACGTCTAAAAAAAATCGTATTTTTAAAGGCGTGGAAGAGTTAATGGAAACAACAAGAATATGGCAAACTAAAATTCCAAAGAGGAGAAAACCTTCTATTATGAGTAAAAGATAACCAGCCATTTCCTCCTTGGATCCAGTTGCTTATTTTTTAGGGAGTCTAGGTTTCAGGCCTGATCCAGGAAGATTCTATGGGGTAATTAAAAACCAGCAGAAGCTTATTATGTAGTTGAGTGGAGGAGAACTCTTGATTTATAGGATGGAAACTAGAGAAGCTCCAGACAAAGAGCTATTTACTCATGGAACATTTGTTGAGTTCTGGAGCTGCAATGAAGGTTAGGACTCTGTTAAATACTGTTAAATGACCAAGTTCATACTATGAGACAACGTTCTGATGAAGTACAGGAACCTGTCTCAAAAACTTGGCCAGTTTCCCCTCAAGACATTTGCTAGGTATTGAAAAATATGACATGGGCAGAGGGAGATAGAGTCCAAAAGTAAAGACATTTCGAGAGGAGAAATGAATTCCCCACAAGCTTCTGGGATAAAGAAGGTAGGTATTGAACCACCTAATTCTTAGTCGAAACTATGGAAAGGCCACACTCCTGGCACAAGGAGCTGGTTCACCCTAAAATGGCAACACGGCCTGATCAGCTCCAGCCTTGATCAAATTGATATTAACAGCCATCCACGATCTGGTTAAAATAAGAAAAGATCATTCTTTCTGATTAAAAAAAAAAAAAATCTGGATCTTTATAAATGTTTCATTTATAATAACCTGCATACAAATTTTTTTAAAGTTTATGAGATATGTGAAGGCACAGGAAATATGATTAGGCAAGAATAAAAAACATTAAAAATAATAAATACAAAAAAAGAATAAATGCACAGGTAAGTGTAAAAGAACATTGTTTAAAACAACAAAAATAATAATGTCTGGTGGGATTTATAACATGGACAAGATAAAATATGTGACAAAGGTACACATTGTGGGAGGGTACAAATAGAGTTTTTAATTTTCAGCAGCATGTTCTTAAGAAATATTATTTTATAAAAGACCTCCTGGTTATAACATTTCTGAGTCCATTCATAATCATCATCAGCTGATTTTATTTTCATATTTACTTGATAGTTTAGCAAAGGATAGAAGTATAGGTACATAATAATTTCCTCTGACTACTAAAAAACAGAAAAAGTCTGATCTCTATATAAATTTCTTCCTGTGACTTCTGATATTTCCTTAACATATATATAAACACATATATGTACATATGCGGATCTTTTTTTAAATATATCTATCAACCACCCTCAACCCCTGGGAAGTGAAGCTTTCTATCTGGCATTAAGTGACTTTGTTTAACTTTCAGAAAATTTCTTCTATTATCATTTTCTACTCTATTTTCCTTTACATAAACAATTTATATTAGAGCATCTGTATTTACATATGTATTTGTCCTTTACATAAACAATTTATATTAGAGCATCTGTATTTATTCAATTTTCTTACAATTTCAATTGCTTAGACCACTTGTACTGTGTTCCTTATCTTAGTCTTCTAATCACTCGTTTGATCTTTAGCTGTTTCTATGCTCCCAATCATCTCAAATAGTAAATTTTTTAATAATTTAAGAAAAAGTCTTTTTCATATTTAAGGACTATATTGTGCCTGTTTTATTTTATCTTCTTTTTTAAATATATAGTTGCAAAATTCAATTAATTAATCTAAGGTCTTAATCATAGTGGTAACAATTTATCCAAAAGTCTAATAAAAGGAAGGAGAGAATAGGCATACTATAAAGAAAAAATCTTTTCATTATCCATTTCTAAAACAATACCAGTATAATAACTGAAGAAAATTTGCTATATTGTGTGGATTGTGACACTATGTGACTTGCCAGGCTATAAATGGCCAGTCAGTGATGGTTTGATATACACAACATGTATAATGGTGCTGATTGTAAGAGAATGATTGAAAAATGACTCCATCAAAGCTATTGCTTGTTGTGAAAATATCATAAATGTCATTGAACCAAGACAATTTATGACTAGCAAGAGATGTTGTAGATGGACATGCCAAAAGAAGTTCGAAAAACAAAGGTGTGACAGATGAGATTGCTGTAACTTCAAAAGAGATATTGTGGCTTTCCTCTTAGATGCTAAGAATGCTACTACTGTAATTACTACAAATCCTCAGGAAAAATATTTTGAACATGGTATCTGAAAATTAGGTAAGATTTCTGTTAAATAAACATTTTGAAAGTATTACATGATTTAATATGCTTGGTATATCTGTCCTTGTCATTAAATATTTAATATCTTATGTAATATCTCTTATTTGCATTACTCGGGTTAACCCATGTTATTTTAATCTTTGCAAAATGATGTTATATATTTAATGAATATTTTCATTGATTTCAACTACATGGATAGATATGGTTATATCTTTGATACTATCTGTTTTTATTTTTAAAAGGTGAATTTTAGACTTAAAAAAATCACTATATATTATTTGTAGCAAAAGTGTGTTACACTTTATTTCAGAAACTCATCTACGAATAAATAAAGAGGGAATATGTTGTAGGCACATAGCACAGATCACTCCTCTGTCTTTACTTTAAATTTCATTGGAAAATCTATGTGAGTCACTTGCCCAGTCTCTCTTGAAGCCAGGGGTGGCCTGTGAAATGCACCCACAAGTCTGACAGCACTACCTCATCTTCTTTCCCCTTCTCGCTTGTAATACATAGACATGCTGTTACCACAAGGATATTAAGGAAATAATGCATAGCTTTTGGTCATGACATTATGGCGCCATTGGTTTAGTGGCTGCCTACCTCCCAACTTTTTATTATGTGAGATAAATAAACATCATCCGTGTATTTCTAACAATGGAAGTCTAGTTGTCTGTTATTTTCAGCTGAAATCTAGCTTAATCAACATTAGAGGGTAGAGTTTCAGACAAAACTGTAGTTATACTATTAGTCATGTTAATTTCCTATGCATTAAATTTAATTTTCTTTGTGTTAGTAAAATAATAAAATAGAAGTGAAAGGGAAGAAATTACTAAAACAAGTCATATTTTTACAGACTATATAAGCTTGTAAAATATAATACTAAACTTAAAAAAATGTTATGAATGATTTTTATATTAGAGATATTAATTATTTGAGCTTGTTAATACCCTTCTGACCCTTTCTCTGTAAAACACGAGTTCCTGTCAACTTCCATTCCTTATCTCCCACTGTTTTGTCAATTAAATTATTATTTTTACAATAAGTTTTATAACTTTAAAACATTTTTAAATAGTTTAATAGGTTTCTTTGCTTATTTTTTAAATAGATAAAATGTCAATACCTTGCTTCTCTGTCCCTGGTTTCTGCAATTATTTGCTAAATATTTGGTTGTATTTTGCTAAGAACCTCAAATACGTTTTATTCCTGAGGTTTAGGCATAATTGAGAATTTTTCTCCATACTTTTATAATTGAAGGGAATTTAGCCTTGTATACAATTACTGAGTCTTTTATGTTTTTTGAGAACTGTGTAAACATTATCCAACTGTAATTTTTAAAAATACTTTGGGAAAATTTTTCTTTCTATTATGCCGAAATCTGGTCCTAATTAGTACTTAGCTTCTTCAGAAGCAACAAATCTGCTTATGTTGTTCTTTATAATCATTCACATTCCAAATATCTTAACTTCTCAAAAATCAGTTCTTGATCATTGCTGTTTTGCATTTTACTTTACTTTTTTTTAGCTATTATGAGATAACCACTTCCTTCTGCTTAATCTTTGAGCTCCTTTTATCATCAAGATTATTTGAAGCTACATTTATTATAAAAAATAATCGGTTTTCTTAAATAAATGCTCTTGGGATGTAGCGTCTTCATTTGCTGTTGCCTTGCATACTTTCTCTTTTCCAATGGATGGATAATAACGTGTCTACTCTGTTTATCATACAGCTTTTAGTGGAGCTATTTGTGGAGTATGGAAATGAGAGAGTAGAGGGAGGTGAACTTCAATATGGTATGTCATATCACACACCCTTTACCAACATATTTATTTTGTTTAAGGAAAAATGTTTCTGTCTTTTTGCTGTTTAAAATCTGTGAAATAGCAGAATTCTTTCCATTTCAGGCTCTCTGTGTTGATATTTAATTTTCTTGGCCTCTTGTCCTCCATCCACCTGCCTTGCATCCAGTCATCTCAGTAGAGACTAGGTTTGTAATATACGTCAATGTGGATTTTATTTGACTCCACTTTCAAGGCCATTCTGCGGATCCTAATTAGAATGTGGTCCTAGAGTTTATCACTTTCACCACTGGTATACTTAATACCCTTTTCAGAACTATATTTACTTTTGGCAGAAATTTAATTTTGTTCAGTTTTTGAATAGTAATAAGCTATGAGAAACTCCCAGAAATGATGGCCTTAAATTTGGCGTGAGACTTGACTTCATCGTGTTAGTTAGATCATGGCAATTTTCTACCATTTTTAAGCAAAATCTGTGTGCCGTTTTATAAAATTAGACTGCATATTTGAAGAAAAGAAATCATGCAAATCTGGAAATCCTTTGTTGAAAGTCCTTGATTTAGAATTCATCTACTTAATTTTGATGGTTCTATTGAAATTGAATGAGAGTTTGGCTGAGGGGAAGCAGCCCCTCATTGTCTTTAATAAGCTAAGATACTTATATTTGAATATCACACAGAATTCGTAAAGTCCACTCCAAGTAAGTCATTCGTCACAGCACGTATCTTTTATGCATATCCTCCTGGATAGTGCTGAAGATTGGCTCTATGTCTTCAGTATACCTCTGCCATCTTCCCCTATCCATGGAGCTCTGAGCTTCAGTGCCTTTTAGACAAATTTCTAATCCAGTTAAGTTGCCAAACAGGGCAGGTAACATCTGGGCATTACTAGAGACTTTGATTAAAATCATTTGAAATGTACACGTAATGAGAATCCTTAGCAACTCTCTAGCTACATGTCACTTTAAAAACTACCCCAATGATTGAACTCCTTTCCTATGATGTCTTCTATGATATTAATCAAATTCCAACTTGTGTCATAGCTATTTGCATGTTTTTCTAAGTTATTTTTGCTACTATACAGTCAATTCCTTAAGGGAAAATAATTTTTTTTAATTCATCTTGTGTCATCCCTGTAAAACGTTCATCTAAATAATTATTCAATAAATACTTGATGAATAAATAAAATTTTGTTTTCAAAAAGACAACAAATTCTTAACAAAAGGAAATTATAAGCCAAATTGTAATTACTTGGCAACAGGGATAAAAGAATGTACCATAAAATATAGCTAGAAAAAAAGAACAAATGTATTTGTATAAACTCTATTTTTATGGCAAAATCATGTGTCCTATTTTATCTGAATAAAGATTTGAGGAGTAGTTAAGAAGGCTGTGTTAAATGTCAATTACAAATTAATCTTAGAATTTTAGTCATTTAACACAAAAACAAAAATTATTTCTAGCTCACATCGTATAGCTAATGTTGGTTCTGGTAGGAGAAAAGA
The DNA here is from genome assembly GCF_000151845.1 of Pteropus vampyrus. Taxonomy (NCBI): domain Eukaryota; kingdom Metazoa; phylum Chordata; class Mammalia; order Chiroptera; family Pteropodidae; genus Pteropus; species Pteropus vampyrus. The sequence goes on from NW_011888786.1 coordinate 12,039,395, forward strand.
TCTCTGTCCACACAGTCTTTCACAGGCCCAGGCTGATGGAGCCTCTACTATCTGATAATTCCATATGACCCTGTGACCACTTTTTTTTGTTTATTTCAGTAAGTGAAAAGAGGGCATATAGCACACTTACTATCCTATACTCTAGTGTTACACTTCAGTGATAAATACTTTCTGCTTAAAACCCATTGGCCAAAAGAAGCCATATCACTTCTCCTGAATGCACAGGATACACTATTTAGATAACAGTAATTATCTTTTCTATGGGAGAAGGGATAAAGCTCAATTAAATGCATTTTTGTGGCGTGCGTGCGTGTGCGTGTGCGTGTGCGTGCGTGTGTGTGTGTGTGTGTGTGTGTGTGTGTGTGTGGTGAATGTGCATTAATCAACAAATAATTCTGAAAATATTGTTTTATCTGACCAGGAATAAAGTCGATACTAAAATGTATAAGGTATGATACCTGCCTCAAGCAGTTTTAACTGTAATAATGGAAAAATGTATAGTTATTAACTATCCTATCTTGTTAATTACATTGTCATTTAAACAGTTTAGGATGTTTTGGGGGGTAAAACAGTAGATATATTTAACTTAAAATTTTGACCCATTAGATGTACACTTGAAACTTACATAATTTTATTAACAATGTCACTCCAATAAATTTAATAAAATTTATAAAAGATAAGCTGTATGTACTTCTTTCTGTTAAAAATCACAATAGTAACAATTGAACCATATGCACTGTTTAGGAAGTACATAAATGCTCTTCTGTATATACAAACAGATGGCTCATAGATTCTACTGCATCTTCTTGCCACATATTATTGTTTCGGATTCCTTTTTTTTATCTTTGCTTCGAATATAAGAATTAAAATATTAGTTTAAACTTTCATATATTTCTTTGATAGGATAGTTTGGACAATCACATCTATGTTTTATCAGCTTATAAAAGAGACTATGTGGAAATAATATTTTCAGCAATGTGGAAACTCAAATTATTTTTCTCCCTTAATTTTACTACCTTTCCAAAAAAGAGTACAAAATAATCCCTTCTGAAGCAAATACTTTAGGATGTATTGTAATACTCCCACCAAAATCACCAAAAAGTCCAAGAAATTTGAATGAGTGCCTTTGTAGGTAATATAATATAAATAGATAATAAATAAAACTTTGTATTTTAAATTATAGTACTGATACTAGTTTACCTTATGAAGAACTGCTAAATAAGATTTAGAAAGCACTAGAGATTAATTGTACTAAAGGTAGATACTGATTTGGAGATAATTTATAATTTATAATATAATTTCTTCCCATCTAAGAATATGAGGTGGCTTTTCTTTTGTGCAGAACTTGTTTTGTCTTTTATTAATGTGTTCTTACCTTTTTCATCTAATGTCTCTGTCTTTTGTTAAATTTATAGACAAGTATTTCATAAAGTTTCTTGATTTTTTTTGTTGGATTTTATTTTAAAGATTAATTTTCCTATTTATTTTTCTAGTTGTTCACTACTAAATTCAAGACAACCTACCGATTTTTCAAATCATTATTTTAGTATCAAGTCACCTTTATCAACTTATCTTACTCATTTCAATAGTTTGGGAGAAAAATTGGGTGTCGTAGGTATAAATCATAGCATCAGAAGGAAATATAATTGTAGCTCCTTTTTCTGAAATTATATAATTATTCATTTCCTGTGTTCTTATATTTGATAAAAACTCAAGAAAATATTACATAATGTGGTGAGTTTGGCTCCCATTTGACTTCTTTATTTTAACTAATTTATTTTAAATAGAATTTTGTCACGTAGGATAATGTTTGCTCGAGATTTTGGTAAATGATTTAAATTTTTTTTTCTCCTATTCCTGTTATACCCATAGTTTTCATTAGGAATTCATTTTGACATTATTAAATGCCTTACTGGAACCCACCAGCAGAATTTTTCACTTTTTTCTCCTTGATTGTGTGAAAATAAAAAAATATATACACGTAACAAATTTTCTGATATTAAATCACACTTTGATTAATGAAATAAGCTCTGCCTAGTAATTTTACATCATATTTTCATGCACTGCTTGCTTTTATTTGTTACTATTTTATTTAGTATATTTGTTTTTGTATTCTTAAATTATTTCCTTTATGTCTCTCTCTCTCTTTCTCTTTCTCTATCTTACACATTTCCTTTTTGAGACTGGATATTTAAATTAAGCTGGCTTCAAAAAGTAAACTGAGAATCCTTTGTCTCTTTCTATTGCTTGGAATAATTTAAATAAATTGGAACCAAGTCATTTGATGGTTAGCTAGAATTTAGTTAATGCAGTTTCCTTTTTCCAATAGTGTAGTTTTTAAATACATTTTCTGTTCCTTCTGTGAAAATTTATCCTTTCAAGTTATTTATTTTTTGGATTAATTTTGATAATTTGTATTTTTTTAGAAATCGTTCACTTCCTTAAGGCTTTTCAAATATGTTTTATAAAGTTTAATATAGGATATTGTTTAAAGCTTTGATTTCTCCTATATATTTTATTAATTCTTGTTTTTTACTCTCATTCATATGTTTACTTTGTCCTCTTTTAATGAATTTTATTAGATTTTTAAAAATATGAGTTTCTGAAATTATGCGTTTTGACTACTATTCTTTTTTAAATTAATTTTCATTCTATATTAAATTCATCTTTCTTTTTTGGTATATTTTGTTGTTCAATTATATTGTTCATTGTGGCATTGTTTAAAAAAGTAAATCTCTTAAAATGGTCATTCATTTTTTTAATAATAATGATATTTAAGACTATAAATTTTTTCAGTATATAAGCTTCTTCTCATAGGTTTTGTTATGAAGTGTTCACATGTTTATTGCTTTGGATATGGTTTTTAATTTCCCATTGGATTTTCTTATAGTTCCAGGACATGCTAGGACTTTTTCTGAATTCAAAAGTAGTTACGGTTTTTGAGTCATCAAATTACATATTTCTACTTTTTGTGGCATGGGGTGATGACAAAAATGGGGTCTAAAAATGTTCGCCTTTATAGATTTTGTTAAGATTTATTTTGTGAATTTATGAATTTCAATACATGAGATATTTTGTACATTTTCCACAGACATAATAAAGTATATGCATTCTGTATAAGATATCCATAATTCTATGTATTCCTATTAAATTTATTTTATTAACTGCATTTCAGTTTTGTTTTGAAATTAATTTTTGTGTCATTGAAACTTTAAAGAGATTATTAAAATCTTTATATTAGGAGAATTTTCTTCTACTATCTTTTATCAAAATTTTCTCCTTTTCCATTTATATCTTTTTTCTTCTTATTATTGGTATAACCATGTACTCCCATCTGCTAAGCATAGCCCTAGTTTATGCCAGTGGTTCCAGAAAATTTGCTAATATCTCTCTCATTTTACTCTCAAAGTGTCCGATTTTGATAATAAATTATTTGGTCAGCTTACTTATAAATCTTACTATTAACATGTTAAACTCTTGGAATTATTCTCTAAAAACCTTGCCTTCTCTTCATAATATTCATATGTAGTTGATAAAACTATTGGCTACAAAATTGCACCCCTCCCCACATATATCCCATTTTCCACGTGACTGCAGTTATCCCAACAAAGGTGGAGTAAAATTCCCATTCCTTGACTTTGGGCTCAGTCATTTGACTTCTTTTGGTCTCTGGGATATTTGCAGATGTGATTAAAGAAAAATACAAAATATACTTGTGCAATGGGGCTTGACTTCCTATTGCTCTTAAATCATCATAAGAACATGTTCTAGCTAACACAATGGTCAAAGGAGAATGAGCTACATCTGGATCAAACCTGGACACATCTGTAATTTGAACAGTGGTTCAGATGAGACCTGCCCACATCAGTCAGTGTCTCCCAGATAACTGACAATATATGAAAAATAATAAATATCAGCAAAACCAAGAGATACACTATATTTTTACCATGTACTCTAAGATATGTCTTCTATTTGATATTTTAGATCATTAAGCTTTTTTCTCAATGTTAAACATCAGTTATTTATTTCATTTGCTATTTTTTTAAAGTGAGAAACCATGTTTTTTAAGCACTAGAAAGACTTGTTCTACCAGGAAATTTATTTTCTATCAGCTCTATTTCATTAGCATGTTTTGTGTTGGTTCTAATTTCTAAACTCTAGTTCTTGAACCCTTTCAAATAAAATGCTATTTTTCTTTGTCAGCTCATCTGGGTTTATATCTTAGTGATGGCATGTTATTGCTGTTAGTCCTAGAAGTGTGAGAACATGAAATTATTCTTTTCTCCTTTGTGCTAGTGTTGTAGAAGCAAGTAAGTTGCAAGGTAGTCTGTGGAAGTTGCAAGGTAGTCTGTGGAAGTTGCAAGGTAGTCTAGATGTGGAATCTAGAGGGAGTTCACTGGTACAGCAGTCTCCCACCATACTCTTAAGATCAAATTGAGTCAACTTCAATCAGATCACTAAATCAGCTCTTCTTTTTCTTCTCGAGGATATAAGAGACTAAATACATTCTATATTGGCCAATGCAAAAATTCAAGTAGAAATACAGAGATTTCTAAGGGCTAGCTCCTCCAATATTGATTACTTAATGATTCTCATCTGGGGTTCCAACATTAGACTTCAGTAGAGTTTGCACTAAAATGTAACAATCCTACCTGGTTTACTCCAGGAGACTCACAGAACCCAAGACTATTTGTCCTTAAGACTTTTAGAATCTAATTCTCACGTGAGAGAGGCAGATAAAGTTAATATTTCTAATCAAGGGAAAAGTTGTATACAGATTATCATTTCCTCCTCAGAATTTTTCACATCTATATAACTCTTTTACATCATTCATCTCACCATTCTGTATGGCCCTATTAATCCACTTTTCTCAAAATCAAAGTTTTTAAAATTGCTCTGTTGTTGTTTTATTATTTAATTACCTCTAATCATACTCTCCAATCACAGCCACTCATCAAACCCCTCCAGTGGAGTTTACATCATCAACACTCTCTGAGATTTTCTTTTGACCATTCTCCAATAATCTCCTTTTCCATAAATCCAATGGGTACTTTTGAGCCCTCTTTTTAATTGATACGTAAGCAATGTTATCTATGGTTGATCATTCTTTCTTTTTAAGTCTTTTCTTCCTTCGCCTTTATGAGGCCATAATCTTTCTCCTTTATTTTCTTTTAATTTTCTTCTTCCTTTTCCAAAATTTAAACATTTTATCTTCATCATGGATTTGTTTTGGACTATTCCCCCGCTGCCTCTAAACTTCTGTATTTCTTTCCTTAATACTCTTCATTTAAATTTAATATCTATGTTCTAAATCTAAATGCTATGATTCTCAGCCTTATATTTTCAGTTCGGAACTCTCTGGCACTCCAGACATTTAGATGTGTCTAAGGCTTCTCAAATTGAACTTATAAACTTTGTCCTTAAATTCTCTTTTTTAGGGGTTTATCTCTGGAAATTCATTGTCACATATAGATATTCAGTTAATAAAATCTTAGAAATCATCCTTGACCACTCCTACGATTCAGTTAATGAATTACTAGTTCCTGTCAACTTTCCTAACTATCCTTCACCAACACTATCCCAGTGCCACTAGCATTTCTCACTTGAATTATTTATTAAAAAAGCCTCTTACTTGGCCTCTCTTTAACTCCTCATTAAACACTACTCTCAAAGGATTTTTTTAAATCACAAAACAAATCAGGTCATTCCTCCCTACTTAAGTCCTTTTAATAACTGCTAACTTTACTTTAAAATGCAAACAAAATCTGAACATAGCTAACATAGCCATGCTTAGTGTGATACTTCTGCATCGCTCCTCATCTCGCTTTGCCACACATTCCACTTTTTTCTCTCTAATTTAGCCTTGGTTGTCTCTCCTAAGATCATCAAAGGTCACAGCCTCAAGAAATATCTTTAAATCTAAATGTGTTTCTGATTTTCTTTTTTAATTTACTGTTTAACTCTTACTTATTTATGATGTATCAGCTAATTTATCACTTCCTTGTCATATCGGACCAAAATAAATTCTCAAATGGTTCTCAATGTTTTTTTCCTTCACAGTTTCTTATTTGTTATCACTTAATAAATTATTTGAAAATGTTTATTTAATATGCATCTCTATAGGTAATCTTTAAGTTTCCTGAGGCAACAAATCATGCTTATTCTATTTAGCTCTATTTCCCAGGACACAGAACAGGATATTTAATTGTTCTTTCAATTCCTCTTTGTCAGTTCCTCTTTCCAGACACTCTTTGCTTTGTCTCAGCCGTTCAATATATGAAAGTAGAGCATGTTTTTACTTGTTTTATATGTTGTACATATATTTTTATCTCCTGCTTAACTTGCGAAGTAAATGGTTAACTTCCGGAAGTTAACACAACTTTTCAATTCTGCGTGTTTATGTTAAAAACATGGTAGTATTTACAAATACTATACTTTGTCTACTATCTCACCTACTACTCATCATGATACAATGACTTAGGGGTTATTACCATTCCAATTTCACAGATCATGAAATTGAGTAGATTTAATGCTATGTAGTAAAGGTCTGTGTTATTATGAAACAATTCAATACTTTGTGCAATTACTTATTTCATGCAATAATACATAAATTTACTGTAATATAAATTTTAACATTTGAGGTTTAAAAAATTTTTTCCCTGAATACAGAATACATTTTAATTATTCATTTACTTTACTTTTTTCTTTATCAATAATAAAAATTATTGATAAAAATTTCTCTATAAAAATACGGTAGTATAAAATTGATTTTCCATATTTTATGCATGTATTTTAATTAGTATAAATGATCCTGACCCATATAGAAACTGTGACATCCCAGAGCCAGGCATGTCACCATTTTTTAAAACTACTCTTCCACTTTTTCCTGGCGTTGGATTTTAATGGTCATATCCCCCATGCTCTGTAATTATGCAGGTAAGCTCCAAGACACACAGGGCTTAAAGTTTAGAACCAAATGAAGACAGCACATATTATTTATAGAATAATAATAAGAAGAAAAATGGATGCCCATTCGCTCCAGCAACTAGTCCCTTAATAGCCATATAGTTATATTCCCTTGGAAATTTACTTACTGTTTCAGTAAATTGAGATACATGGTTTAGTATTGCCACACAATACATTTTCATGCATCTGACATTTAATAGTAGGTATATAACTTTTTTATTATCCCTTTTGAAAAAATGAAATAAATATCAGTTAACTCTTATTTAAAAATACTGTCTAAAACAAGGTTTAAAGTTCTATGTATTAAGATATTATTATTTAATTTATTTGTTATGAAATAAACTAAAATACTCAAGGCATTTTAGTGGTATGAGTTCCAAATCCAACTTTAATATATTTACTTCTAAAATATGAACAGTTGTCAGAGAAAGCTGGGAAGTAATAAAAACTGTCTCTGAGCTCCTAAACTTCACCAAATAAATCAAACTGAGACATACTATTTCTGCACTTTTTCTTAGTAAAAATAAGTTACTTTGCTTTCACTTAAAATTTTGCATACATAATTTCAATCTGCTTTTTGTTTTTTTTATTTAGCACTTTGCACAAGAAAATTAAGACATTGCTTAACTTTAAGAAGCATGTCAGCCCAACCAGCCATTGGCTCTTAGGACTACACTACTATGCTAAGTTGATTTTTACTGCTGTAGCATTTTAGAATATAAACAATAATACTATATCCCTGGTCTAAAAGTGACATTTAACTAAGGTAAGACTTGCTCAGCTGTATGTCAAAACAACTAAATTTGTTTATTTAAAAAAAAAATCAAAGTTGTAAAAATCTAAATAATATTAATATAATTGTTATTAAACATGCAGGAAAAAATACAAATAAATATTTCCATGAGACATTGCAATGATAAGATAGATATCAACAAAAATCAAAAACATGTATTTAAAATTAAATGCCGCTAAATAATTCAACTCTTGATAAATAGAAACAAAATAATTTGTGTAAAATGAAATCTCAAAAATGTTTAATTTTAAAGTGAATATAGAATATATACAAATTTTTCAAGGCACTATTAAGGACTTTTATGATTTTGGATTGGATATCAGAGGCATTGTAACATTAACCTGCAAGATAATAGATGCTTGCTATCCAATTTAGTTGTACTACATTGTAAAAACCACATTCAATTTTAGGCACCTCATTTCTAATGAAATATAAAAAGCCAGACAGATTTCTGAAAAGACCAGTATTAATGTTCAGGGATCTGGAGAGGGTATTTTTAATAAGATAATGTTCACAGCAGTCTTTTCCTCATGGCTCTAGACCATGATTTGATGTGTGCTCCTCATAGATTCTATGTAAGCACACAATATTTTGATTTAAAAAAAAAATTTGCAGAAGTTTGTGTAT
>NW_011888786.1:12048700-12057948 GCF_000151845.1 Pteropus vampyrus
GAGAGAGAGAGATTGCCTTCAAATGAATAAGAAGACAGGCAACCAATTTCTCAAGAGAAATGCCATCACTGGGATGACATTTTTAATGCTTAAGGAAAATAACTGTCAGTCGAGAATTCTACACCCAACAAAAATACTTTTCAAAAATAAGGTTAAATGAATAAATTTTCTAACAAGCAAAAAATAATACAGCATTCATTACTAAACAAACAAAATTTGATGTGTAGGGTTGTTCTTTAGGTAAAAGGAAATGATCTAAAGGATGCTCGATAATTCACTTAACAATGAAGTGCAATGGAATACTCAATAATTTGAGAAAATATAAATAAATATTGACTGTTTGAAGTTATAATAATAATAATAATAATGTTTTGTGTGATTTTAAAATATTTAAAATTTAGATACGTTATAAGTATAATATAAATGGTGAAAGAGTAATAAAGAAGATTATGAACATTTTATGGATTGTGTCTATCAGGAAAGAACTATTCAAGGAAGCATTTTGTAGTATCCACAGTAACCACTAAAAGAATAATAAAAGAATGCATAACTAGAAAACTAATAGAGAGGTAAAGAAAAAAGGAATTAAAAACAGAAGAAATTAGTGGAAAGCATTTAGTTAGAGAAGAGAGTTACAATCAATTGGAGTAATGATTAAACATTGAATGTTATTGAACATAATAGATCAAATAAAATGCAAAAATTATCAGACTGTCTACAAGAGCAAAAGTCAAGTATTTCTTTCCTGAAATACACACACTTGAAATATGAGATATAAAAAATTTGAAAATAATGATATGCAAAATATATAACATACAAATGGTGATCAAAAGAAAACTGATATATTTGTGTTAAAAAACTAGAGAGAGTTAAAGCAAGATTTATTTCTATCCATGTAAAGAAAACTGCATAATGATATATGTTTATTCAATAGGAACTATTCGCATCTTAAGTTTGTATATATATAAAAACATGCTTCAGAATATTTAAACACTGACATATCATAAAAGATATGCAGGCAAACTATAGTCCAAATGGAAATATTAGTAAAATTTTCTTAGTAAATGGTGAAGAAATTAGACAAAACTATGAGTAAAGAACTAGAAATTTTGAACAGAATGATTAACAAATATTTTAAATTGAGAGTTATAGAATACTTCACCCACATTCTGTCTAAGCGCACATGAATTATTTTATAAATTAAACATTCATTAGGCCATAAAGCAAGTACCAACAAGTTTCAAAGGACAGACATTATTTAATTTTTTTTGGCTACAAAAGAATTAAGCTAGAAATCAATAAAAGGAGGTAGCTAGAAAATCCAAGAATGCTTGAAAGTATAGCAATACACTTTCAAATAGTCTGTAAGTCAAAGCCAAAATAACAAAGGAAATTTCTATGCTAAACGATAATGAAAATACATTATATCAAAATGCATTTTGAAGTTAAAGCTGTGTTTTGAAGGAATTTTTTTCCCAAAAACACATACATTAGGAGACTGAAATCAAGAATTTAAGTATTCATCTTAATGGACTAGAAAAAGAAAGATTGATAAAATAAAAACAGAAATTAATGACATCGGAAACAGAAAATAGAAAAATCAATAGAGCCTAAATTTGGTTCTATGAAAATATTAGAAAAAATCCAAATTAACTGATTAAGAAAAAATTACAAATTATTAATATGAATGAAAAACAGACATCACTCAGATCCTATAGCTATCACAAAAATAGTACAGTATTGTTTATCATCAACATTAAAAAAGTAATTTGAAATTTTAGATGAAATTTCAAAGATTAAAAAACACAAGTTCATAAAACCGATACATGAATAAGTAGAAAACCTGAAATCTCCTATTTCTTTTAAAGAAATTAAATTTGTAACTAAAAATCTAGTGAGAAAGAAAGTTCTTGACTCAAACAACTTCTATTAAATACTCCTAATATTGCAGGATAATTTTCAACTGTCTTAAATATTTTCAAATATTGGGAAATATGGGGAAAATTCACAACTCATTTTATAAAACCAGCATACATTTAATAACAAAATTTGCATGGAAATAATATAATACTTGAACCATCCATATAACACACAAAAAAACTACTACCAAAATATTAATTATGGTTATAAATATAAAAGACAAAACAATGAAGTATTTATCTTACTAATATCAGCATAAGTAGATGTCTTAATCAAGATTTCTGCATGTTAAAAGACCCCATTAAGAGAGTGTAAAAGCAGTTCAGAGTTTGATGAAAAATACTGTAATACCAATTATCATCAACAAACTCATAGCCAGAACATAAACATTCAAACAATTTCACATATCTGTAAGACAGACCTCCGTATATAAAAAAAAAAAAAAAGAAGGAAACTCAACAGGTAAAGGAGAATGTTTGAACAGTCAACAAGCTTAAGAAATGGTGTGTGTACAAACTTACTGTGATAGGGAAACCAAAATAAAACCAAAGTGATTCAAATACATACTCGACAAAATGACTAAAATTAAAATAACTGGCATCACCTACAAATGGTGACTCTGCAAGTAATGAGAATGCCTATGCAATTCTGTGGGAGTGCCAATTGGTTTAACCATTTTGGAAAACTATTTGGCAGCATCTGCTAAAACAGAATGCCAGCAGTCCCTGTGAATCAGAAATTCTCATAATTGCGTGACATGACACACAACAGTGTTTATGCAGTATTATTCCTACTAGCTATAGACTAACTATAGACTAAAAGCAACCAAAATGTCTGGCAACATCAGAAGGGATTGATCTTAATATAGTCATAAAATAGAATTCTATTCATCAAAGAAAGTATCACAACCACAAAAACATGTTTGCATCATAAACTTAATATTAAGAGAGGAAAGACAGACACACACACAAATGCAAACAGTATAGTTCCATTTGTGTGTGTGTGTGTGTGTGTGTGTGTGTGTGTAAGTTGTAAAACAGGTACAATCTCTGAACAGAATTCAGAGTAGTAATTCTTTAGAAAGCAATAACGGGTGAGAGGTGCTGCTAAGTGCTCGCATTGTTCTAGTTTTTAATGTGAGTTGTGTTACCAATTGAGTGTACACACTGAGTGAAATTCTAGCACTTTACATTTTATAATATATTCATTTTTTTATATGTGGAATACATTTTATCAGAAAAGTGTAAACTATGTGAAGGAAAGCTCGTATTTTTCTCCAGATTCTTGGTTCCTAAAAAGTTGGTCATTTTCAGGTTCTTTTTTGTCCTTTTGATATCTCACTTCTTGTATGTTAGTTTATAGTTTTGAGTCTTTCTCTATCAACTTTTCATCATGAACTTAAAATATCTTTTCAAAGACTACTGCCAAAAAATTTCTGCTCATGATATTCTACCGAAAACATGACTCTTTTCATTTGCACTGAAGAACACATCTCCCATCTCATCTGCTCAAAAGCTTTTTAAAAATGTTTTTCCAAGAAACTCATGACTAACATCATTATTTTGAAGTGAAAACTGCTAACATCTGCAGCCTAGGGAAAAATAGTAAAACATAGTGTTGAAAGAATCTTCCATGTACAGCACAAGTTCTGTATTATCAATGCTTGTACTTAGAAAGAATCTGTTCTAATTATTTTTTCCAACTTTGCCAAAATGGGGGAGAAAAAAGAAAGCATTAACCTTGCTTATTGATAGTTCACTGTTGTCAGTGATGACAACTGACCTTAAGAAATCGATATTGGTTTCTTTGGAATTACTTATCAATTATTACTTTTTTACTAAAGCCAGCCTCACGTCAGTCAGAAAGCTGTGTCGTCTTAAATTGGGTGGAGTGTTAGCATTCATGTGTATCCATGCTTCAGAGATTTCATTTTATTGTTTTTGTGTGTGTTTATTCTATGAAATTTTATAAAAATTTTAATGCATATGGTTTTTTTTAATTTAAAACATTTTCAAGAAATAATTATCTCTTTCAAAGTCCATTTGATGTCACTATTTTAATTATGTGTTGGGATCTGAGGGTAGTATTTTATAATTAGAGATACTTTATATCATTGAATCTTATGAATGAACTAATTTCATTTCATTGTACTCTACAGATAGTATAAACATTGCAATTTAGTTTAATGAACCAACCCATCATAGCATAAGCTATATAAGCATTTTTCATGAACAGTTCAGCAACTAGACACTATTGAAATTCCAATGCCATTTCTGTTTACCAAGAACTACGGTTACACAAAAATAACTTAAAGTTTACCTAAATTATTTATAGCTGTTAAAAAACCCATCTATCAGATGCATTGAAGGAAATTTATGCATGATCTTAAATATTATCAGGTAAGCCATGTTTCTCTCTCTATTAAATAGGGATGTTTCATAAAATTTATGGGTCTAGAATATCATGTCTTTTGACTGAACAGAGATGAATTTAATAAACCAGAATAGCATTATATTATAGAAAATAGTGAGAAGTCTCTAAATTGGAATTGTGCTGGAGAAAGCTGAGAAGAAATAACTTGCTAGAGAATTTTGTGAGGCTAACTTCTATTGCACACCATTAAAGAAATAAAATTACAGCAATGGGAATAGAGAGAGAGATGATGATTGTTCATACTGAAGAGTTAGAAAAAGCAACACTTATTCATTTAGATGTGGATGGTGGAGAGAGACAAAAGTCATGGGTGTCTACAGGCTGACAGAGCTGACTACGAGGTGGAGATATGCTGATAATGTTCATTAAGAAAGGAAAATTACAATGAAGAGAATATTGGAAGGAAAGTATAAGATTATTTTGGACATGCCAAGATTCAGATACAGTTGGGGATGTTCAGGAGACAGTGGCCATAGTTTCTAGAGTTCAATAAAACAATCTGGACTAGAGATACTAATTTAGGTGTTTCCTAAACATTTGCAACTGTTGATTTCATTGACATTAAGTCTTTTCCAGATAAAGCAGGTAGAAATGAAAGAGTTTTAGAACCTTTGTGAACATTAAATTTTAAGGAATGTAAAGTGTAAAAGAAAATTTATAAAGGGTATAAGAGAAAACATGAAATGAAAACACACTGCTGTCTAGAATTCAGGGAAGGAAAGAGTTTCAGGTCAAAAAATAATCAATAAAATCATTCTGAAACTATGTTAATAAGATATAAGCAAAAATGCCTCCATTAAATTTGGCCATAATCTGTTATGTGTGAACTTAATGGGCCAATTTTATTGCTATGGAAATCATGGAAGCCAGATCCCTATGGGAAAACAAAATATAGTGAAAATTTGGAAGTAACACATATAAATTACGTGTTTCAAAATCTGACAGGGAAAGAAAGACATAATATAAGTAGTGTAAAAATCAGAATCCTCTGGATCATGCTGCAATAACAAACGGTCCTATATCTCACTGCTTAAAACACCAAAAGTTTTACAACAACATGGACCTAGAGGATATTATGGTAAGTAAAATAAGTTAGAGAGACAAAGATGAATACTATATTATCTCACTTATATGTAGAATCTAAAGAAAAAGCAAAAAACTAAATAATAACAATAAGCAAACACAAAAAAATAAATGCAATGTGTGATCTGACTGCATCTTGGTTTTAAAAACGTTCTAAAGCACACTTTGGGGAAACATGGGAAAAAAATAAAGAACAAAATAAATGAACAGAACCAGACTCATAGAACAGAGAACAAACTGGTGGTTGCCAGATGAGAGAGGGATTGGGAGGCAGGGTGAAAAAAGTGAAGGGATTAAGTACCAATTGGTAGTTACAAAACAATCATGGGGATGTAAAGTACAGCACAGGGAATATAGTCAATAATATTGTAATAACTATGTATGGTATCAGATAAGTACTAAACTAATCGGGGGGATCACTTCGTAAATTACATAAATGTCTAACCACTATGCTGTACAAATGAAACTAATATAAATAGTATTGAATGTCAACTGTAACTAAATATTTTTAACATTAATTAAAGAAAAAAAACACCAAATGTTTATTTCTTGCTTAGGCTTCATGCCCGTCTCAGGTCAGCAGAGGATTTCAATCCACATTGTCCTCACTCAGAATCCAAGGTAGTGGAACTCTTCAAATTCAGTTATTATGGCAGGGAGGGAAAAGAGACAGAAAATTGTGCACTGAATCTTGCAGATTTCTGCCCACATATCAACCCAAGTCCCAAAGTCATGTGTTCATGACTACAGTCAAGTGGTCAGAGTACAATTTACCTTTTTTCTATAATGAACAAGACTGGAATACTTATGAAAACTCTAAAAATTTTAGAATTTTCATAAGTAAACTTCTGAAAGTTTACTACGGCTTCTGTTCTGGTCACCAAATATTCTGTTGACTCTTCTTCCTGAATACAGAGCTTACTCATTTTAACCATCAATTCCATTCAACTATAGCATCAAACTAAAAGTTCCAGTTTTCTCAGTGAAAAGATCTTTCTCTTAGAATGATGGATAAGAGATTTCAGATAAAGCATGGCTGTGGCTATTCTTGTTTTGTAGATCCATGGTTGAAGACACATTATCTGCCCCTACAAACACAACCCAGTAAATATTACTTGGATAATTGCAATAAAAACTCCTTTTTGGAAAGCATAAGAATACAACACAAATCAGAAACCAATTATCCTTTTCCACTATCTTCCTTTGCTGCAACTGAAATGGAGACCAAGGGATATGCTCTCCTTGGATGCTGCACATAGATAGCTGGAACCAAGAGTCATTTCAAGCTGCAAACAGCAATAGTCTCTTATGGTCCAAGCTGTTTTTTTTTTTTTTTTTTTTTTTAATTGAAAGTATATTCTTTTTAAAAACATAGTTGGATTCTTATCAACTTTATTCTTGACAGCTTCATTTTTCTACAACAGTATTCACAAATACATTTACTTTCAAGACATACTTTCCTATACATACTATATATTTCTTGCTCTTGCTCTCTCTCAATATTTTAACTTATCAAATACTTGAAGCTTATCAGGCTTGGTAGGTGCATACCCTTAGTCTCTGTTCTCTGAGGCATTTTAATGATTTGAAATATACTAGATGTCATAATTTTAATTTGGATTTTGTTTTCTAATGCACATTAATCTGGGTGGTTTTAAGTATGACTGTTATGGTCATTTCCTTAATTTGATTTTTGCTCTAAAGCAGGTAAATTGATTGAAAATGGTCCACATTTTTTTTTTAACTTGCAAGGCTTAGTTTAAAGCTACATTTTATTTCTTCCTCTAAAGATTTTTCTCTCTATTGTGTAGAGTTTAAAAACAGTCGCCTTTTTAATATCCAAGGCTCCACATTTCTTTGGAAAATTGTTTATTTCCTTTTAATCTTGAATGCTGGCCAATTAATTTTGAGATCTTACTTTTCTTGTAATACCTTGCTAAATATACAAAATATACTTGCTATTTCCTTCTGGTTTTTGATCTTTTAACACTTCACATCCACTAGGTGCATGCCTATAACTATTATTATTTAACCAAAAGATTTGCTACTGTATAAAATATATCACTATTGTTTTTGCTGTAAATAACGGTTTTCTTTTTAATGACCATATGGGCAGTGAGACATTATCTTATAATTTAGGTTTTTACTATGCTATCACACAAATTCTAGGAACCAATTTCAATACTGAGAGGTTATGCTTTGGTAAAATACGAACCTCAAATTTTACAGCTTAAAAGTATAGGTTTATTTCTTACTCACACTGCATTATTTTCATCTCAAGTCAACATAGACATCTACTTCACATTTTCTCAGTATAAGAAAATGGGGAATCTTGAGTCATCACACATAGGATTCAGCTAAAAAAGTAAGGTATATCATACTGTTTTGACAATCTCATCACATTCTTAGAAGGAGAAGAATCTTAATACAAGTAAACTGCCTTATTGCTAACATAGGCAATATCTAGAGATGTAAGTGAAACTAAAGTATTATTTTTGAATATGTTTATTTGCTGAGGATAAATACCCAAAAGATAAATTATGTACATAAGAAAGAATGGTGATAATTGTTGGAGCATTGTTGCTGAGGATGCTAAAAATGATTGGGTCTGTAAAGTCATTATCTTTAAAAAGGAAATGGATATTTTTTTCTGTCCTTTGAAAATGGGAGAAAGAAGTCATTTGGGCAAAGATAAAAGATTAATTGAAGGTAAGGGAAATCATACCTGAGCATCAAAACTTTCTCAAGGACGCTGAAAGTCAATGCAAAGATACCAGAGTGCATATAATATATTCAAAATGTCTTTTGCAGTCTAGGTTAATACAAATATATACAATAGGAGAAAATTTCACCTGAAATAGTTACTATTTTTTAGTGCAAGCAGGTATTTCTTCTTAGAGCTAAAACTTAGAAAATAAAAATACATACAGATTGGACTTAGCCAAAGCAGACTCATATTCAGCAGAGTCCATTTACAAAAAGTTTCTCACTTCCTTTGCAGGCTCCCTAAGAAAGATACAACTACAATAATTCTAATTCATATAGTAAATAAAGGAAACTAGAAGATGGTAAATAAAGGAGAAAATAAAATTTGCATGTGAGCAGAAGACTTTCTGAGTAATTCTCCACCATCATGAAAATGGGGCTTATGAAAAATTTTATAAATCAAGAGAGAGCAGCAAAAATGTCATAGTTTTCCTTTTTATTTTAGATGCTATTTTATTTTAGATGCTAAGTATTTTTTATTTCCTAAGTACTTTCTCCATAGTTCTCATTTCAGTGAGGAAGATGATAGGGTAGAATCACTTTTAAAGGATAACAGCATATAAACTTTTTATAAGACTGGCAAGATTTAAATGATAATTGTAAAAAGCAAACTTAAAACTCACTTCATTAAGCTTTTGCATTCAGCATTTATGGCTTCACTTTTTCCAATAAGTATTTTTAATTGCTTTACATGGGAGTCTGGTAAGATACTGAACCTCTCTCTATAATTTATACTATAGAAGGAGGACAAGACATAGACTTACGCACTTTATCACCTGCACCTCTAATGTAGAATATAGATATATAATTATAGATCTTACATGTGCTTATGTGTCCAGAGTAGCAAAAATCTAACATATCTCTCTGTTTCATATTCATTTCCCACCTCCTGCAACTAAGTCATCCAAGAATATCAAGGAAAAGAAGAAGGAAAGAAGAAAGGAAGAAATGAAGGAAAAAAGGGAAGGAAGGAAAGAAAGAAGGAAGGAAGGAAAGAAAGAAGGAAGGAAGGAAGGAAGGAAGGAAGGAAGGAAGGAAGGAAGGAA
>NW_011888786.1:12059391-12061035 GCF_000151845.1 Pteropus vampyrus
TACAAAGGAACTCACAAAGAGGGATATGCCAGTGCCAACACATAGTGCAAAGCTATGTCATCTTAGTTAACTTCCTGAAAATTATTTGATACACCAAAGCATACTTTATTCCTCATACTGTCAAGAAACAGCCATTAACCCTCTCAGCTCTTACAACTTCTTTTAGGTTTCCAGATATAATATATTCTTCATTTACAAATTTTACTTAAACCTATGTATCATATATTTGCTCATTTTAAATGGGACACTTTCCAACAAAACACTCTAGAATTTGTCCAGATAATAATACAATGAGCATTTCCATTGGTGCTCCCAAGAGATTCCTTCAATGTAGAGGTTTTAACAACCTTCTTTCATACCTCCTGAATTTTCTGGACCACCTATGATGCCCATAAGTGGTCCTTAGGTTCCTGACACATGAAACCTCTCTACTCAGACTCACATTATAATGTCATTAGAGCAAGAATTCCTGGCTGCATACTGGCCTCTCCTGGAAAGAGAGGGTCTCAGGACCTGTGACTCTCCAAAGCCAGTTGCTTATCATGCCTTGGGGCATGAAAGCAGTCCCTGCAAGCTTAGCACAGCCATCCAGGCTTCTTTGCTATAGGATAAAGGCAAATATAAGCTTTTAGTATATCCCACCTGCAGTGATAGGGAGGCCTCAATCCCTTGCCAGATATCACACACTGGAGGTGATCATCCCTCTCCCAGAACCCTTGGCTCCTGGGAGTCTCAGGATCAACAAAGTAAATAACATAATCACTACCATCACGTGTGTTGAGGATCAGTGGAATGTCGCTTCTTTTCATCCCTTATTCAGGATGCTCTCATGAAGGATAGGACTTAAGGTTCAGCATAATTTAATAAATTTCATGTAGCCATCTTAGTACTGAATGCCCTAGCCAACAATCTTCCTCATCTGCACATTTTCGCAGACTCTCAAGCCAATGCAAATGCTCTGGTTAATACACCCAACCAATGGCAGCAATATCACTAATACCCAAGATTGCCTCTTTGGAATAAAAAACTATCTGTGTATCTCTGACTTCATGGTTACTCAAAATATAAAATCAAGGTCATGCATGTCTCATACCTATGAGAGCCATAATGCAAGACCTCGTCGAGACACTCTTTATCTATTTCAGAGTCCCAGATACCATTAATAGTGACCAAGGCAGTGATTTCATTTCTCAAAATGAGAATACACAGTGTTAGGCTCTTGCACAAGGTATTTGACAGAAAGTTCACCTCTCCTAATAGTCTCAGGCTGCTGACCTCATAAAACATCATAATGATTTAATTAAGAAGCTTCAAATTCAATTAGATAAAAATGGTAAATTCCAGTCACCAGTCAAACATCAGAAGTGAAATGGAGGAAAATGTTTGACTCAATTTGTGACATTTGTTTGTTGACAGCTTTTAAGCCTCACTCCTACCTTTCCCCTTCCACTCCACATTTAAGAAAGTTGATACGAGGCACTGATGTAAGTTTCAAGCTGCACAAGCTTCTTCCCCTGTATGGGAACCCTCTCCCTGACCCAACTTCCTGACTGAAATAAAAACCCTGAGCCAGTCTTTTTTTCCCTGAGAATTCAAGCCATTTTTAGATCTGGTTTGGAGCTTATCCTGCTCTTCTCAGAAAAT
>NW_011888786.1:12061085-12063323 GCF_000151845.1 Pteropus vampyrus
AAGGAAGGAAGGAAGGAAGGAAGGAAGGAAGGAAGGAAGGAAGGAAGGAAGGAAGGAAGGAAGGAAGGAAAGAAGGAAGGGAAGGAAAGACGGAAGTAACATGAATTCTGGATACAGGGTGTCATGGGCTGAGTTGTCACCCTGAAAATTCATATGTTGCAGTCGTAACATCCAATATAATTGTATTTGGAGATAGGGCTATTAGGAAGTAATTAAAGTTAAATGGGGTCATAAACCAGGCTCCTAATCAAATTAATCAAATTAGATCGGTGGCCTTACAAGGAAAAAAAAAGAAGAAAGATATAACTAGCTCCAGGAGCACCCAGCAAGAAGGTAGCCATCTGCACACCAGAAAGAGTCCTTTACCTGAATCCGACCATACTGGTACCTGATCCCGCATTTCCAGTCTCCTGAACTGTGGGAAACTAATTGTCGTTGTTTAAGCCATACAGTCTACGGTATTTTATTATGGCAATCCAAACAGATAAAAACACAAGGGGTGGAAACAAAAAACTGAAACAAAGTTTGACAGTTTGATACAATTGGGAAAAAAATTACTAAAATAATTTGTAAAACAAAAAGATGAAACGACTCTAACTGGCTTTTGTTCCTCTATAAGGTCTGAATTAATTTCTACTTCTGCAGAAGTGCATCAATTGATAAACTTCGGTCAACTGAATCAACACCGGGGCTCAATTACAGTTGTGCCTGGGGATTCCACTGAATTTAAACAAGGTGGCACCTATAGTCTTAAGGGAACAACAGGTACACCTTAGTTTAACCATCAGAACTACACTTTGCCTAAATTCCCAGCAGTCATAGACTTATTGCCCTAAAATATTACATAGTGGTCATGGAAGGCTGACCCAACAAATACAATTAAATTAACAAATACAATTAAATTAAATTAAGTCTTTGGTACTTACACATTTATTTGACAAAATGAAATCCTATGGACTCCCTTGCCTTGATGATTTAAAATAGTTAATATTGTCCAGTATAAACTAAAACGGAGCTTTAAAAAATTGAAACCCATTATATGAGACCTATTAAGAGAATGAATGATTACCTCCACTGCTTCTCCATTTAACATTTCAACTTAAGTTGTTCTTAAACTTGTAAAAAATGACTCATATCTCATTCTGGATGAATGCTACCTGAGTGCTGGACTCCCACTCATTAAGGCCTCATACTCAATATTATTGAAATTACTGATTCCATCTAATCGGCAACTGATAAATATCTTCCTATTATAGATTTAGCTAATTTGTTTTGTTGAATATCTATATCAACAATCTCATGGCTATCACTTGCCTTCACATTTATAGAATGAAGGGACATTCTACACCATCACCAGGCTGCTCCTGGAGTAACTCGACAGCCAAGCATTGCACAGGCATGACATCACATCATAACCTCATCCAATGAGATTCATTCGATATACTTATTAAGGATATACAAATAGCTACAAAGGAACTCACAAAGAGGGATATGCCAGTGCCAACACATAGTGCAAAGCTATGTCATCTTAGTTAACTTCCTGAAAATTATTTGATACACCAAAGCATACTTTATTCCTCATACTGTCAAGAAACAGCCATTAACCCTCTCAGCTCTTACAACTTCTTTTAGGTTTCCAGATATAATATATTCTTCATTTACAAATTTTACTTAAACCTATGTATCATATATTTGCTCATTTTAAATGGGACACTTTCCAACAAAACACTCTAGAATTTGTCCAGATAATAATACAATGAGCATTTCCATTGGTGCTCCCAAGAGATTCCTTCAATGTAGAGGTTTTAACAACCTTCTTTCATACCTCCTGAATTTTCTGGACCACCTATGATGCCCATAAGTGGTCCTTAGGTTCCTGACACATGAAACCTCTCTACTCAGACTCACATTATAATGTCATTAGAGCAAGAATTCCTGGCTGCATACTGGCCTCTCCTGGAAAGAGAGGGTCTCAGGACCTGTGACTCTCCAAAGCCAGTTGCTTATCATGCCTTGGGGCATGAAAGCAGTCCCTGCAAGCTTAGCACAGCCATCCAGGCTTCTTTGCTATAGGATAAAGCCAAATATAAGCTTTTAGTATATCCCACCTGCAGTGATAGGGAGGCCTCAATCCCTTGCCAGATATCACACACTGGAGGTGATCATCCCTCTCCCAGAACCCTTGGCTCCTGGGAGTCTCAGGATCAACAAAGTAAATAACATAATCACTACCATCAC
>NW_011888786.1:12067943-12074577 GCF_000151845.1 Pteropus vampyrus
AGGGTTAAAAAAATGGGGAGGACTAAGAATGGATTCTGTGCACAAATATCCAACACTCCTTCTACTTGGAGAGTGAGTATATTCAGCTGAGTAATGCCTTGATGAACTGATTTATTTCTCCCTAAAATTCTGTTTTCCTCACTTGCTAGCAGGTACCATATGAAAACTGAAGACCCATGCTTTTTACTACTACCATTGAGAAAAACTAAACCATAATATCCAGACTCTCCAATGTAACAAAGTTTGTCATTACTATTACACCACAAAGTCAAGCCAAGAAATAAATGTCTGCAAACTGAGAGCACAATTTTGTGGGTGATTGTTTGATGTTTGTCAGCTTTAGTCTCTTTTTCTTGGTGACCTTTCCTTACAAACTTCAGTTCCTCTTTGCTTCAGCCTGTGTTTCTTATCAAACTTCAATATCTGAAAGTCAGTAGGACCTTCTTGAAAATGATCACAGACATACAAACAAGAAAGTATGTATATATGGAATCTATTTTAATTTGCAACTTTATATGCAACAGCAATACAAATCATATGATTTTACTGATATTCTCATAACTTCCTTCTGCTGTTAACACATGTGGATTTTTTATTAATGTTTATTTTTATGCCATTCATCACATTATTTCTTCTGCTGTTGCCATTGTTGGTGTTTTCATTATTGTTTGTTTAAGTTCGCTAGTTTGATTCACAGTAGAAACAAGTTGTCTCTTCCTACACCAGGTTTTTGCTCTCTGCTGTGTACAGATTGGGAATGTAGAATGTTTAATAAAGTTTCTTCATGTTTACTTTTACTGTTTGCCAAATGATGAGACTTCGTTATAGCAATTCCTTTGCTCGCCTTAAATCCTGTCATCCTGCACAGCTCAGATGCTTGTTGGAACACAAGACTTTCATCAATTGTCACAAATTTCAAATTAGATGGTTTGTTTATCAAAGTCACTGGGTCATTGCTAATTATTGATCCTGTTTCTGGCTATTTGCATATTTATTCTGTTGGAGTTCTTCATACACATACTTTTAATTGTAAGTTTCTGAGACTGTCCTAAACACACCTCTGATATTAAGAAAACATTACTTTGATTTAATTCATTGACTTCTGCTTTCTGATTTAAACATTAAACATGAAAATCATGGCTATTAATTCATTCTGACTTGATGACATAACTGCATGTGGAAATACTGGGCTGCTTATTGTCATTTAGGCATGGCTAAGTGCCTATAACTATTACATGCATACCCATTTTTCTCATGTACATATTACAAAGGATACAGGTGATTCTTATACTTTCCTTCAAGAGGAATTTCTTTGTTGTAATATTAACATAAGGGAGATTTGGTCTCTTCATTAATCTCATCTAAAACTAAAAAGTGAATTACCCATCTGGCTATAGTTCCTCGATGTTATTTTTCATTCTACATATTATTACTAGGTCATTAGAACTCATGCTATAGAATCAAAGATTTTAGTCTTGGATTTTATCTATGCTTCTTTCACCTATTTTTATTCCTAGCACTTAATTTCTTTCTGCTCCATTTCAAAAGCCTATTTAATGTTAAAACCAACAGTGACTGCTATCAGTGAAGCCAGTGAGAGTACTGAGAAGTAGCTTGATAATAGAAGTTGGTTACATAACCTCATCTCTCCATGCTGATGACAAATGATCATAGAGCTTTGTTTTCCATATGTCTTCAGAGAAGGGGTAATATAATACAAGAATGTTTGTGAGGAAAAATCTTCCTTTAAGGCAATGCCCTTGTGA
This sequence comes from Pteropus vampyrus, assembly GCF_000151845.1. Classification (NCBI taxonomy): domain Eukaryota; kingdom Metazoa; phylum Chordata; class Mammalia; order Chiroptera; family Pteropodidae; genus Pteropus; species Pteropus vampyrus. The sequence goes on from NW_011888786.1 coordinate 12,069,710, forward strand.
TAATACTCTTCTCTAATGAAAAAGAAGTAAAGTCTGCATGTTCATGTTAGAAAGAGAATTCATATAGTAACTTGAATTTTCCCACTGTATGCATACCTAGAAATATAGTAAAGCTAACTCATGACTATGGCTCTAAAATGAAGCTTCAGACATAATCAAATTTGTTGGAAGTTTTTGGAATCCATCACTCACTGTTCTTCCCATCTGAATTCTAACTGTTGGCAAATTCAAATACAGACCCAAATGATAATCAAAATATCAGAGTAATTAATAGCATCAGGTAAACAGTCAATACGTGGAGCTCCCTAAAAAGTTCTGGATGGAAGAATATTGCTTAATCTTCTATCTCTCACACTATACTGAATACATTCAGGAATCCAAAGGTCAACCTCATTTAACTTACCCATGTGAAACAGAAAAAGGTTAGCCTTCTGAAAAAAAAAAAAAATTCTTACCAAGTATGCCTTTCATAGGAAAATAAGAATCTTAAAAATTCACAGTCCTTGTATGGTTTCAAGAAGGTTCAGTGGAAAATAAGAGCTAAAGTCATGAGTTAAAGCCAATATACATCTTGTCAGTGCATGAATATTGTCCTTTTACTCATGAACACTGAGTAGAGAAATATAGCCAATTTTTCAATAATTAGGAAAAAAATCATTAGTTCTTTGGTGTCCTAGGAAAAGAGAGATGGGTCAAATGTTGGAAAAAAATTCTATTCTCTCTTTACTAAGGGAGAAAAATCAGTGGAGAAATAAAAAGGGTCATTCTCACCAACAATCTTTTATCTAAATCTAAAGGTGCAGCTCAAAGTTTTCTTTTCTTTTTTAACTTTTCTATCACAAAGTTTTCTTTGAAACTACATAATGCTCACTATGCATAAGTCATTGCTCTATAAGGCGCGGATATGGCAGCAAATGAAACGCAAATACCTGTCTTCTTGGAACTTACATCTATATCGATCATTAGCATGAGACTTATTTCTTTCAAAATTATAGGGCTCCAGATCAGGAGTAACTAAAGTCCATAAAATCAGAAATGATCTAATATAATCTTCTAATTTAAAATACAAAGAAATTAGGTCATAAAGAACTAGTTAAGTGTTTCCTTTTCTTCTATTTGTTTTTGATTATTATTTATTCTGAAAGTCTGGCAACCTCAAGGGCAGTTGTCTTATGTCTTTATTCTGCAGAATCCCCACAGCAGTCCGTGACAGCTTAAAATGTACTAATTATGCTGATGTAAGAGTGATATGAACCAGTTTTCCAATCCAAATTAAATTATCACTCAGGTGATGTCATTGCTGTCTGTTCTTGGACCACACTCCAAGACTAGCAGACTTTAAAGTTTAAATGAAGGCCTCGATCTTTCATAAGGTGAGAGATATTGTGAGATGAAGAAAGAGGAAAATGATGAGTACAGATGAAATCTGGATCGCAGATTTGATAATGGGAAAATACAGAAACTATAATTATGTCTTCTGATTTGTCAATACATGAGAGAAAAACTACCTGTGAGAAGAGAGAGATGGGAAGGATAGATTTAAGATTGAGGTGGGTGGAGAACACAGTATATTTTCTAGGCACAGTATGATTCCATTTAGAGGTACAGCCAGTCAACCTCATTAATTACATTTGGTGCATCGGTTTTCTTACCTTGAGGAATGGAGAAGCAGGTTCTTAGTTTAAACTAGGGTTGAATTTTGCTAAGTGTGTATGATACAGGAAGAAAAAGAATAGTGAGGGGATAGTGTTTGGACAGAAATGAATAATAATAATGAATCATGGAATCCAAACTGCATAAGGAAGCGAATGAGGCAAGCTCTGAGATAGTAAAAGAAAGTGAGCTACAGGGTTCCCATGCAGTCAAAGAACTGTAAGAGTGAAAGTACTATGGTAATAGAGAAGTATAAATAAAAGTTTGGGGCAAAGACCATATGTTTTGCTTTGTTTGTATATCTATTGCTTGAGATATAGTGCCAAGAATTTAGAAGATTATTTTTTAAAATGTTGCATTTCAATTAATCAGTAAGAAAATTTATTTACATTAAAGATTGATTACTATAAATTCTGAATCACACATATATTGTTATTATTATAGATAAATAGTAGATATGCACAAGTACTATGCATAATTACTACAAGTACTACTATTTTACTAAAAATTAGCTAATTCATGATAATATCCTATTATAGGAATAGCTAATAGTTTATAAGTGCCTGCTTTTGGGATCCCTGACTCTTTCAATACATCATCTTATAGCACTCCAGACATCCGCTAATAAAAATTTACCAAGTGCCTAATCCATGACAGATACAGTTGTTAGCACTAGCATTATTACATTTTATTTTCACAAGAAAACAGAAAACCACAGAATTTTAAGTTTTGATTGAAGTGCATATGTTATGTTTTTTAATATTCCATGCTGCAGCCACTTGAGGGCTACACTTGTTTCTTGGGACATTAATGGGATTTCTACAGCTCATGTAGTTCATGCAATTATGCATTGTATGGCTATGTTCTTTAAAAATATATTACTTGAGCATTTTATATACACTATTTTGCTATTAAAGACAAATGTATTATCATTAAAGAGCTCTAAGTAAAATAATAATATGGTCTTCTTTCTTCTTAATAACCTTGTGGCAACACGCAACTTTCTTTAAAGTATCTGTCTATAGTCCTATTTGTCCTTTCCATGTTTCAATTGCAGAGTCTGCCTTATAGCCTCTGTGCTGGACAGAAGAAGCTACATACACTCAAATCAATTCATTTGGATAGAAAACTTGCTAAAGGAGTAAGAATGGGGTCAAAAATTGACCAAATGGGTCTGAGTGAAAAAGAGAGTATTCCTTGATAATGATATATAAACCAGGACTTAGTTGCTGCATTATTTGTAATGACAAAAAAAAAAAAAGAAAGAAAAGATAGAGAGAGTGAGACAGGAAAGAGGAAGGAAGTAAAGAAGGAAGGAAGGAAGGAAGGAAGGGAGGAAGGAAGGAAGGGAGGAAGCCACTGTTCATTAATAAAGGACTATTTGAATAAAAAAATGTATGTTCAAAATAGGTGACACTGTTTGAATTTAAAAATAATTAGGAAGAATATATGAGTATATGAGTATATGAAACAGCGTATATGAAATACTGCCTATGATGGACCATTAATTGGTGAAAAACATGACATAAAATAATAAGTATGGTATGATCAAATTTTTTTGTGGGCACAATTGTAATAATGGTAGACAAAGAGTGAAGGAGAAGTCATTCTGTCTGTTATTGATTGTGTCAATCAATCAGTAAATATTACTTTATGAGTGCCTGGCACTGATGTTTAGAATGCATACATTGTTATCAGTGAACAATTTAGACTAAAACAGCAAAGAAACAAATATGCAAAAATACCTTCCCAACCCTGTTTCTTTGGAATCTATTGTGACTTTTATTTTACACGTGATTGTACTATGTACATACATTACTTATATAAAGTCCATGACCAAATTGGTCCACAGCACCTAAATATGTAATTCAACCACACTGAAGAGCCCTACTCACCTCATAGATACGTGCCTAACAATTTGGCAGGGGTGACAAGGTATCTCTTGGCAAAGAACAGTCATTGGACATTTTTTTCATTTGCTTGGATTGGAGTCCTAAACAAATGATTCCAGAAATAATTCCAGTAACATTTCAGATAAAAATGCATCTTCGATTAAGTCACATTTAGTTGATCTCAGAGAAACTAATTGGTTTGCAGATTTTATTTTCTCAGATGGAACACAAATGATATACACTTTGCAGTAGAAAAAGACTTTAAGTGAAAAGGCTGAACCAATTATCTGTGCTTTATCTCTTTTCCTTTAAAAAATATCAACAGATAAGAAAATACTTTTCTCAGTAATGAAGTCAAAACTGCCTAGTAAAACTTAATTAATACGTCATGCTTAGTAATATAATTGTGATCTGTTACACTCCAGTGGTAATACAGCAGTCACAGACTTGTCAAGGGTTAACATGGTTAATTATTTGAGAAACTAGATATTGAAGTTACTGTGATCAAGTGCTAAACTGATTTTTTCGGATATATGTGAGAGTGGGTTAATGTGTTTCATACAAAAGTAGATGAAATCATTTCAGAAAGAATTCTTTTAAAAATGTTTTTCTAAAACTTCTAAAAGAAGTAAAAGCTTATCGGGCACAGCCTTAAATTGTAGATATGGAGGAATTTGATATTTCCTGGGGAATTCTACCCAGTATTAATTCTGTGCTTCTCTTTGAATGATCCAAAGCATTTTATAGTAGTCAAATATTATTTAAATTTAATATACCATAAAAACCTTTTATCCTATTGATAAGAAAAATGATAAGTGTAAAAGTAAAGGATGAAAGTTTAGGTTTATGATTAAAAAAAAATTTACAAAATATAAAATGCATATATTTGAAATCAGACTAAGATTGGAATTCAGACTCTCACTATTCTAATGGTTACGTGACTTTACTCATATCATTTAATCGGCCTCAGCTTTCTCTCATCAGTAATATAAGAATACAGTAAATGAGATTAAATATATAAGTATTTGGGGGAAATTTGAAATACAGTAATAAAAATTACTAATAAGTATAGACTGATGATTTGTCCTGGGAAATATCTTAAGGATTTTACATGTATCACTTCTGTAGTAGGTATAATTATGACTTTTATTTTATAGATGAGGACACTCAGAACAGAGAGGTTAAATACTCTGACCAAGGTGACACAGCTAAGAAATAGAAGAACCAGATCTGATTTTATGTCAATTAGCCTCTCTTTTTAAGAACTCAGTGATCAGTAGTTGTTATTATTGTCATTGTTAAACTAAAAATCTATACATTTCA
>NW_011888786.1:12075467-12091522 GCF_000151845.1 Pteropus vampyrus
GGGCAAAATCCTATGTAAACCCACATGTTCCCCATCTTTAATACCCCTACGGAGTTAATATGATCTGTTTTCTAAGTGCAAATGCTCAATGCTAAATAAAGTAGGGATAAACAAACATCAATAAGAAAAAAATTACTTTCAAAGAAGTATGGATGGAATCCATACTGTTCTTTTTGACCTTCTCTCATAGGGTAGTTCATAGTACTATTGCTATCCTGTTGATAACATGTCTGTTGTTCTATTAAATTAAATTTTACAGCTATTTTTTTTAACAATTTACCTCTTTGATCGATTCTACTTAACCAAATAAAATATTCATTTTCCATGATTTTCCCTAATTTTTATAACAAATGGCTCATGACATAAACCTTGATAACCTGACAATATATGATATGTATAACTGTTGTTTTGTTTTAGAATTATGAACTTGGTGATAAAAGGCATTTTGATTTATATAAATTTGCCAAAAATTATAGAAATTAAAATATCTGGGTATGCTGCCAAAAATAAATAATTTTACTTTTTAGTTTGATTATAAGTTTTTCTCATTAAGAATAATATAGAAACAAAATACAAATTTAAATCCATAAAAACTAAATATTGACATATTTGCATTTTGTAATTCAAAAAATGTTCATGAACATACCCAGTATACTCCTTTTATATATTTGTAAGCAAATTCTAACCACTTTTTCGTAACCTGATTTTTTCATTAAATGCTATGTGATTAATATATTTTTATTAATAATAAAATGTCAGTATTACTGTCAATAAAAAAGGCTTTCTTCTATAGTAACCCACTACATGGATATATGTGATTTACTTAACCAGTCCTCAATTAGTAGGCAATTTCTTTATTTTCAGGGTATTTCTATGCATAAATAACATTGTGATGAACACTTCCCTAAGGGACAATTCAGCATTAGAATTGCTTTGAAATCATTATTATGCACATTGCTAAACTGCTCTCATAAGGTGGTACTGATTTATAGTTCCAACTATAGGTTTTTGATTGTTCTTGTGTGTGACTGATTAATTAGTATATTATTTACACACACACATATGTATTCAGTGACTATTTATATGAAAATGCTTATGCTTATGAGTTGTAAAACTCTCCAGCACAATAGTTAATGGGTAAAACTGTTTTTCTTTCTTGACTAGTAATATAAAATTTATATTAAAAAGCATTTATTTTCCTACAAGCACAATGGAGATTACTGTATCCATTCATATATTTGATGCTATTTATTCTAAAATATAGACTTAATTTCAAGTCTTTTTTAATCCATATACTTCATGTCATTTTATTCATGGCTGCAAGAACACGAAGAAAGTAAGAGAGAGAAGGACCTTGTAAACAAAAACAAATTCATTAAACTCATTGCTTAATGAGTTTAAACTCAGTGTGAGTACTGTTGTTAGTGAAACTAACCTTCTAAAAAGATTCATGAAAGAAAAGGATAGCACCTTAAGAGATGATTTAAGTAGTTATAGCAACTACAATTTTCAAACCAAGTGTTGGTGCCCAATGTTTTCTTTCTTCCTCCTAACAAGATTTGTGAAATATTGTTGCTCTCTTTCCGCAAGTTTTGTTTATATCATAAAATTTTATTTTCAAATCTGTGTCCCCAGTAGTTTTTCTGACAGTAGACAGGTATCAGCAAACATGAGCATGATGCTGACTGTCTTATTTCTTCACAAAATTTTCAACTGTTATGTTTAATATCTATTTGAAATTGAAAGGTGCTTTGGAAACATTAGCAACAACATTAAAAGTAGTAAAATATCTTTAAGAAGCTCAAGATTTTTAACAGTTAGTTTCTGTTGTTTTTTGTAAAGCCAGATTTATCTCTAATAATAACAATTGCAACATTTACTCTTCTGAGATCTTTTATTTTTTTCCTTCTTCCTTTTTTTATTTCTCTCTTCTTTTTATTTCCTTCAGTTTGCCTGCACTAAAACATTTTAGGCCTTCTCCAGAGTTTTTATTCTTAATCCAATAGCTATCTGTTAATTACATACTGTACACTGTCCAGGAGGAGCTCAATCCCATTCAGCACCCCTGACCCATTAAACCCCTTTGATAAATGAAATCAAGGATTAAAGACATAGTGTCAATGCTCTAACATGAAAATTTTCTTGAGAGAGGTGAAACAATGTTACATTACATTTTGTGATTTCTCTCTCTTGACTTTTGGTATCTTCTTTTTAAAGTTAAATTCTTTGGGGTGACATTGGTTAATAAAATTACATAGGTTTTAAGTGCATAATTCTATAATACATTATCTGTATATTGCATTGTGTGTTTACCACCCAAAGTCAAATCTCCTTCCATCACCATATACTTGATTTCCATTACCCTTAACTGCCTTCCTCTTCCCCTTTTCCCTTTGTCAACCACCAAACTGTTATCTGGGCCTGTGAGTTTTTGTGTGTGTCATGTTCATTTGCTGCTTTCAGTTTCATATTCCACATATGAGTGAAATCATGTTGTTCTCAACTTTTTCTGACTTATTTCGCTTAGTGTGATAATCTCGAAATCCATCCATGTTGTCCTAGATGGCAGTATTTCATCTTTTCTTATGGCTGAGTAATATTCCATTGTATATATGTACCACATCTTTATCCAATCATCTATCAAAGGACATTTCAGTTGTTTTCATGGCTTGGCCACCATGAATAATGCTGCAATACATAAGGAGTCCATATATCTTTATAGATAAATGTTTTCAAATATTGGAGGTAGATATCCAGAAGAAGGACTGCTGGGTCATATGGTAACAAGGCCACAGATCTCACACTCCTTGACTTTAAATTATACTACAAAGCGACAATAATTAAAATAGCATGGTATTGGCAGAAAAACAGACCAAAGGAACAGAACTGAGAGCCCAGAAATCAACCCACATATATATGGAAAATAATTTTTGACAAAGAAGCCAAAAACATATAATGGAGAAAAGAAAGCCCCTTCAATAAATGGTGCTGGCAAAATTGGAAAGCCACATACAAAAGAATGAAATTAGATTGCTATCTGTAACCATACACCAAAATTAACTCGTAACAAATCAAAGACCTAAATATAAGACCTGAAACAATAAATTGCATAAAAGAAAACGTAGGTACTAAACTCATGGACTTTGGATTTAGAGAGGATTTTATGAATTCGACCTCAAAGGCAGAAAAAGTAAAAGCAAAAATAAATAAATGGGACTATATCAAACTAAGAAGCTTCTTCACAGCAAAAGGAACCATTAAGAAAACAAAGACGCAATGAACTGAATAGGAGAAGATACTTGCAAACAACATCTCCAATAAGGGGTTACTATCCAAAATAAATAAAGAACTCTTATAACTTAACAACAAAAAAACAAACAATCCAATTAAAAATGGGCAGAGAACTTGAACAGATGCTTCTCCCAAGAAGACATGCAAATGGTCAACAGATATATGAAAAGATGCTCAACTTCCCTAGCTATTAGGAAATGCAAATCAAAACCACAATGAGGTACCACCTCACACCTGTTAGAATGCTAATATCAACAAGACAAGCAATAACAAGTGTTGCAGAGCTTGTGGGAAGGTGGGTTAGGAACCCTCATACACTGCTGGTGGGAATGTAAATTGGTACAGTCACTATGAAAAATGGTATCTTCTTTATATTGCATTTCACTGGACTTACCTCCCAGGATCTTATTCCTTAAAATCTTGGGTCTCCCTCATGTCTAATAGAAATATAAGGAACAAGGGAAGTTCTAGGAGACAAAAGAAATAAAGTAGATAAGTCACTGTAATTACCCTAGGTTTTAGGAGAAGAGCTTTTCCCAGGATTCTCATTCCTATTTGTCTCATTCTATTTGTCTCTCTACACTCTACTGCACGTGTCATAGAGTAAGTGACAGGGACACATTTTCACTTAGGTGCTGATTACTTTTCTTCCATTACCCCTCAAAACATTTTTTTCTTTTTTGTAAAAGGATGCAATTTACGTATTGAAGAGAAAAGTGCAAACCTAGACAATTTTAATGGACCTTGACAAAGTCTTAAGATATAGGTTAGACATCACTTTAGTGAGAAGATGTCTGGATGATGATGTCAAAGGAGAAGAAGTGGTGTGCAGTGCTCACTCACATGGTTGCAGATGGTCTGAAGCATTGGCACAGCTCCTTTCTTCAGTGTTTCCCAGGTATCAAAATGCACTATGACAGGCACTCAGTACACAGTGCAGTGCTGTCTCCAATTTTTCAATGTGGTGGTCCAGGTCTAAATATCTCTTGTTTAGTCCAACAAATGACTTCACTTTGCATTCTACCAACCACCTTATTATACATTTTCCTCTATTTTTCCAGGTAAGGTAACACAATCTAATCTTCTCTGGAGTTGGGGTAGTCTGATCTTCATCTACGTGACTTTTGTACCTTGCTGTGGCATTAATTTCATGCTATACCTATATTTCATTTGGGACTTGGTTTTTATTTTTTTCAGTGTTTGTTTGTTTGTTTTGGTTTTTAATTTTTATTCTTGTTTTTAGCCTTTTCTTATGTCTAGTTCTGAATGCTGAAAGTAAATATTTTGGCTTTCAGATTTTCCCTGTCTGGGGAGGAATTTAAGAGCTTATTGAGGATTCCCTAAAGTATACTTATTCTTCAAGAGGTATCAGAGATGCCTCCATCTGACTGGGAGAACAGTAACAGACAGGTAAATGAGAAAAGAATGTAATAATTCAAAAATATCATCTGCATACATTTGCTGAGGTGAGAGAAGAATCAAGAAGCCTTTTGTCTACCAGGATAAATAGAATCCTTACAGCTGAGTTAGTCTAGCTCAATTTACTGAGATAGAAAACCACTAAGACAAACGATTTAGGGTAGTATTTTCTAAACATTTTTTTTTCTCAGGATATTGATGCTATTTCATTAGTAAGGTAAAATGAAATAAGGTAAAAAGGGAGAGTGTTGTTCTATGAACCAATATTTGAGAAATGTAATGTTAAACAAATTTTAATAGGTTCCAGTACCTAAGGACAATTTAGCCTTTAACACACACACACAGATTTAATTAATAAGATTTTCCAAAAGTATTTTCCAAAGAACCCTAAGTTCAGGGTTCATGCCTCTACCCCAGTCACCATTTTTATCATGCTTATGCTGAAGAAAAATTGAGATATTAGAGATAAAATAGCAGTTGCCACTTTGAAACGTGCTGCTGTAAACTAATGAACAATCGACAGTTTCCAGAATACCTCCCTATGCATGTCTCCCTCAGTAATTTGTATTCAAGATCTCTTGGTTAAGAGCAAAGAAATGTAGAATCCTTGTCGTCTGTTAATTACTCTGTCTACCCTACTACCATTTACTTAATGCTATGTCATAAGAAAAATTTAAATACTAAATAGATAATAAATTGTAACATTGAGTAATTTTTATTATTTTGTAATCTGAAAAAGTTCCATGAAAATTATGTAAAGAGATGTATAAATTTATTTTCTATCTTGATAAACTAAACTGAAATCTATAGGAACATTAACTTAAACATAAACAAATAAACTACACAAAATATTTTGCCCTTATTCTCCACCCTGTTAAGGCAACGATTTCACTGTGTTTGATATGTGAATACCTTTTATTTTAATTCGTTACTGGAAAATAGGTATGTTATATAATAATTAAATTATAGTCATAGGTAATATAGGTATGTGCATATAATTATCCTAATAATTCATTAGAATATGATATATACATATAATTATTTAAGAAGTGCTCTCTCATATGAAGGGGATTGTCATATCTTTCCTCATGAGTTTTCAGCACTATGAACCTTTCTAATTTTGCTAATATAACAGGAATAAAGTGATATTATTGTTTCCTTTAATTTGTTTCTCTAATTACTAATTATTTGGATCACCTTAACATTTATGTTAGCTTTTTTTTTATTTTCTCTTTTGTAAATCACCTTTTTCTATTTGTTCATTGAGACCAATGCCTTTTTATTTTTTATTTGCAGGAATAAATTGTTGATTCTAAATATTAATCCTTCCTTGTTTTCAAACATTGCAAATACATTTTCCCATTCTGTAATTTACCTATTATCTTTGTATACAGTGTCCATTGATAAGACAGAATTTAACCATTTTTTGCTTTATAGTTTTTATATGAGAATTTCTAAATATTTTCCACCCTTAGATCACAAAGATATTCCATAATATTTCTTCTATTAACTATGCATTTTCACAATTTGGTTTTTAATTCATGTTAGATCCTAACTTTGTGTGAGATATTATGTAATGATTAAGATGTAATATTTTCGCATTTAACCATCTCTATAATTCTATTAGAAATGATATTTTCTAAGCATCTTTTTCAATTCATTTATAGCCTTGAGACAGTATACATAGAATTTTTGACATCCAGAGAAGATAATTTTTCAAAGTCCTCTTCTTCCATGTGACAAAATTATTTTCATTAATATACTATAACAATAATTCTTTTTTTATTCATTCATTGAAAAATTAACAAGTTAAAAAGAATAAATCTCAATTTAAAATGATTATTAAAATTTAGATGAGTATTTCATATATGAACTACAGTTTGATTTATCAAACAAAAATACTACACCTTACATTTTATACTATATCTACAAATTAAAATTTAAATATAAATAAAAACTTCAAGAGGTTATACAGTATGACAGAACTGAAGTTACTAAGGTCTATTTTTTCATCATTATATCCACTATGCTATCTCTGTTTTAAAACTACTGCTTAAACTTAGGAACATGGAGTTGCACAGGGACTGGAGACAAGAATGGTGCCCAAAGCGAGTATGAATGATCCCAAACAGTTACTGAGCTTTTAATTAAATGTGTATAACTGAGTCCAAGTGTGTCACAAGCCAACTGTATAACTGAAGGTTCTCCAAATTAACTTCCATGAATCATGTAATGTTAATTAAACAGTACATCATAAAACAGGCCAATTTGACATTTGCATATAATTAAACTATATTCAAAATAGCCACACCAATTGTTTAGAAGTTAGTCCAAGAAAAAATTTTTTAAGAGACATATTTTATCACTGACATTATTGCAAATCACTAGTGTGTGGTGATGGAATTTAGCCAGACAGTGTTTAAAGAGTTTGATTACAGTTTTTGAATTCTTTACAGACAGTGTAAACACCGTATGTGTTAACACTTTTGTGTTACCAGAACACGACTATATTCCCTGCCATGGCTTTGGCACAGCAGCATTTTGAGATCATAATCTGAGGCTCCAATTCCAAAGCACCCTATGTATACATAGGCCAAAGCACCCTATGTATATTTGCATGGTCCCCAAGTTCCATTGCATGTCTAATGTGAAAGTTAAAGAATAGTAATAATTTCTATCTGTGACTCCAATAGGCAGAATCTCTCTGCTTCAGAGAACTGTGACATCAGATGATCTGTGCAGTTAGCAAGAGGCAGGAAAAGTGGACATCTCCTTTTACCTCCATCTGGAAATATGTAATATGCACCCAAAAATAGAAGTGTTCTTTCACTTTTGATGATGCTAGAGTCTATCCTTGCCGCCAAATAAACTAAAGTGCCAACTGGTGCTTTGATGGAACTTCTTAAGTTGAAAAGCCACAGCACATCTGGATTGACTTAGGCATGAACAAACAAAGGGATCCTTGTCTAATGGAATGATTAAAAGTATAAAAATACTGTTTTAATTCAATCAATTAAAAGCATAAGAAGGATGTGTTTGATTGAATCAATTTAAAGAACGACACAGCAATGTGCTCATGAGCAGGAGTGAAAAATTAATATATCACCTATAAACAGTTTGAAATCTGTATCCTTCAATGAGATATCATAAACAACATTTTACTATCTCCCAGAAAGGTGACTTCCTCTGCAGAAGAAGGATACGCTATTAGTTACAAGGAATGCATCTTGTTCAGTTTGCAACATAACGAATACCACATCTTGGTTATGTATAATTTTGTGTCTTTTCCACTCCTCCAAGTGGAAAATGTACTTCAAGATCCTAATCATGAAATCTTAATTATGAAAATGTACTTCGACTCCCTTTATTTATTTATTTTTTTAAAAGGAATATTTGAAGATCAAGAAGTAGTCTTAAAACACAATGGGAAATGATAAGTGGACAAAAGGCAATAATGGTTTAATTTAATAAAAAAAGATGTAGTATCTAATTTCCTAAGAACAACAATAACAAAAGATAATCATAGAATCACTGAGGCAATTGTTGTGCTTCTACTTGTTATAGCAAGAAGGTATTAAAATAAATATTAATATTTACAGCTACAGTCAAATAAAGCTAATAGAGATAGTAATATATTTTAGCTTTTTGAAAAAGTTAATAAATACCTCCAAATTTCTAACATACTCTCCTTTTGATGTTCCCGGAGTCTGGCTATGATTAATAAAATTGTTTTGAGGGAAAGAGATTATTCTGCACACTATTCAGTGCTGTAATGGAGCCAAGAAAATCATACACTCAGGCATAAAAACAAACAAAAAAGGAGGGCAAACCAGTATGCATATATTTTCAAGTAAAAAATAAAATAAATCCCACTAACCTGAGTGTTTCCATTTCACTGGCACAAGCTTTTATATATTTTGATTTCTAAACTGTTAAGATTTCATGTTCTCTTAACCATATCTGGTTTTAGAAGCTTTAGAATTTAGGTGCAAATAAAGCAATGGATTCTTCTCTCTCCATGTCATCTAAAGTAGTGCTATTCCAGTCTTTACCCTCACATCTACCCAGAATATGCATGGAAGCCATGATCTCATGAACTGGATTACCATGAGAAGAACCTACCCTAGAGTAAGTGCTTGGAGAATATTAGAATTAGTATCTTTTAGACTTCTGATCAAATTAATTTAGAATCATTAATAATAATTTATTTCAAACTCCTGGATGATGGTTTTAGAAATCTTAGATTTTAGAAACTATATATATTTAGAAGTACTTCATGTCTTGTCACTTGGGATATTTCTGAATTACCTAATGCCACAAATTATAATTATATATTATGAAGCCAGTAAAAAGTTTTATTTAAGGTAAAATCCACTACACTACTTAAAACAAACAGCAAAAGGCCCGCCTTTCTATCCAAGATACAAAAAAAAAAAAAAAATCATAAAATATCCATGCATACTGAAGCATTCCAATCAAGTTATTTAGAACAAAGATTATCACTGATGCTTAAAAAGAAGTTAGACATAAGTAATATTTTAATAATAAAATTCAATCATTAACAAAATAGAACAAAAATTTCCAAACCATATACAGGATATTGAATAGAACCCAGCAGAAATATATCCTTCCCTTGGGGTGGGATGGAGAGGGATGGTGAGAGTGGCTGTGTACATGCTCAAGACAGTACCGCTGGGGCTTGATTTTATTTGCTTGTTTATTTTGGCTGGTGTTGGCTGAAATTGTCTGGAGTAGTTTATTTCCCCTGCTATGTGTGGCCTCTGATACCATTTCTCAGAGAGCAGTGACTGTCAGACTGGATGAGAAAATGAGAAGCAACTACATACTACATGTAAGAGACACATTTTAATTTCAACGATTCAAATAATTTTAACGTAAAAGGGTGGTAAAAGATATACCAGGCAAACAGTAACCATAAAATTGGAGAGCTATGCTAATATCAAACACAATAGAATTTAAAACAAATGTGTTAGCATAAAGAAACACATTTTAATGATAAAAGGTTCAATCTATCAGACAACAATAACAACTCTAAATATATTTACACCTATCATCAGTTCTGGAAATACGAGGATAGAGAAAAACTAAAACCTTCATATGTAGCTATGGGAAAACATGGTGCTATGATTGGAAATCATGGCATGGTGTAGAAAACAGTTTGGCGGTTCCTCAATATGTTAAACACAGACGTATCAAAAGCCCAGCAATTCTAACAAGAAATCAAGAAATGTATTCAAACAAAAGCTACTATGCAAATATACACTAATTACTTATAATAACTGAAAGGTGAAACAATCCAAATGTTTTCCAATTGATGGATGAATAAGTAAAATTGCATATATAAATACCATATTTTTAGAATATATCTAATATAATATTATTTAACAATAAAGAGAAATAAAGTATTGATACATGCTAAAACATGGTCGGAGTGTGAAACGTTAAGTGAATGAAGCCAAACAAAAACATATATATTGTAAGATTCCACTTCCCTGAAATGGTAAGAATATTAAAATATATAGGAAACAGAAAGCATATTACTGATTGCCAGAGAAGAGTTGGGAGTATGAGAGTATCAACTACTAAAGTGTACATTTTAAATGGACGGATTGTACTGTATGTGAATTATATCTCAAAAATCTGTGAAAAAAATAGTAGAGATTCTGGAATCCAAAAGAACACTTACTAGTTGTGAGGCCCTGAGCTTGTAACTTCTCAATGTTCAGTTTCCTCAATCTCTGAAATAAGAAGAAAAATGATACTTCCTCCTTTTATGGGTGTGGAGATTTAATAAGATAATATCCACATCTGCCCCCCACCCTGCCTGTGTCTGTCTGTCTGTCTGTCTGTCTGTCTCTCTCTCTCTCTCTCTCACACACACACACACACACACACACACACACACACGCACACACACACACATGCACGCACATGCACATACACACAGATACAATGATTCTGGAGTATATTAAGGATGTGATGCATGTTGTTTGTTACTGTGGGATAAAATTTTCATACAGCTCAGTGTTTTAGTTTCCTAAGACTGTTATAACGAAACAACACAAACTAAGTGGATTGAATAACAGAAATTTATCTTCTCACAGTTCTGGAGACTAGAAGTCTCAGATCAAGCTGTCAGCAGTGTTGGTTACTTGTGAGGGCTATGAGAATAGAAGAAATTGGTAAACTGATTCATGGATTGACAGACTGATACATAGCTACAACAAAGCCAAATGAAGCAGTTCTAAATAAGACTACAAGCAAAGATCCATACATGAAGAGCTGAAAATAATACTTTAAGAATTGCCGACTTTGGTAAAACTACCAATTTCATAGGATGCATAGACATCACCAATTGGTTCCTTGATCACTGATCCCCTGTTATTTCATATAACCTTATTTAAGTAACTTAAAACACGCTTATTATCTCATAGCGTTTGTGTGTCAGGAGTTCTCTCAGTTTTGCTGGCTTTCTGCAAGGTGTCAACTCAAAGCCAGCCGGAACTCCAAGAGGACTGACAGGGAAAGGTCCACATCCAAGCTAATTCAGATTATTGACTGAATCCATTTTCTTGCAGCCATACAATTCATGACAACTTGCTTTGCTAAAGCCAACAAGAAAAGCAAGACTCTAGAATAAGTCCTCACTTCTTCAGGGATGGTGAAGTCCCATTTTAGTACATGGATCACAAGCAGGTGAGAGGGGAAAACTAAACTCCTGTCACACAGTGGTATTTTTGTTTTGGTTTGGTTTGTTGTTTATATCATGTCTAAAGTTTTTAATTGTGGAAATGTTCAACATACTTAAAAGTGGAGACAACACTATAAGTTTTGCTGTCTTTTTAAATTATTTATTTTTAAGCAGTGTTAAATTTATGGAAAAATTGAGCAGAAAATAGAGTTCTCATATGTGACCTCTCCCTCAGCACACAGCTTCTCCTATTAATATCATAAATTACTCTGATAACTTTTTTTACAATCAATGAGCTAATATTGATATATTAACTAAAGCACATAGTTTATATTAAGGTTTACTCTTGTGCTGTATATTCCATGGGTTTTTACAAATAAATAATAGCATGTATACACCATGATATTATTATACACAATAATTTCACTACTTTAAAAATCCCCTGTTCTCCACTTATTCATCTCTCTTTCCCCCTAAACTCTGGCAACCACTAACCTTTTTACTGTCTCCAGGGTTTTGCCTTTTGCAGAATGTTATACAGTTATAATCACACAAAAAGTGGCATTTCAAATTGGCTTCTTTTAGTTAGCAATATGCATTTGTAACACTTCCATGTCTTGTTGTGGCTTGATAACTCATTTTTTATGGCTGAATAATAGTTTATTATATGACTGTACTATAATTTATTTATTCATTTATGCATTGAAGGACATGTTGGTTGCTTCCAACTTTTGTCAGTTATGAATATAACCACTATAAACATTTGTGTGCAGGTTTTTATGTGGACTTAAGTTTTCAGTTCATTTTGGATAAACAAGGTAGTGTCCAAATAATGTGTCATAATGTAAGAGTATGTTAAGTCTTCTGAGAAACTACCAAACTGTCTTCCTAATTGACTGCATCATTCTGTATTCCCAGAGCAATGAATGAGAGTTAGAATTGATTGCCAGTATTGTCAGTGTTTTAGATTTTAGCTATTCTTAGAGGTTTGTTCTCTTTTTATCTCCATCATTTGTTCTTTATATCTCATTGGGCAGACAATGCTAAAATTGCAGGGGGAATTTTAGTAGGTATTTAATTTGGGGGGTACAATTATTATTCCCAGGTCCTAGCTTATATGTGAATAAATAGAACTACCTTTGAAGAGCTTACCTGAAATTTCCCTTAGATTTTCATTCTGTTTAACTATTATTATAAGGAAAAACATATGCATTGTAACCTTGAGAATTGTAGTTTAAACCGATGTTTTTATTTCATCACTAAAGAAATAAAATGATTGATTTTATTCTTATTTTTCTATTTTTTCTATTTTATATTTTTAAAACCATTGAAGAGAGCCCATAACATAACTTTTGAGAATCCTCTACTCTACTTTTTTTTTGAAGCATAAAAAAGATAAATGACTCTATCTATTCCACAAATATTAATATCCTTAAATGTGCTTTTCTTAGGACAAATAACAATTTGTGTGCCTTTCCAAAGGATTTTTCATCTTTTATGCAGGTGTTAGAAAAACCTCAGCCTACACTTTAAAATTTGCCACTGATAAATATATAAGAATTACTGAGGACAAATGGATAGATAGATGATGACGGATGATTAGATAGATAGATAGATAGATAGATAGATAGATAGATAGATAGATAGGTAAATGATAGAAGATTGATAGATGATAGATCGATAGATTTTCTTCTAAAGCAAAACTTTCCTGAGTGCAGGTCACCCTAATTCAAAATCTATAACATCAAACGTAATAATGATATTTAAGATTCCACGATTTTTACCAATAAATCACAAAAATCAAAGCAAACTATAACCTATTTTGACTTAATTCTTTTTTCTGTCTTTGTGAGCAAAGGGAAATATAGATATAGGTATAGATATAGATATAGATGATATAGCTATAGATAGATATAAAATATATATATTTTAGGCTTTGTCAATAGCTCTTGAAAACTACACATTTCCATAAATGGGGAATTTTTATTTGATTATGTTTAAGATAAAAGAAAATTCTAATTGATTGACTTTGGTTACACAATCGTAGTTTTCATATTTTTTAGACAGTATTCACCACATAGCTATTTATCTCTTAAGTATGACTGGTCATTTCTTAGATTTGGATATAAGGGTAGATGGGTTTTTTTGTTGTTTGTTTAGCAAGCATCTAGATAACAGATGTGAAAATGCAGATATATATTTAAATTAATCTAGAAGTATTAATTCCTCATGTATAAAATTTTACGTAACTGAAAATGATACAGGAATATATATACATGTATATACATACACATATGTACATACACATGTAAATATTCATCACAAATAATGTATACATATAAATTCATATATAAACATGTAGACATATTCATCAAAAATAAAATTATGCATACACATTTCTTAAATTGATTTTTAAAGTTTTTGAAAACATAATTATCTATGTTTGGTCAAAGGTTTTGCTTCCTGAAGTACCCATTTCCTCTATAAAAATCTATAAGTTTATAGATACCACCCTAAAATGTGAGCAGTTTAATACAAATGAAGAGATGGTCTCAAACTAATAAATTTAGTGATTGACTGATTTTTTAATACTCTATAGTAAAGTTCAAGCAAGTAGAATGTATTTTTAAACCTTATAATTAAAGTGTTAAAATATTCAGACTGTTAAACCTTAAAATACCAAACCAAGTGACTCTATGCACCACATCCTATGGTGAGAAAATTGACTCCATCAGATTGTAAGAGCCACTTAAGATTACCAAATTAGATACAGACAGGTGTGAGTATGTCATCTTCACAGATGGATGAATTCAGACACAGAAGGATTAAGAAACTTGTTTTGGAATCCACAGCTGTTCAAGTTAGTACAGCCATGCCTGGAACCCAGTGTGAATGAGGTCTAATCCTGGGTTTTGTTCACTTGATTGACCTGACTCTTATTTAGCTGCTTCATATTCACATTTTTAATTTCTTATTACTAGAGTGCTATAAACAATTCAGCATATGTATACAGAATTTCAAATTAATAATCAAGTATCTATAAAATCAAGAACTCTATCTATGTTCATCTTTGTATTTATAGGAAACTAATTACTATGCTACCATATAAATTTATCTATTTAGATATAAATAGAGTGCTTTTATTCTTTTTATGTAAATTCCTATCCCATTGATCTGACCACAATCACCAGTCTTAGAGTTCCTGTCTCCCTCCTTCTGCCTCCCACCAACTTCTAGGTGTGTAGAGTGTTTCAGAACCTGGATAGGTGCATTTTTGTAATCCTGGCTGAGAACCTAGGTCAATTATGGTTCAAAAATATACCACTGCTCTCTATTCTTCCTCCTTCTTCACCTGAGCAATTGTAATTATAATACTATGTTGTAATTTATTTAATATCTCTACCCTCTGCTAATAGACTGACAGGAGCTAGGTCTGCAACTGCTCAATACTTAACATTAAATAAACAAATTTATTAAAGATGACCAGAATTTCCTTAAATCACCACTCTCTGTTCTCATGGTCCTCCATTTTACCTCTTTCCAACCCTAATTAGCATGCTTACGTTTTATGTTAGAGAGTTTGTTAATGGAACAAGGGGGTAGTTTAATTAAACGATGCTATTGGGAATTTATTCTGAGAAACAAGTTATTTGTCAACTAATTTTGTTAGTCTGGCCAGGTGCTTCTTAAGAAAAATAGATATCTAGACCAAAGTACAATAGAATCTTTTCTGTATAAAAACTTGAACATTCTGGGTTGCCCTCTGATTGCATTCTAGAAATAAACATAGATGAGTTTACCGTTTTGTTTTATATTTTTACTTTGTAATATATATCCACTCATCCCTTAGAGATAATCAAGTGTTGATTCTTTCCCTTGGACTTAAGAAAATAAATTTAGGGGATTCACTCCAAACTAATTTTGGCATTGATTAACTTCACTGGAATTTCTCCCAACTTGATTCCAAATACATATGATATTGAATTTAATTAAATAATGGGTTTACAGTTCCTCTTTGAATATCATCCAATGACTTGCGTAATCTTTATTTTGTTGTGAAAATAAATTTACCATTTTCACCAATGTTATTCTCAGAGTCTATTGAATCTCTTTCCTTGGAACTTGGTATTGCTCTGAAAATACTGATTGATATCACTTAATTTTATAATGCATACCAAAACAATGCATAAAAGTATACCTTAGAAATAGCTAAAATAATATACAAAAGACTTAAAATTGTTTATTGTTCTGGGTAAGAAAACAGAGTGGGAGTGTAGGGAAGGGAGATCTACTTTTTGATGACAGTCCTTGATATATAACATTTTGAGTATTTCAAAATTCTGTGTGTGTGTGTGTGTGTGTGTGTGTGTGTGTGTGTACGCACGCTCTATTAGTCTACTCAGGCTGTCATAAAATACCACAGTCTGATGAACTGTGTATCTTAAACAGCAGAAATTTATTTTTCACATTTCTAGAGTCAGGGAAGATTAAGGATCCAGAAAAGTAGATTTTATTCTGAAGCTCTTTCTTTCGACCTCCAGGAAGCTGCTTTCTTGTCATGTACTCACATGACCTCTTCTTTGAGTGCAAGTGGGACAAAAGAGGGAAAGAAGCAGAGAAAGCTTTCTGATGT
>NW_011888786.1:12091786-12155303 GCF_000151845.1 Pteropus vampyrus
TTTATATATAATTAAACAATATTTTTTTAGCTATCATATAGTTATGCCCCCATATAAATACATAGTAAATACATAGAACTGTATCTTACAACCTAACTGAACAGTGAATAAGTAATACTATTCAGGAATATTATTTTTTATTTTTTTAAATTACAGTTGACAAACAATATACTAGTTTCAGGTGTACAACATCAAAATAGTTATTAGAAATTTATATAACTTACCAAATGCTCACCCCATAAGTCTAGCACCCAGCTGACACCATACATAATTATTACAATATTATTGACTATATTCCCTATGCTATACTTTACATTCTCATGACTATTTATAATAACTGGCAATTTGCGTGTCTTAATCCGTTAACTTTTCCACCCACCTCCCAGCCCCCTCCCATCTCACAACCATTGATTTGTTCTCCCTATCTATGAGTTTGTTTCTGTTTTGTTTGTTCTTTTTGTTTGTTTGTTTTTAGAAACATTTTTAAGTAACTTCTCCCTGGAGCTGTTTCTGGCAGTTGAGCTCTCAGTCTAAATTGAATTCTGTTACACAGTGATATAATACAGAGACTAAATTCTCTCTAATAAATGTTTCTAGAATACTCAGTGAGCAGGAGAGGGTTTTTGTAATTTTATTTTTTAACTTAATTTTTTCCTAGGAAGATAAGAAAATGAAGAAGGAAAGGGAAAAAAATAGTACTGCTATGATTAGCACAAAATAATAATAATCTCTTCCAAACTGTTACTGAAAAAAGTTTTAGGTGAATGTGTTCTTGGGTCATAAGTAGACTAGACAGACAATTGCACAGACAAGAAATCCAATCAATTTCCAGAGGACAGCAATTAAACAGAACGAAAGTTCAAATAATTAGAGAGAAAATGGAAAAAACAGTTTCAAGGACAAGTGATAGTTTTGGGGACTACAAGAGTAAGATTCTCCCCTCTCTTTTCAAGAATATTCAAATGAAAAATTGTAGTCCTGGAAAGCAAATGAATCAAATCCAGAATTATAAAAATGTTGATTGCCATATTACTTATTTCCCAAATAAATCTGATTAAAATATACAGAAATTGATGTTTTATATAAGTTAAATTGACCACTAGAAAAATATGAGAGGAAAAACAGAAAAACAAATGGTAGAAGTTAGAATCTCTAAGGGATGAGGATAATTTAAATGAGAGCTGCTGTTTGTACATACTATATAGGATCATTTTGCCCTTAACATTTTTAGCTCTGGAGAGAAAGGAATATTTTAGAGATGGCAAAAAAAAAAAAAAAATTGTGCAAAAAATCTCCTGCTGCTCCTTCAAGTCAGTCAGTATGTCACCAAACCTCTGCAAGAAAGATTCTCTTCCTCCTCCACTCACTCCTGCAACCTATCATCGATTTTAGGATAAATTGCCCCATCCAATACAAGGAGGAGAAAAACAGCAAAATAAGTATATCTGTCCTACTTGGGGAAAATCTCATGAAGGTGGTTCATATTTGTTGTTGTCATCATTGCATAACCTCTACCCAGTACAGTGTCTACACATGATAGAATCACAATAAATCCTTGTTGGATAGTGAATAAATTTGTATAATTTGGCCACCCAAGTTTCCATGGTAGAATTGCATTTTGGTAACTACAGCACACTACTCATTTACCAGAGATGTCTGTTCTACCTGTCACAGCATTAATGTAAATTCTGTCACTGCAACTTGGCTGACAATTCTGCTCCATCCTCATTGCTTTGTCTGTAGGCCCTTTTAGCATGGAACTTCTTGTCTATGAGTGGCTGAGATTGAATTGACCCATTCTTTCTTCACAGATATTGTCGTTACTCTTCTATGCTATCACTTATCAGAACCTATGACAAACAGAATTCTCAGGAGTCCATACTGTCATGCTTTAAATCCCTACGCAAGATAGAGAAGTGGGACCATATCAAACTACAAAGCTTCTGCATAGCAAAGAAAAAAAACAGGAAAAAAAATAAAAAGGAAACTTATGGAATGGGAGAAAATATTTTAAAACCATATATTTAATAAAGAATTAATTTGTAAAATGTGTAAGGAACTCCTACAACTCGATAGTGAAAAAAAAATTAATTTTAAAATATGCAAAGGACTTAGTTTCTCCAAAAAAAGATGTACAAATGGCCAAAGGTATGTGAAAAGTTTCTCAACATCATTAATTAATACGGGAATGCAAATCAGAGCTACAATGAGACTTCACATTATACCTGTTAGGATGATTATTTCGGGAAAAAAAAAAAAAAGGTAAGTATTGGCAAGGGTGTGGAGAAAAGGGAACCCTTGTGCACTGTCAGTGGGAATGTAAATTGGTTCAGCCGCTATGGACAACAGTATGGAGGTTCCTCAAAAATTAAAACTAAAACTACTATTTAATCCAGCGAATCCATTTATAGATATGTTCCTCAAAGAATTGAAATCAAGATCTCAAAGAGATATCTTCACTCCATGATCACTGCGGTATTTATTCACAATAACCAAGATGTGAAAACAACAACCCAAGTTTTCATCCACAGATGAATGGATTAAGAAATGTGGTGTTCGTATACAATAGATTATTAGCCTTAAAAAAGGAAATTCTGCCATTATAGCAACATGAATGAACCTAGAGGGTATTATGTTAAATGAAATAAGGACAAAAATTACATGAGTCCACTTATATGAGGTATTTAAAATAATCATACTCATAGAAGCAGAGAATACAAAGTGGTTGCCAGGGGCTAGAGAGTGGGAGATATGGGGAGTTGTTCAATGGGTATAAAATTTCAGTTATACATAATAAATAAATTCTAGAGATCCGCTATGCTATATAGTGCTTACAGTACATAATACAAAATTGTGCACATCAAAGTTTGCTCAGAAGGTAGTTCTCATGTCAAGTGTTCTTATCACACACACACACACACACGCACGCACATGCCAAAAACAAAAAGACAAAAGAAAAATTTGGGAAGTGTTGGCTATGTCGTATGTCTATTACTTTGATTTTGTTGCTATCACAGGCTTTTGCATATGTCCAAACTCATCAAAGTGTACACATTAAATATGTACAGTTTTTGTATATCAGTTATACCTCAATAACCTGTTTTAAAACTTGTAAAAAAAAAAAAAGCCCTAGAAATCCAGAGATTAATACCTCTATCATCCCCCCTCTACCATGACTTCCACATTTGTACATGAGTGGTTAACAAAAAGATTTCACATAATATTTCCACAGCTATGTTTTTTACAAAATTGTCATTTCTTATATTAACAGCCTTCAGCAAAGTGAGTCCTCCAAAGCCATATAACTAGTACTTGAAAATTTCAATTTATATTTTCTGACTTGCACTTTCAAGTCTCTCTTACTTCACCACTAGTATCTTTGTGCATCTCAAAATCCAGAGAATAAGAACAAACCAAAAGTTTTAAAAAAATAGTCGAAGTAACGGTATCAAAAAAAAACATGAAATAAGATTGGTATTTGTGAAATCAGAAAAGTCACGTAGGCATAAAGGGATACCTGATTCCATCGGTGCGAAGGGACAATGCTGCACATGTGCCTTGTGGACACTGAGAAGCACCCATGGGTACTAAGGAGACAGAATTGTTAGCATATTCTTATGCTAACAAGTGACATTTTAGAGTTACCAATATTTTAAAAGTTGTGACCATGGCTTCATAAATTCCATTACCTATCAAAATACTCACCAGAGTCAATTCTCAAAAAAAGAGCAGAGGGGACTTTAATTTTGAAATTAAGAAATACAGGTAAGTATATCTCAACATTAATTAAAGCATGTGAGTTATATTATTTGCAGATTCTGAAAAAGAATAATCAGTACGTAGGATTGCTGTCAAGATAATACTTGGGGGAGAGATGGAGGAAGCAGGATTGAACAGTCAGGCTGTAATGCATTTTCAAGAAGGCCTTGGCAATTCCTGCAGGAGAGGCTAGAATGGTTCAGCTGGGTGAAGGGTCAGGGCCTACCTACCCTTCCATAGCTGACATTTGATGCAGTATGCTCGTGGGTGGGAGTGTGACCTTGGCTATGGTGCTTCTCTTCAGTCAGGGGCAGTTTTGGAAGAGGGCTGACAACTGAGACCTGTCATCTGGCAGCACTCCCAGGCTGGGGAAACAAATCCTTCTGTCATTGAGGGGGTTCTGGGAAGTGAAACACAGTATCTACTAAATACTGATTTCATTTATTGAACATCTATTAAGTGCCAAGCGATTTTCTTACATTATATCTGATTTTTATAATTTTTCAAGGGAGATATTTGCTCAGTACACTAATTTCCAAGGACATACAATGAATAAGAGTTCAATTAATGCTGGACTTCAGAACTCAGTTTAAACTAGTACCAGTCATGGAAAAATGCCCAATGAGAGGCAACCCATGACTTTGAAAAGAAAGACGATTAGCAGCCAGTGGTTTTTATCATACCTCTCAAAGTCCATGGCTCTTCTCTCACGTTTCATGTGAACCTGTCTTCCCTGTTAACAACCTCCGAAACAGCTCTCCTCCACTCCCTGATATTGCATTAGGAGAAAAGTTAGAATAATAGTCATTATTCAGGAGAGCTCTTTTTCTTTTCTTTTTAGCTCTCTAAACCAGGTCAGTTGAAGAGGGATAATAAGTTGTATCACATAGAGGAAAATTTCATCCAGATAAAATTATGAGGGCCAAAAGTAAACAAAAAATGCTGAAATTGCAAAACAGACAGAAATCATTTTGCCTGATAAGAAATTTCTCAAAGTGAAGGTAAACATTATTTGGAGACCTCCTACATACGTTTTCACAAGATGCCTGTGACACCAGCAAGTATTTTGGAGACAATGGCATCTTCTTCCCTGACATTAAACTCAAATGGTCAGAGATGTGTGTCTAAGATTTTTTTAATGCTCAATAATCTTTTAACTTGCCAAAACATTCTTTACATCTTTATATAGTTTAGCTAATCCAATAGGGGTTGAAAATACATTTCAATCGCATGAAGTGTCATGTTAATCTATATAACAGATGGCAGTGGCTATTTGTTTTTTATTTGTTTGTTTTTTCTCTTTAGACTTTGTTTTAATGGTCTCAAAATTCTGTGACAGCTTTTTGGTCAAGTTGTTTCCACTCAAAAACACTAATTTTAAAAACTAGTAACTTTAAAATTGAAACACACAAAAACCATAGTCCACAGAACATTCTCCTTTCCTTCTGAAGGTTTTGTGATGCACTGCAATCATTAACCAGTCTTTTACTATTAAACTTAAAGGGCCAATTGAGATAAACACTTTTGAGACCATTCTTCCACCACTGATTAAGACTGGGGTGGCAGGTATTGGGGATAATGTTCATTTAGCCTTCTGAGATTCAGGGCAGATTTGATGACTTTGCCAGCTCCAGCTGCCTTCTTGTACATTACATTGATGACACCCGCAGCAACTGTCTGTCTCATGTCACAAACAGCAAAACGGCCCAGAGGAGGATAGTCAGAGAAGCTCTCAACACACATGGGCTTGCCAGGAACCACATCAACAATGGCGGCATCACCAGATTTCAAAAGCTTTGGGCCATCTTCCAATTTTCTCCCAGGATGACTATCAATTTTCTTCAGCTCGGCAACTTAGTAAGCTATGTGAACTGTATGACAGTCCAGCATAGGTGCATATCCAACACTAATTTGGCCTGGATGATTCACAATAATCATCTGAGCTTTGAAGCCAGCTGCTTTCATAGATGTATCATTTTTGTTGTCATCAGCCATGTTGCCACAAGGATCATCTTTGGCAGACACATTCTTGACATTGAAGCTCACATTGCTCCCAGGAATAGATTCACTCAAAGCTTCCTGGTACATTTGAACAGACTTTACTTCAGTTGATTGGAGCAAAGGTGACCACCATGTTGGATTTGAGAATGCCAGTCTCCACTTGGCTCACAGAGATAGCACCAATACCACCAATTTAGTAGGCATGCTGGAAGGGCCAACACAAAGGCTTGTTGGACAAGTTGGGGGCAGGATGCAATCCAGAGCTTCAAGCAGTGTGGTTACACTGGCATTGCCATCTTTATGGGTGGTTTTCCATCCCTTGAACCAAGGCAGGTTAGCACTTGGCTCCAGGATAGTTGTCACCAGTCCAACAAGAAACTGGCACAAATGTTACCATGTCAGGGTTGTAGCCAGTTTTCTTAATGTAGGTGCTGACTTCCTTAACAATTTCTTAGTATCTCCTCTGGCTGTAGGGCAGCGCAATGGAATCCATTTTGTTAACATCAACAATATGCTGTTTCACACCTAGTGTGTAAGCCAGAAGGGCATGCTCACGGGTCTGCCCGTTCTGGAAAATACCTACTTCAAAATCAGCAACACCAGCAACAATGATCTGTACAGCACAGTCAGTTTGAGATGTACTTGTAACATGTTTTTAATAAAGTCTCTGTGTCCTGGGGCATCAATGATGGTAACATAATACTTGCCGGTCTCGAATTTCCACAGGGAGATATCAATGGTGAGACTGTGCTTACATTCAGCTTTCAGTTTATCCAACACGCAGGCATACTTGATGGCGGGCTATCTCATCTCAGCAGCCTTCCTTTCAAATTTTTTGATGGTTCTTTTACTGATATCAACACATTTGTAGATCAGATGGCCAGTAGTGGCAGACTTGCTGGAATCTACATGTCCAATGACGATGATGTTGACATGAGTCTTTGTCTTTCCCATTTTGGCTTAGATTTAGCAGTGGTTTTCACAACATGTGTTCTGGTGGCAAACCCATTGTGGGAAAGAAAGGGCAGTGACTATTCGTAGGCAACCAGGAATGACAGAGGAGAAATCTAATCTCAAATCATGTCACTTTTATTATAGTCCAGACTGTTATTAATTGAATGAGCTGGAGCAGGTATATAGATTTTCTTTTCTTTCTTTTATATTGTCATAATTTTGCCAATTTATCTCATAAGTTTGCTTTATCCAATAAGACAATAGACATGAAAATACAGTGACAATTAGAAGGTTCTTAAAATATCATTTAATAAATGGTAGCCTCAGTGGGTCTATCTATTGCCTATTGTCTAGTCATTGCTTATTGATTTATGAAACTGCCAGTATTGTGTCTTATTCTCATCTGATAGGGAACTTCATGTGGTATTAGAGCATGGGCTCTGGAACAGACTATCAGCATCCAAGTCTTTTTAGTAATACAAACTTGAGCAAGTTACTTAACCTCCTTGTACCTCAGTTTCTCTTGCTGTAAAATGGGGGAACAGCCTCATAGAGTTGTTGTAAGCTTAGTAAATTCAATATGTGTAAAGAAAGTCAATTAAAGTAAATAAATAGGTGTAAAGAAAAATCATGTAAAGTAGCTACCCTCTCATCCAGGAGAAAGGATCTTTTGCAGTCTGGCAAAGTCAGTTTCTCCCAAGACCTAGCAGTATTCAGAACTGTTGTCTACGGAAATAACAGGACAGATAGTGACAACTACAGTGACATCCAGTGGTGTTTAGCAGCAGTGACTTGGTCCTCCTGGCCATGCTTCTTGTGCTAAAAGATGCTCATTCTACTTCCTGGTCTTGACCCTATAGAGTTGCTTTGATTCTTGCAAGATTTACAGAGTCTAGTTCTCCAGGGAGTTATTTTGTAACTCACTGTTTTTCTTCCATATTATTCTACTTAAGATAATAATAGTCAGTTTCTGTTGTTGACAATCACAATTTCTAAATGATATAGTATTAATGACATATCAGAGTGCAGTGGAACAAGGTCCAGATTTGAAGTTAGCTAGGCCTGATGTCTTGCTTGAACTATTTACTACCTATGAATGATATCAGGTTACTTTCTCTCTGTGTACCTTATTCTCCTCATTCATAAAATTGAATTTATATATTTAGCCCATAGAGTTATTCTAGGGATTGAAATAAAGCTAGCATCTAACGCAGACTATGGCAAACAGGGTTTAATAATGGTAACCAAATAGTGATATTCAAACTCTTTTAGATGCTTTCTCTTTGTATGTGACCCTTCGATCACTGGAATATCCTCCAAGAATTCAGCCTGAACTGAATTCTGGAAATGTATTTGACAACATGCATTGCGGTGCAGAATCTAAAGCTTCGCTAAAGAAAAGCTAAATTATTCATATCACTTGTCTTTTTCACACCTTAAGACACCTTGAACTCTCCAAGTATGAATCGGAACTTTAGACTGGGTAAAAATAATCAGCTTACTGTTAGACAAGAATGCCTTTTACTCTATTCCTGGTTTCCATGGGGAGAGTTTCTTTTCTAAGTCTTTTTCCTCCTACTTAATCACTTTGCCTTTCTTCCCCTTGTTTCCTACAGAAATACACTTTCTCCCCCACCCCTACTATCTCCACAGTAAGAGGCCCTCCCAGTTCAGTATCACCTAAAATTAAGTAAGCAAATTTCCCCAGACATGGGACTCATGTAGTAGGTCCATCTATCTCTTGCACTCAGTTGTGTTCTCATACCTAGCTTTATTATTAAAGGTAATGGCTAAGACTCTACGACTCTCCTTTGTTTTATTCCTTAAACTGCTCAGAACTGCAGTAGAGAAGAGAGATGTTACTTATTACAGATCCCTCAGGAGCCTAGCACTTAAAAAGGAGGCTAAAAGTTCTGTTACTTAAAGATTCAATTGCCCTAACGAAATCTATTCAAACTTGATGGGTTGTATTTAGGAGATACTATAGACTCAGAGCTGCTTCTATAACAAAGGGTGAAGATGGCCTTGACTACGGAGTATGACTGGCAGGTGATTTTCTGTGGATACCATCACAAGTGAACCTACAGGAAAACACATTCGGCATGATTTATCAGACACTGAACTTTTAATACTCTCAGACAACATGCCATGAGAAAACAACAAAATTAAAGAAATTGAACTAACTTTTTGAGTACCTAGCATATGACAAGTCCTTAGCAAGAAAAGTATCTGAGAGATGAGAAAACTGAGCCTCAAAGGAATTTAACAACCTGTGCAAAGACAGATATGAAATAATAAGTGAAATGATTAAAACAACATTTTTGATTCCAAAATCTTTTCTCTTTAATGGTACACAGACACTTTTATAAATGAAAAATGGTCACCCTAGTAGGAAAGATAAGATTTACAGTTTCAGAAACGTGTATAATACCCCAATACCCCAAAATAACATTTTTTTAAAAAATGTAAATCAAAATAGTGATAGCCTAAAGCTCAAAATCAAGGAATTCAAGTTATAAAGGAAAACAAAGAATAAGGCTAATCAGGGATTTAGTAATAAAAAAGGAGAAAAATCATGTATATGTATATATGATTCCATTCTCAATAGATATACTTTCCATTAAGTTCAGCAGGCAGCTGCCTGAATTGTACCCATTATCTGTATAAATATATAATGTCCCAAGCGTGCAATTATGTTAGCCCACAGTGAAGAATGCCTTGGTTTTAAAATCCATGTACTGGAAACCTGAATGATTCTGAAGTATTTGCATTTGAAAGGATAGAGACTTCACTGAAACTGTCAGCAGCTCAATGCGCATTTTATACTAAAGAAAGAGTATTATGGCTGGGAAATCTCTTTCTCCCCAGCTAGGGAAATATATACTCCTTATCACAGTTTGTTGAATCTGGGGTTAGTTGGCTCATTGCCTAATCCTTAAATGCAAAACATCCTTGCCATGTACATTTGGGCTTGTGATATGTACAAGAAGTCCACATGAGAAACATAATATGGGCAGTCCATTTACTACTCAATCAATACTACCATTCAAAGAGCTAAATATACATGTTTATTATTTTATCATGATTGCATTATCATCATTAAAATTCTTTTATAATCTTTTTCCTAAGTGCTTGACTAGACACAAAATGATTGTGTATTTCCTTAAGAAGTTAACAATTTAAATAAAATTACAAACTTTTTAAGTGCACTGTATGTCTATATACAGAAGAGAAATGATCTGTTTAATTTTAAATTTGGTTAACACATGCTTTTATATAATTTTATCATTAATATTTTCCAGTGGAAAATACATTTTAAATAAAAATAATAAACCGTTTATATCCTCAACACCTACTGAATTCTGCTAAGCAAAACTGAGTAGTTTATTCAAGATATTACGTTATTATGACCTAAGGCAAATTCTAAGACCATTGGAAAGATAGGACACTGGTACACGTGACAATTAACTAATGATATAAAGCATTGTATGATAAACATATTCTTTAAAAGTGCAGTGTAATTGAACTAAGGGAATTGTGAGAAAGAATTGATCAAGTAGATTGATTTGAACATGGACTATTGCATAGGCTATAGGTTTTATAGGAGTTAAACCAGTCATTGAAGGCTAGATAATACTTGAGAACAAGTTTTGAAAAGGAAAGTAACACGTGCAATCCCCAAACCCTAAAGGGAAGATCACATTTGTACCACAAAATAGACTCGAGGACATTAACAAATGAAAAAGGTCTTGCAGAACAAAGAAAGTTGACATCAAGAAGCAAAGAATTTGAAATTGAGTTTCACCTTGGTTTCTAGCATTCACTATTTCTAGTCACACACTTGGATGGAGTTAAAAGAGTAGTAAGAGTGTGGACTGACTCCCAGATATCATGAGGGCATCATACGGCACAGGGCTAAATAACCGAAAGCACAGGGGACTTAGAAAATGAAAGCCAGGCAAAGGTGCCGTTGCGGATGTTCCATCAGATAAAGGGTTTGAGTAGATTTCTTTTAGGGTAAATGAAGTCGTTATTCTACTGAGTTTGAGAGATCATCAGGCATCTGAACAAATATTTATGCACAACCTACTATATGTTTGATATTCTACAAAATACTCAGGAAATAAAAATAAGTGGAATACAATACTGTTTTCTAGGAACTGTAAATTCTAAAAGATATTAAATGGATGAATGGGTAGATAGATAAATATATTAGATGATAGATGATAGATGATAGATAGATGATAGATGATAGATAAAATATCAGCATAATAAGTGGTTTAATAAACTAGGGGAAGATGCTTTGATAGGAGTAGGTGCTTTTTTTTCTGCTAGAGACACTTGACATTTGAACAGATTTAAAGTATTTGAAGGACAAATCCCTATTCACATTCCAATAGGCTACCTCCTATTACCTCTGCTTTGGACTGTTGTTGGACAAGACATCTGTACTGACCACTTTGGGCCATCTTATAATCACTTTGCTATAGAGGTCAAACTCTTCTCAGTTTTTGGCACTCTAAAATATAAATACAAATTCTTCCCCTTAATTCCCTTAAGCAGAACTAACATAAGACCACATTCTTTCTCATTCTTTTCCAAAGACTTGAAAGTAGTAGAGGGAAATTAGAGATAGTAAAGGAAAACATGGGGCTGATTCTCTTGTTTCTAGATCCCAGTAAATATTTAAATTTACTAAATGCCTCATTTTTCCAAACAGAAATTAACTTTTCTGTCCTGCACTTTTCTGCCCCATCCTATTTGTCTTTATACCAGCCAGCAAGAGTTAAAATTAATTTGCAATATATCATTCCTTTCAGACTATAATCACAATAGAGTTAGCCTTTTTCAGGACAGTTTTAGGGTTAATGTGCTGTAGCCAGATTCCCTAGGTTTCTATCCTACCTCTGTCATTTATCAGCTGAGCGATATTTGGAAAATTACTTAACCTTTCTCTGCCTCAATTTATATCAGTAGAATGGGGTTAAAAGTACTACTATTATAAAAGTACTATTATTATAACAGTACTTTTCTCATTGGGTGGTTATGAGAATTAAATAATAATAATGTTAATCATGTGTAGCAGATAATGTTCAACTGACGTTAAAAATATCATTACTATTATGCAAAATAAAGTGTGTTCAACATCCTCATTGATGCATATTTACTCAGATATCTTTCCTGGGTCAAGTCTTCAAAAACAATAATTAGAGCCTACTCTACATTTGTTTAACTAAAGAGTTTATCCTAGAGTAAAGGGTATCTGCTTCAAGTATATGCAGTACCTTAACTCCAGTAGCTAAAAAATCTGGTAAATCACAAGTAGCCAGACATTTGCAATTCTGTCTTTGTTTTGATTTTAATTTGAAGGGTTTCTTTATTAGGCTTTCCACTGCATTAGAAAAGAGAAACAAGGCTACAATCTGAGAACACACAGAAAACTTAATGTAATTTAAATTAGGAGTATGAGGACACTTTTATTAAAATGTTCTCAGAACCTCACAAGTTAATTTTTATGCTTTCAGAATTTATTGCCTGAAAAAAGTGCATGATAACAAAAATGCTACTTTGTAAAGCTTTTAAAGATTTTGCATTTTATTAATTATAACTGTACATCCAAAGTTGTCTCTACATCTGGAACCAAGATGTCAAGTGATGCACAACCAGAAAGTTATAAGTAGATTTGCTGTTGATTGTTGTCATCTGCTTCTGAAGTGCACTCAATCCTACCCAGGGGCCCGATTATAAATCAAAGAATGTCTTACTCTGTCACCTGTCTCACAAACTCTCATGGACTACGGGCAAAGCTCCAGCTCTTCACTACTTCTCCTTCCACTCACGCTTGATGACCTCAAGTTCTAATTTCTGAAGAAAATAGAAGCCACCAAATAGGAAATACCTCATTTTACTAATATGAAGAAATACAAGCCTACCTTAGATCTACTCATTTATCTTCCATCTGTATAGTTTAAAATAAACATGTACTTATTCATTTTGAGGACAGTATCCAACTGTTTTGGATTCTATTCTATTCTCAGTTCTCTAATTCTACAGTATCTGGTAACATAGGTGAGATTTTTTTTTTTCTTTCCCCGCTTTGTATAAAAGTCTCTCTCAACTATTTCCTGTGGCTCCTCTCTCTCTCTCTCTATAAATATATAATTGACATATAACACTATATTGGTTTTATGTGCTACATAATAATTTGATATTTGTATATATTGGGAAATGATCACTGTGAGTCTAGTTAACATCCGTCATCACACAATCTAAATTTTTTCTTGTGATAAAAACTTTTAAGATATACTCTCTCAGCATATTTCAAATATACAACACAGTACTATTAACTATAGTCACCATGGTATACATTATGTCCTCAGGACTGATTTACTTTATAACTAGACATTTATACCCTTTGACCACCTTCACCTGTTTCACTCATCCCCAACTCCCCACCTCTGGCCAATCTGTTCTCCATGTCTATGAGTTTAATTATTTTGTTTGTTTTATGTTTTGTTTCATTTTATTTGCTTTCACATATAAGCGAGATTGTACAGTAATAGTCTTTCCTTGTCTGACTTATTTCACTTAGCATAATGCCCTGCAGGCCCATCCATGTTGTCACAAATGGTGGGATTTCTTTCTTTTTTATGGCTGAATAATGTTCTCCTGTGGCTTTTCAGTATTCTCAAATCTCTCATAGCATAAGAAAAATCCTCATTCAAACCCAACTTCATGCAACCTCTCTTTCTCTTCCCCTTCCTAGGCAGTTTTGAAAAGTTTCGTTGGTATTCATTCTTTCCATTTCACATTCCCCACTCATTCCTCAAGCAATTTTATTTTTTCAATCTATTTTAATATGGCTCCTTGCCTATCATTTAAATTATAATCTTCCTAAATTTTTCTATTATTATTATTTCTTAAAGACTTGTATAGATTTTGAATTATCTATGTTTTAAATATTTTTATAATTTCTTCCTAAAATCTGGACTTAGTGTTATTTACTGAGCAGATTCAAAATTTTTTAACTTAATATTGGACTATATATTATTTATGTCTTCTTAAATAAACTTTCATAGGCTATATAGCTTTAGGTTTTTTCCTTTTGCTTTCTTTGGGTTTATTTTGTTATTTGTTCTAAATTTTTAAGATTAATGTTTATCTCATTGATTTTTAGCCTTATCTTCTTTCATAAATAAGCTTTTAGCTCAGTAGCAATATGGAGTACTTTCATTATTGTTTCATTCATGTTTAAACTTCTATGTTTTCTTCTGCGACCTATTAGTTATTTGTAAGTGTAATATGTAATTTCCAGGAATATTTGGTATTTTAAAATATTTTTATTTTATTTCTAACATTATAGTAATTTTATATAGTTTACTGTGTTATCAATTATTTCAAGTTTGTTTAGATTTCTAGTACAAGTTTATTTCAAAGTCAATTTTGTATATATCTTATATGTGCTTGAAAAAAATGATATCGTCTCTAATTTTGAGATTCGAAGTTCAATGTATGTTCATGAGAGCAAGGTCATTAACTATGTTGTTCAAATCTTCCAAATCTTTACTTAGTTTGAGTTTGGGATCGCATAATAACCAGTTGAAAGACATCTCCCTGTATCATGGTAGATTTATTACATTCTGCCTACTGCCTGTCATTTTTTTAAATATATCTTCGGCTATGTTACTACATGCAAAAAGAAAAAAAAAAAGTAAAATTACCCTATAATCCTCATATGAATTGAAAACTTCTAATCCAAATAAAGGTTTTTGCTCCAAACTCTATTTTATCTAATATTAAAATAACTTTTAAAAGCTTTATCTTAATTAGTGATTCTATGCTTTTTATTTTACCTTCCCTGGGTCCTTATGTTTTATATGACTCTCTTGTGAATTACACATACTATATATAGATTTTTTAAAATACAACCTGATAATTCCTGTTTCTTTTAATCAATTCTGTGCTTTCTTACTATTGCTTTACGTTGTTTTCCTATTTATAAAATATACTTCCTTTTAAATTAATTGACATTTTTCCATTTACCCCATGTGCTTTTTTATATCTAGTGACTTGTATATTTTAATGGTTAAATTTACATTTAAACACACTTAATAAATTCTAAAATAAGACAATATTTCTATGACTCTTGCAAACAAACAGAATTTTAACTATATATTTAACAGTGTATTTTAACTATGAGCACAAAATACCCAACACAGCTAAACATTAGTGTTTTTAAATATATCAGTTCTATTAAGTCTTTTAACCACTTTTTTACTTATTTAACAAACTTTCTAAAATGTTGACCATGTGCAAAATACTATTTGAAACACTTTAAAACTATTATCTTTTAATCCTCAAAATAATCTTATGAGAAAAAAGTAATAACCTTAGGAGGATATTATTGTTTTATATTTCAATATTTTTATTTTGCTTTTTAAGTTTTTGCATATGTTTACCATTTTATTTTGCTTACAATTTATTTCTAGATTGAAGCATTGTTTTCTGTATTCAATTTATGTGTTCTTATAATACAAAACTGAGATGTTCTGCTAGTAAGAAAGCATTGCTGATAAACTTTCTACATTTTCTCTAAAATATGACTTTATTCTGCCCTTGTTCTTGACTGATGGTTTACTTATATAAAAAGATCATATAATTGTTGTTATTTAAACCATCCCTTTCTTTACTTTTTGTACAGTTTTCTAAATTTGTTGCTCAAGAGAGTCTGCTGTTGGTATCATTACTTTTTCTTTATAGATAATTTCTGTTTCACTTTGAATGCTTTTAAGAATTTGTCTTTGGAAATTTAAAACTTTACCAAAATTTGATTAAATGTGGATTATGTTTGTGCTTTATTGTGCTTCCTAAATCTGAGCATTTCTTTTATCTATTCTGGAAAAATTCTAATAAATTATCTTTTTAAATACTGCCTATTCAAAACCTTCTAGAATTCTAATTAAATACATCATACTTTCTTGCTATATCTACCATATCTATAACTATCGCTCTTTCATTCTTTTTTCTTTGTAAATTTCATTGTACATATATATTTTAGACTGTCAGTCCATCTTTTCCTGAATTATTCATAATATAATTTTAACACGTGTTGAGTTTTTAATTGAAATATTTATATTTTGCATTTATAGAAATTTTACTTGGTTCTTTTTTAACATTGCTTTTTAATTTTGCTTTTCTATTGTTTCTTTCTCATGTTTTTAATTCTCTCTTTTAATTTATTACAAATTTCATATAAGTACATTATAGTCTCTATCTAATCATTCTAATATCTTTTGCCCTTAAGGGTTTAATAGTGTTATTTGTTGTTTTTGCTCTATTTCATGGTGGCTTGTTTCCTCATATGTGTTGCAATTTGGAATTATGAGCTAATATTTGAGTAAGTATAATTGTGAGAACACCGAAAGTCTGAAAGTCTTATTTGAGTGCTCTTTTCTCCAAAAGAGGATAAGCATTGATGCTGTCTGTTGTCTCAAGGTGCTTGTGATTCTATTAAATAGAACTTCTTGGCTCGGGATTTTACAGATAAAAAAAAAAAAAAAAAAATGAGTATTCGAACTCCTTACAAGAATGAGAGAAGAACTCTGGTTTTGATTCTCAGAACAGAGTTTGTTTTTCCCAGCAAGATCAGACAGTCAGTCTCTTTTTTCTGGAGAGCAGAATTTTTTGTTCATTTGTTTGTTTTTATTCTTTCTCCACAGATACAGTCATTTGAGGATCTATCCTTTATTAAAGAATCTCAGTTCCAACTCCCCAGTTGAAAAAGACCCAAAGCTTTGTCTCCTGTACTCAGCATAGTTATTAAATCCAAAGTTTTAAGTTCAAAGAAAAATTATCATAAACTGTCATCATTAGCTCAGGTTTACCATTCAAGTTTTAAGCTTTCCAGGTCCCTTTTCAATTTGACCTACTGGCAGTAGTCTTTCTGCACTCAGTTATATATTATTGTTGTTATCCTATAGCTTTAGAATTTATTTTTGTGTGTATGTGTTATTTAATTTCCAATGTTAAGCCTCATGTCTTCGTGTCTTGTGGATAACTGCTTAGTTCTTTCACAGTTCAACTTACCTTTCAGTAGCACTGAACGCTGTGGACTTCCCTCCTTAAAAGACTTTTTCGTCTTGCCTTCCACTAAATTACCACACTCCTGTTTTTCTTCCAGCTCACCAGCTGGTCTTTCTGACTCCTTTAAAATCTCATGATACTTTAGCAGACATTAAATGATAAAATGAGGCTTTATCCTAGGTCCTCTGCTCTTTAACTGTAATGTTTCTATGAGTATTCTTGCTACTTTCATTATGAACAATTACCAACAGATAATCTTTTAAAGTACAGACCTGATTATTTCACTCCACTGCTTTTATTTCAATAATCTAAGAGGAAAGATAAATTTTATTAGCATTACCTACAAAGGCGGTAGAGAAGATCCTTCCCCACTTACCTCCTTCTCCAGCTCCATCTCCATGCTTGCTCTCCTTTTCTCTTCACGTCTGCACTGGCGTGTTTTGCTCTTCAGAGTCACTATGCTTACCCCTGATGCCTGGCTTTGATGTAGCATTTCCCTTTGCCTGACACATTCTTCCATTTTCTTTTCATCTAGATCATCTCTAACTATCCTTCAGAACTCAGCATTCCACTCAAAGTTGCCTTCATAATTGCCTTGAATACCTCAAATCCGTCTTTAATCTACTCTCATTTATTCATTGAAAACATATTATCGATAACTTGCTCTGTGCTGGAAATTGGTCTACACGTTGGAATATATCTGGCGGTAAATAAAATAGACCAAATTTCTTTCCATATAGCTGGATAAGGTAATAGGAAAAAATGATAATCAAATAGACAAACACATAGCATTCCAAAAGACTTAATTGGGAAATGTAGCCCTTAGCATTTGCCACAACTGCTATTTCAAATTTGACTGAGGACTTTGATGACATTTGCAAAATCCCTGCTCTTTGCCATATAACATAACCACATCCATTGTATTCATACCTTCTGCCTACACTCAAGGAAAAGGTATGATACAGAGCATGACTCATTCGGGGTTATCCTAAGATGTGTCTGCGACAGTCAGAATCAGATCTGTGGTCCTCAGTCATTCCTGGACCCACTACTCAGATACTGTCAGTACTTGAGATCCTTTGGCAAAGTTAGTGCATGCAGTTCCTGGTGTGCTTTCTTTCCCAAAAGCCTGTGTCTGTGGGTCTTCATAGGCGGACTACACTCAGACTGACACAGGGAGCCCACTTTACCTGCAGACACAGGGATTCATGACTTCTGCTCTCAGTCCTTAACTGATGATTGACAGCTGTGAGGGAAATGAGAAAGACTTGCTCCAGCTTTCTCAACCTGGCATGGGACAACTATAAGATGTGAGATTTGCTGCATATTATCTCTGTGCAACTTGGTTTGATGGCATACTCTTGCTTGGCTTCCTTCTCGTCTCCTTCTTACTCCACTAATATCCTGCCAGCTTTTTCTTAGGAAAACAAACCTAATAAATTTTCTTTCACTTTCACATAAATCCTCTTCTTAGATCTGATTCTGAAAAATTCAGCCTCAATCATCAATACTGAAAGATCTTTTAAGGATCCTTTCAATCTTAAATTCAGTGATCCTTTAATCTAATTTATTCTAAAGTATTGGAGACTTTTAATGAATTATTACTTCTATATAAGTTATGTGTGCTTGTATAGTTGTATTTTGAAGATAAAATCTCAATATGAAGAAAACTGGGTTATTTCAGGCCCTATAATAAGCAGGCCAAAATAGAAAAAAACTCTTAATGGCAACTTGTTTCTAAAAAATCTTACAGGACAGAATTGCCTTTACTCTTCACTTGTAATTATTTGGTCCTATCTCATATTATCAGCCTTCTCTGACCGCCACTGGATCAAAGAATAGTTATTTCGATTTCATTAAAATGAGTGTAAGATGAGTACTAGAGACAGTAGCAGCGTGGGGATGGGCATATGGAGAACACAGAAGAAACAACAGAATTTTATCCAGTTTCTCAGTGTTGCACCCATTGGACTCCATATACAGGAGACCCAATATAAATGGAGAATACATCCCCAAACCATCCAGTTTTCTCTATCTCTGTGCTGCCAACCTGAACCAATCTAGCACCTCTCTGAAAGAGCCTCCTAACTTGTTTTCTTGTTTCCTCTCTTGAAACATAGCACGCCCTATGCTACATACCAGACAAAGTAAGTTATTTTACCATAAAATAAATTATATATTTCCCTGCTTAGAATCATCTCAAGGGCTTCTCATTGCAGTTAGAAAAAAAAAAAAAATCTGTTTCTTAAAACAATGGTCTGCAAGGTTCCATATCAAGCCTTACTGACCTCCAGTGCTAACCAGTGTAAGGTAAAACACTACAGACATACTGATGTCTTTTCAGATCCTTCATTCTTATTTTAGGACAATCCCCCTGCCCAGTGTTCAGACCTCAGTTCTTCACACATCTGGCTCCCTTATGTTCAGTCTATTCCCATTTCGATTAGAGTGTACTCCACAACATCCTGCTTTATCACGCATAGTACATTTTACTAAATGAAATTATGCATTCATTTAGATGTTTGTCTGTTTATTGCATGTGACCCTCCTACACACACACACAGACATGCGTGTGGGCACGCACGCGCGAGCACACACGCACACACACACACACACGACTATAAGAATGAGAATAGTGACCCTGACAGTCTTGTTCATTGTTATATTCATTGTCTCTTAACA
The DNA here is from genome assembly GCF_000151845.1 of Pteropus vampyrus. Classification (NCBI taxonomy): domain Eukaryota; kingdom Metazoa; phylum Chordata; class Mammalia; order Chiroptera; family Pteropodidae; genus Pteropus; species Pteropus vampyrus. The sequence goes on from NW_011888786.1 coordinate 12,111,266, forward strand.
GTAATAAGGAATTTGTAAAAACTAAAAAAATAAATGGATGAAAGCACATATGAAAGAATCAATGGATGGGAATTTTCCATCTCCTCTCTTCCATCAGAGGAAATTACACAATTTATATCCAAGTCCCATTTAAGTCCCACAAGCAGCTTGTGTCACAATTTGACCAGGTTAAATCAGTCAGATAGAATTTTCTTTCAACAAATTAGCAAAGATAAAATGAAATCACATTACCAATATGTACGAAGGTCTGAGAAAATAAGTCCTTTAAGTGAATAATAATTTATACATGCATATTTAAAAATAAATTTTTAAATAAAATGTTCTTCTTTTGACATAATTCAATGATTATTTAACCTAAGAAAGTGGTGTATGTGCCAAATGTAAAAATTCAACATTAAACCACTGGATTAATAAGTAACAAGACATACAAAGGGCATTTGGTTGGTAAAAATACTAGAAGTAAACATTTATTAAAATGAAAGTGAGTATGCTTAATATTATTGAGTCGAGATTAATATTACATACAATAAAATACGTAATACTTCTTTTGATTTTTTATAAAATAAATAAGTGTAGGCATGCATGTACCTAACAAATAATCAGAAAATACATTAATGGTGATATCTTCAGGTGGTAGAATTAGAGATTATTTAATTTCTTTCATTTTATTGATATATATCTATATGTCATTGATTTTCTAAAAAATAAAATGTTCCTTTTTTCAATCTAGTCACGAACATTCTAGTATTGCAACCTTTATGTACAGACAGAATTAGTCCCCCTCCGCCTCAAGATGCCCAAGGCCTAATCCCCAGAAATTGTGAAGATGTCACATTACATGAGAAAAAAGACATTGCTGATGTGATTAAGTTAAAAAAATCCTGAGATGTCAAGACATCATTTGTCTGGGTGGGCCCAATGTAACAACAAGGGTCCTTATAAGAGGGAAGTGAGAGGGACAAAATCAAAGGAGATGTGATGAAAAAAGCAGAGATTAGAATGTTGCTGGACCATAAATCAATGAATAAGGACAGTTCTCAGAAGCTGGGAAAGGCAGGGAAATTGATTGTCTCCTAGAGCTTCCAGAGCACACAGACTTACTGACCCATTTTAGACTTCTGATCTCCAGAACTGTAAGATAATACATTTGTGTTTTTAAGCCACTAAATTTCTGATAATCTGTTAGTGCATTGATAGTAAACTATTACTGTCATACAAAACTAAACTGTCGTACAAAAATTAAAACAAAGTAAGAAGATATTTAGTACCATACGATATTCATAGAGATGCATACAGATAAGCATATCAAAGTTACATTTTCTTTAATGTTCAAATACAAATTTTTGAGCTTGTTTCTTCAGGGATTCAATACTCATAGATTCTGGAAATAGTACTGAAGTACCCCAATAACAAAAAATAAACACTTACTCTACTCAGACAGATATGAACACTCCAGAATGCCATCTACCTCATCAGCAAAGTTGTTCCCTTCCAAACTTTCTCTTTCATGTTTGCCTTACTGGCTCATTTTAATCATTATTTTTAGTTTGAATAAAAATGATAAGGGGAACAAGTGAGTGTAATTTACTCTCAGACCTGCCAAGTATAAAATGGGGTTCATTACCTGCTTTTTTAAAAACACAAAGACACAAGTTTGTGATTTGGTAACATTTGTCTCCACCAAGATATGAAAATTGAATTGTAAGTAAGTGGAAATATTTTTAGCCTACTTTAGAAATATGATTGTTTAGAAGCATTCTTTTCCAAAACCTATCATCATGGAGAACTTAGAGATTTTTTCTTCCCACTGGTTTTGAGCTGCCAGTGTGCAGAAACAGCATGCCAAGTTGTTGAAGCAGGAGAAAGTATACATTTTTCATACTTTTTTTTCCCCAAAAAATCATTCCACTGATTACAGTTTGATGGCATATAAGAAATTCTACCTTTGGGTTAAAGTCAAACATTTTAAACTTAAAAGGATTAATTTTTGAGTGACTAAAAGGGCTTTGTGTAAAGTTCTGGTTAATAATTAACCAGTTTGGGGTCATTGTTATTGCTTTCTTTTATTTTATCATCTGTGCTGTCATTCTGGATTCGAAGCTGTGGCAGCTGATGGGAATGTGGTCCAACTTGCTGACTCATGCAAAGTGCCTTGAATGAAACCAAAAGGCCAAAGATAGTCCTAAACTAAATTATGAAATCGACAAACATGTTTTGCTTCCTCCCTGTGCTCCCCTTGATCTGGCTATCCCTAAGCAGCCTAGAAACTGAGATTAGAAAGAATTAGCACTATACAAAAACAAAACAGTATCTCTGTAGATATGAAGAGGAAGACACACAGAGGAGCAGGCTGGGATGAAGATATAAGGCTGTTGTACCCGGATCCAGAATCAGATGCAGGCAGATAGGAATCGTTTTCTCCAAGTTTCCCAATCTATGAGGTAAACATTTTAACCACACACATTACAGAAAAACAGTTGATAGACATCGGGCTTCTACAAACTAGAAGTCCATCTATACACTTTTAGTTTATGGTTAGGTTAGTGTTTTGTTTTTTGTTTTTTGTTTTTGGCCCTGTCTAGGAAGTCTTAGTTTATCCCAAGATGGCAAAGACTTACTCTTAGGTTTAATTCATAAATTTTAGTTTTTATATATAGGTCTATGGCCCTTCAGAAATTAATTTTTCTCTTTTGTGTGAGCTTTAGCTTGAAACTAATTTCATCCCATGTGTTCATCTAGTCTTTGTAGCACCATTTGTTGAAGAGTCTATACTATCATTTTTAATTACCATAGTGACTTTGTTAAAAATCAACTAAATTCCATATATGTAGTTCTATTTCTAGACTCTCAATTCAGATTTAGTGACTTAGTTGTCTATTTTTACACAAATATCACATTGTCTTGATTAATGTAGCTTTGTAAGTCTTAAAATCGGGTAGTCTAAATCCTCAAATTTTATTTTTAATCAAAAGTATTTAGGCTACTTTAAGTCTTTGCATTTCTATTCATATTTTAGAATCGATTTATTCACTTTCACAAAAATAGTTTCTGAGATTTTGATTGGATTTTTTAAGCTATGGACCAATTTGAGGAGAATTGATATTTTAACTATATTGAGTCTTCTAATCCATGCGATATATATATCAATTTACTTAGGCTTTTAATTTTAACAATAGCATATGTTTTTATAATGGGAAAGTTTTTTTCTTAGTGTAAAATATACTGTTTTTTATAGTTTGTTTCTATCATAAAAATACAATTGAATTTTGTATATTGACTTTGTGTCCCACAGTCTTGTTAAGTTCACTTAATAGTTCTTGCAATTTAGTTCCAGTATTACAGTTAGATTACTTAAAATTTTCTATATAGACTCTCATATGATCTACAAATAAAGAGAATTTTTAATTTTATTTTCTTTCTTTCCTTATAGTACTGGCTGGGTCCTCCAATCTAATGCTGTACAAAAGTGGTAAGAATTAATATCCCTGACTCTTTTTCTGATTTTAGAGGCAACATATTCAGTACATCACCATCTGGTATAAGCTTATCTGCATATTTTGATAGATGCTGCATTAGTTAACTTGGGCTACCATTAGTTAAGTTTGGTTTCCATAAGCTGGATGTTCAAGGACAAGGTGCCAGCAGTGTTGGTTCCTGTAAAGCATCTCTTCTTGACTTATAGTCACCTTCTCGCAATATCCGCAAATGGCCTTTTCTCTGTGTGCATGCAGAGAGACAGATCTCTTTCTATTCTTACAAGGTGTTTCTTTCTCTTCTTAGAAGGCCCTCAGTCCTCTCTGATTAGGGCTTTACTCTTATGACCTCATTTAACCTTAATCACTTTCTAATGGCCAGCTCTATCTCCAATTACAGTCACATTAGGGTTTAGGGCTTCAACATATGAATTGAGTGGAGGTACAATCCAGCCCATAACAAAGGCCCTTTAATACATTTAGAAAGATTTCATCAATTTCTGTTTAGCTAGAACATCTGATGATGAATGAGTGAATTTTTCAAATAGTTTTTTTGCATCTACTGAGATGCAAATTACATTGAGATTATAAATTATACTGTTCAAATTATGAATACTGAAAGAACTTTGCATTTCTGGGATAAATCCAATTTGCTCATGATGTATTTATTATTTTTTATGACATATTTATTCTTTGATATATTTTATTGAGTATTTTTCCATCTATATGGTTGAGAAATACTGATTTGTAATTTTCTTCTAATGTCAAGAAATATCTGGTTTTGTAATATCAGGTTTAGGTATCATTGTGTAGACTTTATACAATAAATGAGAAAAGAGTTTCCTTCCAAATTTTTCAAAAACCTTTTTATAAGGTTGGTATTCCTTGTTCCTTAAATTTTTGATAGAACTTATCTGTGAAATCGTCTTGGCCTACAGTTGTCTTTGTAAGAAACTCTGGTAACAATTTCAGTTAGATATGGGACTTTAGGTATCCATATTCTCTATTTCTTCTTGAATCAACTTTGACATAGGTAGATACTGATAACAAAAACTCTGAAAAAGTAACACAGAAACATTGAAATTAAGTGTAATTTAAAACAGTATTTCAGGCAGGACATTTTTTTTTTAACCTAGTATAACCATGTTAGTATCAAACAGTAAGAATTAAAGAAGATACTAATACAAATCAAGAGATTCAACTCATTAGAGAAATATAACAATTTGAAAGTTTATAAACCTAATAAAACATCAAAATATATAGCAAATATTAACAGAACCACAAAAAAAATTTGACACAGTTATCATTGTAAAGTTTTGGCACACCTCTCAGCTTCTCGCAGAAGCTGATTCATCAATTAAACAAAGAAACAAACAAGTAGAAAGAATTTGAATAACAAAGTTAGCAAGCTTAATCTAATAAATGTATAGGAAATTATTTCCAAAAATATAATAGAAAATGAGTTTTATCATACTTTTATATATTCTCTAAAGCAGGGGTCCTCAACCCCCTGCCATGGACCAGTAACTGTGGCCTGTTAGGAACTGGGCCACACAGCAGGTGGTGAGCGGCGGGTGAGAGCAGAGCTTCATCTGTATTTGCAACCACTTCTCACCAGCATCACTGCTTCAGCTCCTCCTCAGACCATCAAGCATTAGATTCTCATAGGAGCACCAGTCCCTGGTGCCAAAAAGGTTGGGGACTGCTGCTCTACAGCCTTGATTTTATGTTCAGATCCTAAAATTATGAAATATTCTTCTACTATACCTTCGCCATAATATTCAGCTTACTAGCAGTCACTATTTTATGTTTTCTACTTCTTATGAAGCAATAAAAACACCACTGGTAAGAACTGTATGTAAATTTAATAGCATATTTATAAGTGAAACGTTAATGTAGAGAAAAAGTACTCAGATATTAAAGTTTCATAGTTCATCTAGATTTTGATGAAGTTGTTATTATCAAAATGTATTTTCTTAAAAATCAAATAAAACTCTAATACAGCTCAACAGCAGCATGTAAAAATAAAACTAGACCTGAGTATATGGCATGACACTAGAGTTATTAAAATTTAGTTAAGAAAAGAACAATTTTATTCCATAGTAATATTGAGTGTGTTTGGAGAGAAAACAATTTATAAAGCACTCTAAGCAGTGCAATCCAGGAAGAGACAGCATGCTCTATTTGTTTTTAAACAGTTTTCAAAAATGTTATAAAGATATTGCTTTATATTGATGAAGTATCTTAGCTGCTGTATGAATAGAAAATGCTTCTAATAATGCCCAAAATGATGCACAGGACAGCATATTTATTGGTTGTAAAAGTATGTAGGTAGGATTAACATCAAAACCTTAATGGAGCAATAATTTAGAAGCTGCTGAAACCTGAAAAATAACTCATGGTTTAAACCAGATTAAAGACACAATTGATACTAAAAACTGCTGGCTAATTCCCCAAGCCATTACTGTTTACAGATCTTGAAGGGTTATTGCCAATATTTGTTGTAAGGGAGATGAAAAATATATAGTGCGGTGTTAGTTGTATTTTTTGATGTCTGTTCATTGAACAAACGTTTAGAATATAGGATTGATGTTAACTGAGAAAGAGTACATTAGTTTAGAGCTCGAGATTTAAGTAAGATTTAATTAATCAGAATAGTATAACAAAATCTTTACGATTCCAAAATGTTACCCATTAACATTAGTTCCTACCTACATAGATAGTATAGGACCCTGCAAAGTTTATGTCTGTGCATTTTCTGTTTCACTTACCCAACAATTTATTTCAAATTTCCAAGCTTTATACTGCAGAAATGACTTAACTTTGAAACAAGAAGCTGGCACTTCTCTGCTACACTGCCTCAACTTCACTAGATCTCTTTGTTGAGGCAGGGTTTATTTGTATTACAATCTTCTGTTTTGTTCATTTTATTTATTTATATATTGTTTTCACATGGTCTTTTGTTTGGTTGCATTGCTCTCAGTTTTTTTTAAGAAATTAAACTACAGCCAATTCTAAGCATTCTTTGTACGTTTTCCTGATTTATCTCCAAACATAAATTTGGAATAACTTTAATGATAAATTGTCGTGATTGTTTAATCTCCAGCTTTTGAACACTTCTCACATGTTTGTAAAGTATCTTATGTTATATTTTCATGACTCATCCATAGGTAGAAGTTAAAACTCACTTGCCCCGCCCCCTTGTCTTTAGGCTCTGTCAGTCAAAAGCAATCATGTGAGACTTGTGTTTGGAAGCATGCTGAAATAGGTGTTGCAAGGAATCCATTCTGGAAAGGTGCTTCACAAGATCCAGCTTCCGGAAGCTGCAGTAGGAGAGGTTCCAACATGAGTAACCAAATCTGAAATTCAGAAAGTCAGAAACAGTAGATTTTCCCAGTAGTGGTGGCAGTGGGCTCTTCACTACACTGTCCTAGATGGTGATGTAGGCTCTAGTCCCAACAGCAAGGTCTGAACAGCTAGGCCTTTCAAATTTTTTCATGAGTTTCCTAATTGTCCAAACTAGGCTGTTTTTCAGTGAAACAGGTAAAATCAGGTCTTGGGAAAATTGATACATATGGTCCCCCTATACAGAAAGTAGTTGTGAATAAAGCAGAATATAGGAGAAAGAGCGAAACACAGATTTTTGAAAGTCATTGTTGTAATTCTGATAATTAAAGACTAGGAGAAGCTTAAAAAATTAAAGAAAAATCACCGGTAACTAAACTGACTAAAAACAGTGATAGAGGAAACAAGAAATAAGCATGTTGTGAAACAGAGAAAAAAGAAAATTTCAAAAAAAGACAGCAGCTAGATACAGTTAAACACATCCATAATAAGGACAAATCTGTGATTATATGAAGCCGTTGGAACAGACACCTTTTTTAAAAACAATTTCATTTGGTTATTGGAGAAAGAAGTGAGAACATGCCCATAAAATTGATTCAATTTTCTGGAAAACAATTCATATAAATATGTTATTATTCTTAATGATTTTTTTTTTAATTTTTTTATTTTACTTTTTAGGCGAGGCAAACCTTGGTTGACCTCACAGATTACAAGGACCTTATCAGCTTACAATCTCTTATTTATTTTTTTTATTTTTCATTCCTACAGCACCTGGTCTTCCTAGGTGGTCTCCCATCCAAGTACTAACCAGGCCCGACCCTGTTTAGTTTCCAAGATCAGACGGGATCCAGTTTGTTCAGGGTAGCATGGCCGTAGACTATTAATGATGTATTTTATTGTTCATTCTTGCTCAACAGACTCTCTTGTAGCCTGAAGTATGAGGAAAAGAGAAGTAATTAAATATATGTTGAGAATGTGTCTCCACAAATAACACTGATCTTGAGTACAGAGTTAACATAGCCTCACACATGTCTACCGTTAAATAAACATGATTGTGAAAAGGAACATTGTAAATAGTCTCTTTAAAATGAAAAACTATTGTCAGAAAGTGACAGGGAAATGATGACTATATAATTTACTGAGGGAGCGATTGTAACCAGGAGCGATCTTTGTCTGATGTTTTGTTTTTTTTGTTTGTTTGTTTGTTTTTCCTTTAAGGAGAGTAATGAGTCTGGCCACTACTTACTCATCTACACTGAATTCAATTCATCAGTCTATGGACCAAGACTCAGTTTACTAGCTTGAGCCATCACTACCTAAAATATTAAGTGGCTTAAAAACCATTGATTTTGTGTGTTACATGAAGAAGAACCAAGGGAGCTGAGCAACGAAATAAAGACAAAAGCCACGAGACAACATCTCCTTAAGGTGTGTAACCCCATCCTCCCTGTGTGACAGAAATAGTCTAGTGTGGCAAATGGTGACCGCCGTTTCTCACAGCTTTAAAAGAGCTGACAAACACTTCTCACTGCTATTCTCCTTTCAAATGATAAATGTTCATATTGTGAATTATGATGAGTATTTGGAGAATTAGATATTCAGCAGAAAACATCTATATGACAGGGCAACATTTTAGTGTGTGGCCAATGTACAAGTAATTCAGAGTTACTGAACAAAACCCTTCAAATTAATCACTGTTTTAGGATTCCAATATTTTTTAAATCCTAAATTAGGGTGTGAGGGAAAAGAATTAATAGCCTAAAAAGTGAGGCAACAGCCATGCTGTCAGGAATATTGGAAGGTTGGGTTAGTACCTAAAATCGATAGCAGGTACATAAAGCAGGTACAGACATTTAAAACCTCCAGGTAACTCGAGACTGGCACTAATCTATGGCAATATCTAAAATCTTGGAACAATGCCAAAGTTCAAGGTTATTTTCATCAATGCTAAAGCAAGAATGGGACATCCAATGTGTTTTTCTCTCATCTGTTGACTGTGTAGATACTTTGCTTCTTAAGGGCCTTGTGATCACTGGCTGAGGTTGAACTAGATGGTCTCTGAAGAACTTAGTACATAAATGGAATCTTTCTGTGGTAACTGTCAACTTTGTGTCCTGCCAGATAATGGAATAACTCAATCTAACTCTTGTTTTGAAGAAGTAGTTGAAATCTATTCGAACTTTTTTTTCCTACTCATGTTTAAGGATACAATTAGTGTCATGATGTTGCCCTCGACTCTGTGTCTCACATTACTTTCTCATAAATTTCCCTTTGGTCATATCACCCAAGCCTTGCTGGTTTCTTCGTTTCCTGAAATCACTGTTCCCCTTCCTACCTTGGGGCCATCATACATATTTCCTCAGCTTAGAATATTCTTCTCTTCTCTCATCCACAGTCCCCAGTCCCAAATCCATTCACCTGGCTGCTCCCTAATCAACTTACAGATTTTTACATAAAATTAACATAGTCCCTTCATTACATATTCTCATAGCATTCTATATTTCTTCAATGATACATGCAATAATTTTATTTTATGTTATGGATATGATTCTCTTTAAAGAGTGACTTCAGTAACATTTAATATCTATGAATATAGAGAAATCTTTATTGCTATCTTCTATACCTAAATTGTGCCAGGCTAATAGTAGGTATGCCACAAAATATCCTTGAGAGGGTAAATGATGTAAGAAATTCTTTCCCTCATGTATAAATGTCTGTAGAAAGGCTCCCAAGTGTTGACAATATTGACAATGACAATGTTGTTCGTTGATATATTAGCATGTTCCAGAAATAATGAGAGAAAAATTGGACCAATTTGCAGTTCAATAATGTTCTTGAACTTGAAGTCTGCTGTTTCTTGCTATCAAGGCTGGCACTGAGTAAAAAGATTATTAACTAAAGCCCTTTATTTAAAATCAGTTAAAGATTCAAATCACCAAACTAGAATAAGACTTGAGTTTTAGCTCTACTATCCAGGAGTCTTAAGGTTTAGAACAAATTATATAACTTCTGCTAACCTTAAGCTTTCCATGTGCAAGTTAGAGAAATCTTGGCAAACCAGTTTCTCTGGAGGTCAAGCACTTGAAGGTCACTAATGCTAGACATGATACAAAGGTGAAGATCATTACTGGCTTAATGTCTAATGAATATACAACTAGAAGGAAAATATATGTATTTCAGATTTATTTGTAGTTGGAAAAGTTCACAAAGACTTATGTTGCACACTGTGTAGAAATGTAGATTAAAATGTAGTTATAATTTTTATATTTAATCTTCATATAAGCCTGTACTCTTATTTTCACCCTGCAAAGTAGTTAAAAGTATTAATGTGGTGTCCTGAAAAGAAGCCAAACCCAGATTAATACCTGTATCTCTGACAAGCAGTATAAATTTTACATATATTTGAAGTTTTTAGGCATAACAATTAAATATGCAAACATGATTTAGATATACTGCTTTAATCAAGTCAATTAAAGATTAAATAAGCTTAGGTGATTGAGATAAAATTTTTGTCAAAGGTCTTACTAGTGTCATTTTCCAAAATTATAAAGTTTATTACCATACAAAAAAAGTGTGTTTGTTTTCTGAAATAAAACATATTGCATGCCAAATTAGCTTTAAATAGAAAATAATGTGACTATCTCATATAAGATGGGCAAAGAAAGCAGTACATTTGGCTGAGTCAAACTGGAATAATTCAAAATTAACACTTATTTTATATTTTATTTTAGGTTTGTTTACAATAAGCAATCCTAAAACAGGCACGTCCTGCTAAAAGCAGTCCATAGATAAGTACTAGCCTCCTAAGAAACATCATTTGTCTATTTGTTAAGAGGCTCACTTATCAAGACACTTAGAAGAAAATTATACAAGCCATCTGCTTGCTTTCTTTCCCTAGAAATGGTCACAAGCCAACTTTTCAAATTATTTTCCTCCCAGTTAGTAACTTTGTGCATACCTAAATAAAATTCCTATTAAAAAAAACATTATAAGTTTTGACATTGATCTCTGAGTTTCAACCTTTTGGAAAGGTTTTCTTATTCCTTTTTGACTATAGAGTAACTAGATGTTGGCAGTAAAACTAATTCATCTGTTGACTTACTGGAATACAAATGTGTAGATTATACATAGCAATCAAATATCTCCAAATTCAGTAATGCTTATGTTTAGCGGTATGATACGTGATTGAAAAATAATAGAATATTTAAATTAGCTGACAGCTGCCCTTTTATGTGGACAAATTTCCCTGGATGAGGAAAGCAACAAATATGTAGAGATCTGTAATTCTAGAATTGTTTTTTCACAAATGCATACTTTCAGTGTTTGATTTCTTTTTTCATGGTCGTGTATGAGATGTGTGTCAATGTACAGACAAAGATCTTCAACACATGATACTTTATCAACCACACTACCTAATTCTAAATAAAATCTTTAACTACAGAATAAATTCTGTAGAGATAAATGAATTATATCTCAATATCCCCAAACTTCAGAGCCAATGACTATATGTATATGGAATTCAAGTTGCCTGAGCAGTTTGTGCTTTTACTAGACAATTTTAAAAGTAATAATATTGTATTTATAAAAAGTCAAAGCTCTTGATATATGAGCCTTCTGTTAATCAAAATGATTTAACAACTAACCTAAACTTCTGGCTCTCTTAAGAAAAAATGTCATTAATTTGAGTCCTCTACCTTGTTCCCCTCTTTTATTTCACACAAGTATATAGGTTTAGGTTCAAATCTGGATAATTAAAATCGATGTAAGGATTTTTTAATCAACCTGTCATAATGCATCATTGGTAAGTAATTATGCTATAAAAAGTAATTGTGTATTTATCCAACCTATATTCCTTAAGCAAAGATTCTCCAAATGTACAATGGTGAAACAGGTAAGCATTCTACCTGAGCTATCATTTGCTCTTTATTTTTGAAGGTTATAATGAGTATATGTCATCTTGTAAAAGTGGCTTTTTTCATCTGAGTGGTTAGAATATGAATATTTGAAATTTGATTATTATGAACATGTAGTTTCTCCAATCTTTCCTATCACTTCTGCTCTCACAACTGAGAAGCTCCACATGATTTTTATTGTATTTAGATATGTGGCATTCCCTCACAGTGATGCCAGGTTTTTCTTTCCTACCCAAGAATCTGAAGTCATGTAGGTATGACCTAAAAAAAGTTTGTTAATAGAATGTAAAACTGAATTGGAGCCCCAATTCATAAGAAGTATGACTATAGCCATTTATAGGAAAGAAAATTATTTATTTCAGAAAACAATATCATACTAATACATATAAAACTTATTTATTTCAGAAATCTACCTTCAAGTAATAGCAGCACACATATCTTTTTTTTTTTAAAGAATGTAACCAAATAAATAAGGTAGATAGTGAATCCTTTTTAAGGTGAATGTCAGCAATGATTTCTGGGCCACCTACATGAAAAGCTTATTGTAAAAAAATCTCGACTTATTGTAGAGTAGCACATTGTCACTTCTGTGAGTCCAACCAAAGCTCTATGGAAATCAGTGCATTCAGTACATTCCTCTGTGAAATATTAAATTACTTAGTTCTGAAGTGCCATTCTTGAGTAGCAAAGCTATTTCCTAGAAGCATTTCTAAATGTGTTACAGATTGCTTTAAAAAAGAAGCTGATGACAATGAAAAAAGAAATAACAGTATCAGTGGTAGTTTTAACAAATCTGGACTAACAAATTCAGGGCTAGAAGAGCAGCTGTCTCACATAAATAAATGACACTCAGCTACACATGAGAGAGTATACATGCATGAGGAAAGGAAGAAATTTTTTCTCCTTGCATTTTCAGTGTTTATAAAAGTGGTAATATCATGGCATGGTTAAAATGAAATTTCAATCCATACAGACCTGATGTTGACTGAGCTACACCACTGTGCAAGTTGCTTAAGCCTGATCAAGTTAATCTTGGAAACTTCAGTTATCTTATTCATAGACACCTATAACATAGTTAAGTATCAAACTGAATTATGTAAAAGAATCCCTAGGCACCTAGAAAAACACTATCAACAATAGTGATAATATTTGTTCTCTGTAATCCTACTCATAAGGTGTTTTTGCGGGGATGAGGGCTAAGAAAGGAAAACAGAGCCAATCTGAGAGTTTAGATTTATTGTATTTGGGATATTTAACAGATATCTAAGTGAAAATATCAAATAGTTGATAAACAAGTCTAAGGTTCAAGAGAGAAGTCTGAGTTGGAGATATACATTTGACAGCCATCAACACATAACTGGTGTTACAAGTCATTAGATGAAAGAAAAAAAATTACCATGTGAGTGAATTAGATAGAGACCAACATCTAAGCCCTGTGACATTAAGACACAGAGAAGAAGAGTGTGAAAGAAATTTTAAAGAGTGTCCATTGAGTCGGGTGGTAAAATAAGATTGTGTAATTATGATAACTGCTGCTAAAAGATAAAAGACAATGAGCATAGGGAATTGGCCTTTAGAAATAACAACATAAAGGTTATTCATAAACTTGAGAGAGCTATTTCATTATAGTGGTGGGTGAGAAAACCTGACTGAAATTAAAGAGAGAATGAGAACAGTGAGTTTTTGAAACTTGCTTTTCAAGGTTCTTGCAAGAAAGAAGACAGGAAATTATGAAAGAGGAGAGCTGGGGTGAAAAGCTGGAAAGGCAATCTTTAACATTCTTTGGCAGCTGCATAACTCTACTTTGCCTCTGTCGTCTCAGAGCCTTCACTCTTCTGAGTCTTGTGTCTTCATGTGGCTTTTTTAGAAGGATGCCACTCATAGGATTTAGAGCTCATCCTAACCCAGTATGACTTTTTGTTAACTTGATTTTCTTCTCCTTCATAAGACTTATAACATGGATCCTAGAAGCTATATTCCATCAATGAGAGTATATTGATGGAAAATAAAAATTTTAAAATAAACTAAGATTATTGGTCACATATACCTTCGTAGAGTTGAATTTCAGATTGTGTCTTATTGATAGAATACCAAAAATAGAAAGAACACCAAGAGTAACCTGAAATGACAGTGAAAGGAACCCTGAGATCACTAAAGATAAATGAGTATAATTCATTATGACCCCATTCAATACTAGTTTCAAAACTTAGACTGATCTTCTAACTAGCTTAAGTGCTCTATCAAGTTAGATGTGCACTTTGTGCCGGCCATGCACTGAGATCCTCATGTCTCTCCTAGTCCTGGAGAAGATTAGCAGGGCTAAAGAGTGTAGTTGATCATTCCAACTATGCCCTACAAAAGGGGATAGTGGCTGAAATCTATCTCACCTATCTATACTCTAAAAGAGGGATACTTCTTTTTTTTTTTTAATTTTCACATATGTACCATTCCTACTAGCAGGAATTACTGGGTTTAGTTCCATAGTAATTGATTATAATGTCTACACTTACTTAACAAAGATTGATTGTACCTACAGTATGTTAAAAAAAAAAAAAAATTCCAGATGATATAATTGTCAATAGAGAGAGAAGAACAAAGTTCTACAGAACTTTTTAGCAGTTCCAAGAGAAGCAATTTAGGTTCTTAAAGGAGTTACTCTTTAAGTTAAAACCTCAAGAGTAAGAATTAGCCATGTTTAATAATAATGCACATTTCAGTTAAAGCAAAAATCATATGCAAAGTCCAAGGAGTCAGAGAGGGTATGTTTATGTGTGAGACTGAAAAAATTTCATTTTAGCTGGCCCTTAGAGTAGGTGGGGAGGACAGCAGCTAAAATTATAAATATAAGCAGGAGCCAAATCATGAAACATCTAGAATGCATGTTGGAGATAACAAAGCCAATTACATGTTTAAAAGCAAGGGAAATAATCAGATTAAATATTAGAATGATTATTTAAAATATAGTGGGAGAAATAAGTTGGAAAGAAAAACTAGAGCCTATTGAAGAGGTGAATATAAAAATCCAGGAGAGAATATGTGGCTTGAATCACAATTTTGGAAGGAAAGAAACAGATGTATTTGAGAAACAACAGAAGTGGTTGATTACATCTGGGATGGAAAATAAAGAAATCAGGGAAAATTCAATATTTGAGATGACAAAATAGAGACTAATAAAGAAAGATGAGGTAAAAGATAAGGAGAAAATGGGTTTGGTTTGGGATAAGTTGGGTTTGAGGTCATTATATTTTGGGTTAGCATGTTTAATGATAAATTGTATATGCAAGTTCAGAAGTGAAATTAAGCAGGAACAAGTTATCGTCTGTACATACATATCAGCTGAGGAAAAGCAGATGGAGTAGGTGAAATTCACAGAATTTACAGGAAAGTATTAGAATAAAGCTCAATACAATCTTGAAAAACAACTGAAACTTATGGCATGAATAGAAAAGATGAGACTATGAAAGGAACTTAGAAGTAGGCCAAAAATGCATGCTAGTGTACAGAGACCAATGGAAGGAAGTGTTCCAAGTAGAATGAGGTCACCACTTTCAAATGATGCAGAGGAATATAGTAGATGAAGACTGAAAATAATTTAGAATTGGCCACAGTGGGAGAACTGTTGAATGCAGTTACTGATTCAAAAGAATGACTAAATCTTTGACCTGGTCCACATTTTAATTTTAAATTGTTTTAATTGATGATATAAGGTCACAAATAGTATTATTAAATACTAAGAAAAATTAGTTGATTGATCAATTATCATTCATGATCACAATCAATTAGGATTATGTACATGAGCGGTGTGCATTGGATATAAACCCAGAACCTTGTGAACAAATTGAAAGGGGCATTTTCCTAATGCCAGAAATTCTCTCCTAATTAAGGCCATTTTCTAAATATAACTGAAGGCCACCACTTGACTATATCCAGGGGCCTGAAATCCAGAGAATTCATGTTTCCTTATTTTGTAGTTCTATTAGAAAACAAAGTCGAGCTTAGTATTCTAGATAAATAATAATTCTAGACGCTGGAGAATTATTTGGCGACATTATGGGGTTTAGATTTGTCCCAAGAGGAACCGTTTCTCGTTTATGTTTGCACTACCTCTGCAATAAGTCCTCCATGGATGATTGCTCGTGGAAAAATAATGCAATGAATGACATGCAGATGAATGAAAAAAAAAAATAGTACCATTATATATTGGAAAGCAGATTGGGAAAGGCTAATGGGGTTAACCTGGACTGTCTCAAAGAAAAATATTAGACCATAGTTCATAAGTAAATAAATGCTTTCATGGAACAAAGAAAAATTACAATAGGCAGTTAGCCTCTGTAGAAAATGTCTTGTTTGATCTTCCTGTGTTTTCAGCACCCTCCATTTGTAAGATTTCCACTAACAAATCTCTCTCATCTTCACAGTTCTGTTTTGAGATTTGCTCTCTAAACTGTATCCATAAATCAAATACTATTTTCTTCCCTCTCTCACCAATTCAAGGGAATCTGTCCCTTGTTCTTGGTTTAGCAGGCTAGCTACGCAGATGAATTACTCCGAACTGTGGTGTATTGGAAATGTCCCAAATCCCCTCAGGCTAAACATGAACTTCATAGGCATTTAATAAAGTATTTGTAGACAGTTTCAATTTCTCCCCATCCTTAGTAGCACGGAAATGCACTGTGTTGTTGAACTAATGCCTACCAGAAAAAGGCACCCTTAATTTCTTAAATACTAATTATGACGATTTCTTTATAATTTGATTTTTGTTACAATGTTTCATTGATTCAAAACAAGGTTGATGAGAAAAGCAATGTTAATCGGGTTTTTAAAAATGATGTTCCCAATGTCACCATATTTCTATTCAAGGCAACAGTTGGTATGACTGTAAAAGTTAAGATATACACACGTATACACATATACACACTATGCTCAAAAAATAAAAATACTGCAAAATTTCATAAACTCAGCAATCGTATAGGCCTTACCTCAAGTGAAAGGTTACTAAATGATTATGAAACATATGCAGAATATTCAGATTCAGTTAAAAATATTCTGATAATTCCATTCAAATTTATGCTTTGATTCAGAGCTTTAAATAAAAGAAGATAGTTTGAGGAAAAATAAATCAATCTCTCGATCTCTGATTTTGAATCTTTTTTTTGGTTGAAATCTTATCAAAGGATATAAAAATCCTCAGGAATGATATTCTTCTCTCCTCTTAAATAACCCTTCAAAGTATTGCTTTATGTTAGCTTTTCCAGCACTTTTGACTTTCAAATAAAGCATTGTGAAGCTCTCCTCCTGACAACAGGGCTGGGAACTAGTCTTCCCACACTTAATGATCCTTGATTATTAGTTGCATTTTTCTCTTTGCATTACCTACCACAGAATGTTAAAGTAAATGTGGCATTTAAATTGACTTGGGCGATGAAAAGACATATAATTTATAAGTATCTTTGAGATGAACATAATTATGGTATACTGTATTATATTCTAAATTTGACCTCATAACCCCTTTGTGAACTTTTATGATTTCCTTATGACTTTTGGTGTTTTGTTTTCAATTGACACTATTCATTGCATGTTGTAAGGAGAGCTTTTCTGTGGTAATAGTAATCCCAGGGTAGTGGATTTTTCCATGTGAGTAGAATACTTCTATTTAATCTTCAAAAGAAGAACACCAGCAGTAAATATTTGACTTCCCATGAAAGACCTTTATTTGGAATGTTAAGGCTTTCAAGTTGCCTAGCCAACAAATCAACCTAGATAAGTAACAGACTACTCCATCCCTGCCTAAGGCGAGCCCTATCTCCTAGATTGATCAGCGATGCAACAGACTATATGAAATATTGAACGAAGTTCACCTGGTAGTCTTGGAACTATATCATCAGAATGTCTATCAATATCAAGCATATAGTGTTTTGAAGTACATGTTAGTGACATAACATGAAATGTCCTAGTAATTTTTGAAGATTCACAGCAACTTCACCCCTTCCAATCCCCTAAAACCTAATCTTAGAAAGCATTCAAAACAAAAAAATAAAACGAAATCTCTCTTCTGAAGTTGTTTTATCTAATATTCACTCCATATACAAAGCTATATATTTTTAAATATTTTAAGTGGCTAAAACAAAGCAAATTAAAGGAAAGAAAGAAACCTACCTAATCCCTATAATTATTATTTCAAGTTTCAGAAGCTTGAAATAATTTATAAGTGTAAAAAAAAATTTTTTTAATCAATTAAACATTTAATTGAAAGACTTTAATGAAACATCTTAAAAGCTTCTCCTTGACCACAGAATAAAATACAAAGCCAATTAAATGTTATAAAAGGCTCTGTGAAAATTGATTCTTAATAAACTTCTAAATTTCACTTTCTTAGCATTTACCTCTTTGCTCTCATTTGCCTTTGGACCTTTCCACTTTTTTTTTTTTTTTTTTTCTGAATCTGGAACACTATTCCTTCCAGGTTTCAGATCTCATTCTTTAGATCTCACTTAAGGCATGACTCCAGGAAGCAACCTCTTTCCATCCTTTGATCTTCACACACATATATTCAAGTTTGTATTACTGTTCTCTCATATGTGGTGTCACAGCACATGGGATGTCTTCCATCACAGCCCCAATTACATTACACTCTAATTTTCTGTTTGAACTATTACCTTTATCATGCCCATCATAATCACATTGTCTCTCAAGCTTAGCCCAGTGACTAGCATACAATAGGTGCTCAATACTATTTATTTGGAGATGGATGAATGATTAAAGTAGTATAAGAATTAATGAAAATACGCAACATCAAAATAAAAGAGAACACATTTATTTAAATAGGAGTGTTAAACTAAAAAGCCTATGCTGAAAATAAAAAGGGAAAGACAACAGAATATATTCCATACATTTGTCCTGAAAACTTAAATTAAAAACTATTTTCACCTGATTCTGAGAAAATATTGTAGCAAAATAAATTTTGAAATAAATTACTTTAAAAGTACATGCATTTGGCCACTCTAAATTTATACTTATAACTTTCTCATTTTTTCTGCAGTTAATTCCTTCTTATGTAGGGTAATGTGTATTTTAGTCGCTCTGCACATCATTATTATGACTTATTATTCTACATTTATAAAATAACTCTTTCATCTTTAACCAAGGTGTCCAAGTCTTCAAGTTAAAGGAAAAATAATAAATTTACTCTTTTAAAAGAGGTCCGAGACAGAATTAACCCTTAAGAATGTCATGAGTTCTTTTTTATTTCTTGGTGCCTCTAAAAGTTATTTTGATTTAAAAACAGCAATTTTACAATTTTAACAGGAACTTAATTTTACCTGTCAACAGTAGATTTTCTCTGAAAGACTTTACAAAGTAGGACTCCATATAAACACAATAGATATATTTCTACACATCATATTTATTTATATGGATATCTATTCATTATTCACCATTATGATTACATGAAATTTCACAATATAACAATGAAATTAATCATCATCATAATATTAAGTTATTTACTACTCTTAAGCGTATTATGTGTGAGGTTTATTTTAATTCCCACCAGCAATGGATTATATTATAGGTACTTTAAACGTGTACTTAGGGCATTACCAATGCCTGAATAACCTCCTCCCAACAGAGAATGGGGATATTATTTGATATTTTTAAAGTAGCGTAAAATTATTTATCATAGAAAAAATAAAAACCCTTTGGACTTTCTTGCAATTAATTTATGGCTTAGAAATATTTGGATTTTGAATTGCATATGAGAAAAATTCAATAAACAGGTCACTGCTTGGGGCTTTTAAAATTCTTAATTTATCTCATTTGTTACAACAGTTCTGTAAGATAACTAATACCATAATCTCTATCATACTAAGGTTTAAAGGTATTTTGTAATTAATTCCAGATCATATGGTACATAAGATTCAGGATCAAGATTGGAATTCAGGTAACTGCTTGGGGTGGAGGTTTTTCTCCATCTCTGTTTTTATTTTCTCAAAGAGCTGGAAAATGATCCAGTAGTAAAGAAACTATACATGATACACTCTAAATGTAGCCAACACGTTAAAATTTGGGGATAGGTAAGAGTCACGTCACCTATGCACACAGAAACCTACAAAGATATCATTGATTCATTGTACCTTCCCTATAGCATAGCCAAATTAAAACTGAGTGTTTTTTGATAGCTTCTCAATCATTCAACACAGTGCTGAGAGACTATGCAAACAAACAATGGCTAGACCATACATAAACATAGAACTCTGATCCATAACCTGCAGCAATCTGCTGGGGAAACCAACCCCTTATCTATAATAAGCAACCCAGGAAGGCAGTTTGATATCTCTAGTGAAAAACCAGGAAGCTAAACAATAACTTCTCCAAAAGTCAGCCTCAAATATCCACAACTCGATTAATAGCTAAAAGATTTCCTAATTTTTATCTAGTCTATGCTTCCAAATTGGGACCAACCACAGAGAGACAAATATGCACCCCTAACCAATCACACAGCATGCTCACTTCTAGTTGCCTGCCTGCAGCTTCCTCCATATCATCAGCCTCCAATCGGGGCACACCTGAAGTATTCCATGTTTTTCACTCTAAAGCTTTCTCATTCCTCTGTCTTCCTTTGACTCTGCCAAAACTCTAGTGGTGGTGGCTGACTCCTTTGCTATAGTAAGCTCTATATAAACAGACTTTGCTTTTTTCATTTGGTTACTTTCCACATATTTCTCCAGTGCTCCATAGAATAGTGCTATAAAACAAGTCAAAGATATGTCCCTGGTTTTAACATGCTTATAATCTATTTGGGAAAAGAAGATGTGCATATGAAAAGGATTTAAAGGAAGATAAGAATCCGTATTTGGGTAAAATGGTAGACTATAAAAAGAATCTAGGAATTAGTATAATGTTTAATCTAGTTTGGGCATTACACAGGCCCGGAATTCAATCCAGCTATATGACACGACCTCCACAAATTTGGGTTTTTGCTCGGATTCTAAGCTTTTTCTCTTCTCAAATGAAAATATAAATATTCATATCAAAGATAATATTTATAGTTGTTAATATATTATAATCTAATTCATTGAAGTCCTTTTTGTTTCATCGTTGTTGTTATTAATTTAATGAGGAAATATACTGAGGTAATATGGAAAATATTTCCTGGATAAAGTGGAGTATGAATGGATTCACTTTATGGATTAGTAAAGTGGAAAAATGAGTATTCCAGAAGGAGAACATTAGAAAAGAGCTATTAATGAACATGTTTTGTTATGTTGCTAAGATAAGGTAACCAACTCCTTAGGTGTACAATAAATGGTGCATAAATAAATTTAAATAATTTAAATAATCAATGTACTAGGCTCTTGGACACAGACTAAACAATTGATCCAAAAAGGCAACCAAACATAATTATTGCTCTTAAGCATAAAAGTGATTAAAATAATTTTAGAAAAATGAAATTATTAGTGAATGTTTTAGAGAAGGATATTAGATTCAAGGAGATCACTTAAGAAGCTATTAAAGCAACACGGAAGCAAATACCGTATCCTGAATGAAGTCCTTTGTTAGCAGTGTTTTTCAAACAGTCCTAGGCTTTTAATCCTGGTAATATTCGATTCAAATGGGAAGAAGACAATCACATAGGCCTCTACAGTATGTGGTGATAGCAGTTTAGACAGATGGTTTGAACTGATCTTGAGTTCTCTGAGTTCACCATAATCATTTAGTATTCATCCAATGGTTCAATAAGGTAGTTTTTAATTTTTGCATTAAGTAAAAGACTTTTTTTTTTTTAATCATTACCCTTGGGAACTAGGACCCATAGTTTTATTTTCATTATTTATTTTTAGTGATTCACTTGATTGAATTTATGCATTCATCAATTTATGCCCTAGGTTTTTTGTTTCTCTGTACTTCCTCGTAGCATCTTTGTATTTCTTCTCTTGCCCAAATTCTAGCTATTTTTTAAGTATTTAAATGCTATCCAAAATCTTTCACAATCATTCAGGTCAATGACAGTGTGTTATCAGTCCTATTCACCAGTATATCCAGTTTTATTCCTTCTAGGCACATAACAGGCGTATGATAAAATTATACTTTCACTCCTTCCTGAAGTTGGGTAAGTCCATATATTTTGATTTAGCCAATAAAATGTGTCACAATAGGGTAAATTTCTTTAAAAGATAAAATGAAGTGCTCCATAATTTTTACATTTCTATAGACTGCAAGCATCAATATACTGTGCGATGTATTTAAGAACTTTAATAAATAATTAATAACCTTCCAAAAGAGAAAACCAAAGCCTCAGTGGGTTCCCTGGTGAATTCTACCAAATTTTTAAGAATTAAACCAATTCTGTCTATAAACAAACTCTTCTTCCCTTTCTTAGAGTTGAGCAATTCACAATTTACATGACCATTTGTGGTGACTCACTTACCCTTTGAATTCCAAAAATAAACAACATAATCCCATACAAATAGTAAATGTTTAACAAACATTTCTTTCCTAAGTGACTAACATGTTCCACCAGCAGGTGAGAACTTGGAACTAGGACTTGATAGATAAGTTATTAGTACTAAGAATTTCTTTTCCAATGTTGCAAGTATTAGCTCTTCATTCACTGTACATCAAATTTTCTGGTAGTGCCCTACCCATATCCCATAATCATTTAGTATTCATCCAATGGTTCAATAAGGTAGTTTTTAATTTTTGCATTAAGTAAAAGACTTTTTTTTTTTTAATCATTACCCTTGGGAACTAGGACCCATAGTTTTATTTTCATTATTTATTTTTAGTGATTCACTTGATTGAATTTATGCATTCATCAAGCACTTTCTGAAGAATATGTGCACTCATGGTATTAAGTGTGGGGAGAGACCACACTTAAGAATATGACATAGGCAGTTAGTTATAAGGTATTGCTGGGATGGAAGGATATGGGATAAGGGTAAAAGAAGACTATATTAAAACAGTGGCATCTGGAATAATATAAAAAAATGTATTATGAGAGTGTAGAGATAAGAAAAATAAATTTTCACAAGGAGAATTGGAAATTAAGTTTAGCTAAATCAAATTGTTCAATTTTCAACAGATACCTTACAGAGACTTCTAAAAACAAAACAAAGATTTTATTGTAATTCTAAGTACTAGAAATCAGTTACAACCTAAAATGTATCAAGGAAAGATGAGCAGATGTATTGTCCCTTTACAAAATTCTGATTGCAAGCAAGCTGATCATCTCCATATGCCTGCAATTATCCATAATAATTTCACATTTCATTTGATTAATTCTTCCACTTCCCTACATGCAAACACATAATGATATGGACCTCCCTTACCTTGAACATTGTTCTAATTATTGTTTCATTTTATTTAGTAATGTAATGAAAGTGGAGCGTTCAATCAAGAGATTATCGCTCATACTTTGAAGAGAACATTTTTAATTATGTAGTATCAAGACTGCCAACTCAGGGCCATGCAGAAGGTTGCCTAATTACCCAGTGATTTCAGGACAATTTACATTGTCAATCTGAGTAAAAATAATAATAATAAGGCTGTGTTTCCACTCCTTCCTCTTTTTTTTTTTTTTTTACTCTATCTTCCTCATTGATACACTTGGTTTACAGATGCAAATAAGTTTATTTCGGTAATTCTATTAATTTGGTACCCTAGGCCTCAATTTGTTTCTGTTTATTTTTTTTCGCCCTTCAGTCCACCTCATTCCTAGAAAGACTAAACTGAAATAATGTTTAATGCTTTATTTTAGAATTTTCATAACACTCTGAACTCACAATTTGTTACTTAAAATCTGTATTTGCTAAAGCTAATGTTAAGAAGGAAAACAAGGGCATCGAGTTCTAAAAAAAAAAAAGTATCTAAAAGTTATATAATTGTATTAACCAATGTTACCCAAATAAACTTAATTGGAAAAAAAAAAAAAAGGCAGGATATAAAGCTTACTGGAAACTTTGCTGATATGCGACATTAGCACCATGGTTCCAATCTTAATACATTACTTTATACAACCAGAGCTAAAATTCTCACACTTGGTGCAATAATTCTTTATGAGATAAAAATTCTGCCAAAAGCATCTAAGGTAACCACTTAATGTAAATGTGTATCTTAGAGAGTTAGATGACAATCCAAAGATTAAAGTTTACTAATCTCTATCTAATTAAATGAATAATCTAATATATTCTTGGTTTAATTTGTGAACTACCTGTATCATAATTAACTGGGATGACCAAAGAAAGATAAATATCTAAAAGAAGACCAATGACATCAGTATTTTTTAACAAAACTCCACAGGTAATACTTGTGTTCACAAAACTCAAAAAATGTAGAGAGGGATACCAGCGCTCTGCACTAGACCAATTAAATCAGAATCTGTAAAGATGAGGCTCAGATATTAGGATTCCAATGTAGCCAGTTTGAGAACAATTTGGCTGGAGGATAGATGAAAAGAATGCTTTCCAACAAGTGGTATTTTGTCTATCTATAGCACTGAACTAAATTATAAAGATGATTGAAACACAGCCCTTAAGGCCTAGTTTTTGTTTGTTTGTTTGTTGGTTGGTTGGTTTGTTTGTTTCACTGGGACAAGTCCTTGTGCTTTTCTGCCTTAAGTTTAGCTTTCCATTTATTTATTTCACTTGTCATTAATAAATTGAGAATATATAGCATCAGTCTCACTCCCCTAACAATGACATTCTCTCCCATTTCACTTTGTCCCTGTTTTGTCGAAAACATAAAATTCTGGTTCCAAGTGCTTTGTCCTTAGATCATAAAAAAAGGCAATCCTTTCAGTGATGGTGGGAAAGAGGATGCAGAGACAGACAGAAAAGAGGGAGAGGGAGAAAATGACAAATTGGCAGGGTGGCATAAACAATTAGCTCCAATAACAGTTGAAAGCATAAGAATATAAGAAAAATATAAAACTTTGTCATCTTCCTTTTATGTTGAAAATTCTTCAATTAACAGATAAAAATCATATTGTTAAGAAAAAACAATAGAAACATAAAAATACAGTAATTTCTATGGATGATTGGTAATATTAGAAAAATTAGTGTTTTATAGCATAAAAGATAGTTTTCCTTCATGCTTTCTTCCTGCTTTTAATATTATGTTAGAGCATGGAGTCTATGATCTAATAATAATAAAAACAGAACAGAAGGGCAGAAAAGGCAAATCTGTCACACTATGAAGCTAATTAAGAAGAAAGAAGATGATGAATATCTTTGTTCATTAACATCAGCTTTCTCCATAAAGCAGTATTATTTAATGTTCTTAAAGTATGAGTAAGTTTCATTGTCACTGTCTTTGTATGGACATTTATATTTATGCCTTTTCCACAAAGGTCATTATTATTATTCTGACTCAAATTTAACTTCTGTGAAAATAACAAAAATGTTTAATTTATTAGTGACCAAAGTTGTACAGAGCATAACTTGACTATTCCATTCTATTCTTTCTTAGGAATATAAAATACATTTTATTCAAGGTAGCATGTGCCCAGCTAAATGACTGAGTCCCCAGCTTTCCTCTCAACTAGATATGACCAAAAAGATTTATGAGAAGTTGTTGGATGGCACTCCAGAGAAGGCTCCTATAACGATGTGCAGTTTTGGCTTTTCTTATTTTTACCTCACTGGTATTCCCCAAAGGGATAGGAAAGCTAGACACCCATCAGGCATTTGTTTTACAAGACAATCTTAAGGATGAAGCTGCTCTAGAAGGAAGATGGGGCAGATAAGGATAATGTAGAGCAACGATATTATCCCAGATCACCTGTAGCCTGACTTTTTATATGATACACATATACATCTGCACCTTTCCAAAGAGTACTTTCAAAAACTTTTTATTATGAAAAATTTTAAATATACAGAATTATAGAGAAAATATACTTACCTATCATCTAGATTTAACAGTGAATAACAGTATATACTTCACATATTTTTTCTGTAGTATTTAAGATCAATTATAAACTTTGACATTCCCTTCACAGTATTTCTGTATATATCTCTAAGAATAAAAACATTTTCTTACATAACCACAATAACATCATTATTTCTATAATTCCATTTTAATAATTTTAATAATTCCATATCAATTTCTATTACTCTGACTATATATCAATTTCTCCAAATGTTCCCCAAATTTCTTTTTTACAACAAGAAGCACTTTTACTACAGATGAAGTATAAACTAAGTACCATAAGAAGAAAACTTTGAGGTATGAAAGAATACATGAAGAAGAATCTAAACAAAGGATGAAAGGGGACAGAGCAAGGAGAGCGCCTGAGGAATGGCAATAAAAGATGAATAAAAGAGTATATTTAGAAAGTGAGTAAAGCACAGGAGAGTTTTAGGAAATGTAGATGGTATCTAGAGCAGTTGGGTACAAATTTTATAAGCCTTGAAAGAGATGAAAATGCTAGTTGGAAATAAGCTTTTCAATAATAGGACATCAAGTAATCAGCCGAGAAGGCATTTACACAAGCAGCTGCTTGGTTAACTTAAACTAGTTTCTATGTGCAATTTATAAGTATTTTGATTTTTTTAATTTTATTTTGTATTTTTACATTGCAATTTAGTCTAAGATCAGAAGTGTTTTAAAGATGATTTGTCGCAAATGATTTGCCCCAGCATAATACAGACAATTGTACAAGTGCAATGGTAAAGGGCACTTACACCACTCCTGCACTGGGTTGACAGTGAGAATCACTGGAAAACAAAAGTGAATAAGCCTGTCTAAAAGACGCAGTTGCTGCTCAGATACAACTGATTGTTCCACCGTGAAAATGGAAAATCAAAGCACTTCTTTTGTTTTTGTTTTTTGTTTTTTTTTTTCTTCCAAGTAAAGGTCTATCTGGATTTTGTAAAATGCAAAAATCTCATGATTAAAGGCTGGCAATCAACACTCATTTTAAAACTGGTGCAGGCAAATATTGCATCAAACAAAACAACACCTCTGTGGGCAGGATCTGGTTCTTGTGCTGCAGCTTGTTATCTTTTATCCAGCAACAATGAGAAAGGAAAGACTTTTAACTGGGAGCAAATATGTAAGACACTCTTTCAAAGTGTTAGTAATCTCCTTAATTTACTTAATGGTGCTTAGTTTCCTTCCTGCTTCACTTTGTCCCACCTGAATAAAAAGATAGTCATTGTCCGATAATGACTGCTCCATAAGTATACAAGATGAGAATGTCACTAATTCAATAATTTCTTGAACAAAGACCTTTTTTGGTAGTCAGCCTCCTTTAGAGAAAAGGAAATGTGGTCAATTCTTCAAATTATACCTCTGTACCTGAAAAGAATAAGCCAATTGCACATAGTTAGCTGATCAGGGAGCATCTCATTCCTAATTTCTGCCTGAAGAGTCAGACCCAGTCTAATCACACTATTAATAGAATGGTACCTATGGTACCTAGATTTAAAGTTTTCATTGAATCAGGTTAAAATTTTTATTAGGCTTTAAATCTGATCCTGCGAGGATGAACATGATTTGCTGTGAACTTTGAATTGATTTTATGCACATTAATATTTATCTACTAGTAATATAACATTTGATATCATTTGTAAAATCAGTGGATCATGAAAAAAACTTAGGCACACATTCTTTATTTTCACCTCATTAGTATGTTTGCTACACAAACCATCATAATCTTCTTTGCCATACTTTTTTTTTTTTTTTTTGCTTTGCCTTTATATCCGTCTACCTCTCATCAACTAGACAGTGGACTATTTGATAGAGAATAATACTAAATTTTATTCGGCTTTATTCCATCCCATCACAGAACACTGTAACATCACAGACTCAATAAAAGCTTGTTTAAATTGAAGTGGCTCAAAAAGTAAGTTTGGATTTAAGAAAATTTTAAAAAATTGAACATAAATATGAATATTTTAATATAACAGTTAACTTATAGAGATCTGCAGGACAAATGTCATTCTAATGCATAACAATAATTATTAAACAATAAAACTCAATTCTTACTTCCTTTCTAAAAGTATTTGAAGAAATAATTCTCTCAAAAATATACATTGTATTTTTCTCACTACATATGTATATATATTATATATATTACTATGTACTCTAATGACATTTTAATCAGGAATTTTGTAATGCTTAGAAATGAGAAAATATGTAAACTTTTTGCTTGAGCAGAGTAAGTGGTGACTTGCTGTAAGGACTGATGGGTACAGCTCCCATGGGTGGAAATTCACACCAATTTTCCTAACCTGAGTCATGGACAGCAAAACACACTCTTACTCAGTAGCATTTTACTGCTACATAATTATTTTGCATTCAAGAATATGTAAAATACCTGAATTTAGGGAGATGAAAATTAGACTATATATTTAGCATTACTATCATTTGTCCTTTCATAAGCATATAAATGGAAGAAATTGTTTCCTACTTTCTGCCTTTGGCTTCTTATTTCCAAAGTGGCCAAAAGAAACTTCCTCTTAATGGCTAGTGTGCCCTGAAGAACCTAAATTTGAAGACTGCTCTGACAGTAAAAGTCCTTATCTTTCTAAGACATGGTATATATACACTGTTTTAAATGTTAAGACTAAAATAATTAACATGATATATTTTCCCTAAGGCTTAAATCACAGTAGCAAAATGAGTAAAAAGTAAGGAAATGAGAAGATAATTAGAGCAAAACTTAACTTTTGCTTGGCATGTGTAGGTATACGGTGGCAGCAATGCCTCCCAGGAATCAAGGTTAAAGCACTCCACAGTGTTAAAAACCCATTCCCTCCTTCTTTTGTCCATTCTCTGTTATAGTTATCCCAGTGTGCTTAGACCTACAGTAGCTAAGTGAAAATTCATGATGTCAAGCATTCTCTACTGACTGTTCATTCATTGATTAACTCATACTTTAGCTGACTGTGTATGCTAAAAACCATGTAATATACTGGGGCTACAAAAAGAGCACACACCCTCTGCCCTTTGTGATGCCAAATATGATTATCATTCTCATAGATCATTGGTAACAATGGTCAAAATACCAGATGTGTCATCTTCCGAGGACACAAATTCTCACACCCAAGTAGAAAGTATATAAAGATTAACATTTTCTGATGGTCTCTGGTTTGTTGTAAGACTTCTAATATACTTGAATTCATATTAGTCTTTCTAGACACAAAATAATAATAATGTTAACACAGAGTATGAGAAATACATATAAGCTCTAAAATTTCATATAAATACAAATTATGAAGAGACTAGATTTATGGAATCATAACTATCACAGGTCATAGAACATGTACTCTAAAATGTCTTGATCCTTTGAGTATAAAAATATGTGCATTTCAAAAACATTCTCTTCACCTTTTGATGTCAAATAAAAGCATAAAAAATGAAAAATCCCAAAAATGTATTACGGAAGGAATATAATCCTCCATCTCCAACATATGAATAAAAACAAAGAGTAAGCTAAGTTCAGGCAACTGCCACATAGAAGGAAGTAAATAGTGTTTGCATCATCAATAATAAGAGGGCCCAGTGGTAAGAAAACACCAGCAAAACATGTTCTTGAAGGAAAAGAGCATGTTCTAAAGGGCAAAATTCTACTTCTTGGTTACAGCAAAAATTGCAAAATTGTTGATCAGGACAAATGATATAAGTTGTTCTCATCCTGTCTTGATTCAGAAATGTAGATGAGCAGAAATATAGATTCAACACAAAGAATTCCCCCAGGTCAGTCATATCTGCAGAATATAATCCCTTTGAAACTGCAGAGGAGAATTTTAGATGGCAAAAACCACCTAGCATGAAAGAGTAACTTGGTTATGCAACACGGTCCCTTTCCATATAACATACAGAAATTTTAGAGACACCTAGGAAACCCTAATTCATTAAGAGCAATAAAGAAGAAAACTACACAGTCACAATACAAACATTTACTAAAAATAAGAGAAAAAGCAAATAATGATAAAGTAGTCAAAATATAAATTAAAAACTGGAAAAAAAAAACAAAAAAACAATTGTAACAATGTGAGGGACTGGACGTTAATTTATTGGGCTAATTATTTTGCAACATATACATGTATCAAATCACTGTGTTGTACAACTAAATCTAATACGATGTTATATATCAATTATATCTCAATAAAACTAGAAAAGTTGGAAAAATATTATCATTTCATAACATGGGCAAAAGGCTAATCACTTCCATATATGAAGAGCTCCTAGAAATTATGTCCAAAGGATACAAAGTAAAAATATACAATGCTAATTGGTTTTAAATATATTAAAAATATGCTCAAACTTACTACTTATAATAATATAAATGAAAATTAAAAGCCACATCAAGACATCAGTTTTACCTTTCAGACTGGCAAAAATCCAAAATTTGATGCCTCACTCTTACCAATATGACTATAAAGAAACAGGTGCTCTCATGCATTGCTGGTGGGAATGTAAATAGGTACAACCTCTGTGAGGGTCAATTTGGTAATTATCTATCAATATTTATCTTACTTATGTATAGATGTGTGTACAAAATGATGTACTTGAAAAGTTTTTAGAAAATATTTTGAAGATTTACTAATGGTTTGATACCCACATAAAACCGAATGAAGTACAGCTGTATGAAAATATAGGAATTTTCTCTATGTACTGATATACATGGAAAGATCACCAAGATATATTTCTTAATTTAAAAATATAGGACATCCAGGACATTGTTTTTGACACACTACCAATTTTTCAATAAGCAAGGGATAAATTTGTTCTTTAAAAAAAGTCAGAATAGACTTTCAGTTTCTGGTTCTGCATTTAAAAACATAGGACATCCATAAGAAGCTTAAAAGTCACCACTTTATCAAAATAAATAAAAAGATAAACAAATTGAAAAGTCAACAACACTTCTTGGATACTTAAGAGAGGTGAAGACATAGAACAAACCACTACCCCCAAGATAAGAAAGACAGGCAAACACCAGGAGTCACTGCTTGCCTGAGCAGAGACCCACGTACAGAAACCTGTGCAAGACACAGTGCTGGGGCAGGAAAACTTGGGCAACAATTGAGGAGAATCTTTGGCCCATTTCATAATTGAGCTGTTTGTTTTCTTAATATTGTTTTAAGAATTGTTTGTATATTTTAGATAACAATCTTTTATCAGATGTCTTTTGCAAATATTTTTCCCAAAGTGTCATTTGTATTCAAATGCTCTGAATAATGTCTTTTGCAGAACAAAAACTTTTAATGTTATTAAAGGTCAGCTTATCAATTATTTCTTTCGAGGATCATGGTGTTATATCTAAAAAGTCATTGCCATATACAAGGTCATCTAGGTTGTATCCTATGTTATATTCTAGGGGTTTTATAGTTTTGTTTTACATGTAGGTCTATAATCCATTTTGAATTAATTTTTATAAAAGGGGTAAAGTCTGTGTCTAGATTCGTATTTGTTTATTTGTTTGTTTTGTTTTTTGTTTTTGTTGTTTTTTGCAGGTGGATATCTAGTTATTGCAGCATCATTTATTGAAAACCTATCTTTTTTCCATTGCAATGGGCCAAAGACCCATTGCAGATGGCAAAAAAAAAAAAAAAAAAAAAAGCATATGAAAGATGATCCACATATATGGTATCAGGGAAATACAAATTAAAACTATAATGAAATACCACTAAACACCTATTGGAATGGCCAAAATCCAAAACACTGGCAACACCAAAAGCTGGTGAGGATGTGGAGAAGTAGGAACTCTCCTTCATTGCTTGTGGGACTGTAAAAGGTACAAGCCACTTTGGAAGACGGTAGTGGTTTCTTACAAAACTAAACATACTCTTACTATGTGATCTAGCAGTCAGGCTCCATGGTATTTACCTAAACAAGCTGAAAACTTATGTTTACACAAAAACCTGCATGTAAATGTTTATAGCAGCTTTATTCATAATTGACAAAATTTGGAAACAACCAAGATGTCATTCACTAGGTGAACAGATAAAGTATGGTACATCCAGATAATGCAATGTTATTTGGCACTAAAAATAAATGAGCTGTCAAGACATAAAAAGACATGGAGAAAACTTAAATGATTATGTCTAATGGAAAGAAGCCAATCTGAAAAGGGTACATATTACATGATTCCAACTATATGGCATTCTGGAAAAGGCAAAACTATGGAAATAGTGAAAAGATCAGTGGTTGCCAGGGCTTTGGG
This sequence comes from Pteropus vampyrus, assembly GCF_000151845.1. NCBI lineage: Eukaryota > Metazoa > Chordata > Mammalia > Chiroptera > Pteropodidae > Pteropus > Pteropus vampyrus. The sequence goes on from NW_011888786.1 coordinate 12,143,161, forward strand.
GGGGATGAAGAAATCAACAGGTGGAGCACAGAAGCTTTTTAGGACAGTGAAAATTCTTTGTCTGACACTATAATGATGGATATATGTCATTATAAACTTGTCCACACCCCTAGATTGTACAACACCCAAAGTGAAGCCTGATATAAACTATGGACTTTGATAATGATAAACTATGGACTTTGATAATCTGAGTGATAATGATGTGTCAAGGTAGGTTCATCATCTCTAACAGATGTACCACACTGGTAGGAAATGGTGATAAAAATGGGTGAGTTATGCGCATATGGTAGGAAGGGATATATTGGAAATCACTGTATCTTTCTCTCAATTCTTATGTAAACCTGAAACTACTATGAAAACATAAAGTCTTTAATTTGAAAAAAATCACATTTTGATTTTTAAAAAGTAGGTCCTGTTTGATCAATACCACAGAATTTTGGAATACCTTTGAGGCTCGATCCAGCACCGTATGTGAACCACATGGAGAATAAGGAGAAAATAAGTCATTGGATTTATTATTTGTGGAAAATATATCTTTTGTGATGACAATTTTATAATATTCATCTGTATTTGCAATACTGTTTTTTAGAGAGAGTGTGCCAAGAGGAAAAACATCTCCAAGAGAGATAGCCTTCACACAACTAAAACTTTTTATTGACATCAAGCTACATATATTATCATAAAACACAGTACCAGCATTGTCAGTTTCCAATTTAAGTTTTAGTGTTGAAAGGTATTGGTGTGGGATCAGCAAGATACAGCAAAGCACAGAAAAAGGAGAAAGAATATAATTGAAGTAAATTTATGAACCAATTCTCCAGAAGAATAGGAATATATGCATGTAAATAAAAGCTTGTGTGTATATTTGGGGTAGTTACAAAGAAACCTGAATCCTTCATATGGACTCTCCGGGCTCACATGAATCCCCAGTGAAAACTCTCTGAGTTAGAAGAAATAATTTTGGACAGAATAAATAGGAATAAAGCCCCAAATTTTAAATTTGAGACAGAAGTCTAGACACAATTACATAGACCTAACTGGGAAAAGTCCTCATTTTAAAAACAAGTATGTGAATCTGAATTATGTAGAAAATCAGGATATATGTGTTCATTTCATAAGTATTTATTTAATGCCAATTATCTACCAGAACTTTGGATAATGTTGAATATCTAACATGAAGACAAAAATCCACATCTTCTAAAAATTCGCAATTTGGGATGGTCCATTTGTTAGAATCAAGCTAATTTCAGATCAATAACAGGAAGAGACAGAAATTAGAAAATGTACATTCAGCAGGCCAGAGCACTGGGCAAATGTATGATGTCCTAAAAGATATCCAGGCACCAAGACCAGAGGGAAGAACGACAGGATTTAATGAAAGATTATCGCACATACTTCAGAAAGCGTTTTTATCAGAAATGGGTATTAATTTTTATCAACTGATTTTTAAGCATCTGTACAAACTTTTCAATTATATTTTTCCTTTGATCAATTTGTTGATAAATTTAAATAGTAGATTTCTAATTATAAACTACATTTTATTACTAAAATCTATCCACACAATGGTTTTTATTTTAATGTATTTCAGATTTCCATTTGTTAGTATTTTAAAGCACTTTTGCATTGTTTCAAAAGTGAGAATAGTGTATGGTAATTTTTATTTGCACATTATTGTGAAATGTGATGTAGTGATATAATATTATATTTGCTTTGTAAGTATTTTCCTTCTTCTCAACTCTGAAACTCTTTAAGTAGCAATGGGATTTTGTATTTCTGGAAGATTTGAAAGGATTGACATGGGGGCATAGAGTTTGGTGCACTTTGTGTTCTATTATTTTTTACAGAATATTTGGTCAATTTTTTACTTTTCTAGCACATCTGGAGACCATCCTCGCAATTTACATTTGGTATAAATTATTTCATTATCTCTATTTTTTCAGAGTTTAGCATTTTATTACTTTTTAATTTTAACATATGAGTTGGTAATATTCCCCCCCCTTTTATTTCTCAATAGGCTTAGCTGTTTTTCATTTTCAAGGAACCAATGATATTTAAACTGTGATTGTTTTTCAATACATTTATATCTGCTTTTATCTTCCTTCACTGTACTCTTCAGGTTTTCTTTGGTTTATTTTGTTGATTATTTTTCTAAACCTTTAGATGATTAAAAATTCAATTAATCAATTTATTTACTGTTTATTAATATAGATATCCCTCTGAGTGCTGTTTTAGTTAACTTTCAAAGGTTTAGATATAAAGTATTTAATTGTTATTATTTACAAATAATGCATATATATGGTAATTTAGAATTTGTATTTTTATGCCACAAAATAATCATTAGGGGTAATTTGTGTTTTTTAATGTTCCGATTTATGAAGTTCTTGTTTTCTAGGTTTCTATTAATTTTAAGATTCTATTAATTTTAAGATTTAGTTATTAAAATTTCTATTCTATTGAAGTTTTTTTTTATGCTGACATTGGTCAACAAAATCCAATAAGTTTCAGCTGTACATTTTAACAGTAAAACATATATATATTTAGACTGTGTGTTCACCTCCATAGTTAGATTTCTTTCTGTCACCACATATTTGACCCCCGTTTTATAATGTTCCATGAGCCCTTCCAAAGATTTACTCCCTGTTTTTCAGATGTGAATTGCCAACATAAGAAACACCCAAACCTGTAGAATATTTTTATGTATTTATTTGAGCAAAACTGATGACAACTGCCGAGAAGCAAAATCTCAATAGATTGAGAAAATATTTTGGAGAATGCCAGTTTTGCAGCTAATTTTATACATTAAAAGAAAAGGAGGGGACATAAGGAGGATTACATAAATCATTAGTGGTAGATTAAGGGGACGGGAGAAAGCAAAGCAGGGAAGTCTCTAGGATTAGATAAAAAAGTAAAAGAAAGAGATACATACTTCTTTTACATTGATCGGTACAAGATAATTAGAAACTAACATTTACTGCATATAGAGATGGTATTTGGGGAACAAGATAACAATGAAGGGTTCTTCTCTCCTGCCTGAGTGTGTGCCTTGAGGGGTCTGTAAAGATCAGTCTGACATTTCAAAGGTATGTTATCTTAGATGCAAAAAGACAATAGACGGGCTCACTCAAGGAAAAGATGGACCTTTGTCAAGAAAGCTACATGCCTAGGATGTGACTACTCACCATGCCCCATTTTTAGTTAGAAATTTTTATGTTCAAACCATTCCATGTGGTTACTTTTGATCTCTGAGTCTGTAAGGCCTGCCATGCACGTCTCCCTTGAGCTTGTCAGGTTTAGTATGTGGCCCCTTTTTGTACTCACAGAATTCAATATATGTCTATAGGATTTATTCATTTTTGTTTACTTTAACTCTTATTTTCCAATCTCTCTTTAAAATGATTTTATTAATTATTGATATATACTATATAAATTGTCATGAATATTTGAACCTTAATGACAATTGTATTCTCAATATAAGAAATTTAGCACAAACCGTACTTCCTTTATATCGCTTCCATATTCATTTTATTTTTCTTTAGCACTGGACAGTCCTAATTCCTTCAAGTCTGCCTTATCTGAGTTTCCAATCCTGCTGTCCTGAATATTTTCTTCCATATATAGTCTTATTTGATAATGCTCTTATAAAACATGATATTAAAAATGAAGTAGAATCTCACACATTATCTGATCAATATAGATTACTATGTAGAACGTTGCCTCTCTCAGTTTAGCCACCATAATTTTGCCGTATCAGGCTAAGACTGAGAAGAAGCGGCTGAATTTCATAAGTGGCTCTCATGAGCATGAATTCGACATGAATTCTGTTGGGAAAGGCAGTCTCCTACACAGTCTTTGGACTCCCATTTGGCTGTGTAAGAATATGTCTTGGGTCTGAAACACTTCCTTGCCAAGACATATTCTTACACAGCCAAATGGGAGTCCAAAGACTGTGTAGGAGACTGCCTATCCCAACAGAATTCATGTCGAATTCATGCTGAATTTACCACCTTGTGAGAAAATACCTTCCCCTATTTAGATTCAATGTGTACTTCTTTGTCTTGCTTAAGCACTGTCATGTGGCACCTGGTCAACTCCATTACTATATCTGCCTTTCCTTGCATGTACTAGGTACTTTAAAAGTATTCATTGAACAGAAGAATACAGGAGGTACGAATTTAAAAGTTTATATAATTGAGGTCTTCTTCAAAGGGCAATATTTATTAATTTCATGTTTGAAGAAAAAAAATTGTTCCTAATTTACTTCAATTAAGTCAATAAACGTCATTCTTGAAAGTTATGTGTTTATAATTACAGTCACTTACTGTAATTATGCCATACTTGCTTTGAAAAAGGACAAGCAGTTTTGAACCGTGTGGCAAATGATACCTGATGTAATGTAAGCAATTTCTAACTGGGTAACTCTTTAACAGTCTAAGAGCTATAATAAATACTTCAAGTAATGTTTTACCAGTATGAAAATAATCGTCTAATTAGTAATGCACCACTACAGAATGACAAGAGCTTTATAAAAAAGAAGTATATGCTCCACAATTTGGAGGATAAATTATAGAGGTTAGAGGAGAGGAAAAGTTACATTATTAATGCAAAACTTTATAAAATAATACACTAAAATGGCTTTTAAAAATATTCTTCAAAGTCTCCAGTATGTGGTACTAAAACATTGTTTCTAAATGTTGATCAAAACACATAGATTTGATTTTTAATTTAGTTGTAAAGATTATCACAAAAATATGTATATCATCTCCTTTTACTACTTTTTTGGAAGCACATATCTTCAAGACAAAAGTGATTATCACAATCTATGTTGTTGAATTATCAACATATATTATTAATCTTAGATGTTGCCACTAACGGAAGTAACCCAAGGATGACAAGTACTACAATGATCTGTTTTATATCTCTTTATGATTTATTATCATTTTCTGAAATTTTAATATTTGTTACTTTAACTGCCTTTCTCCTCCCCAAATAAAGCAGGTCAGGGATTGTGTTTTCATTACTACTCTATCCTTGGTAAATAGAATAACCCTTGAGTGCACTTAGCATTCAAAAAATATTGTGACATGCATGCACGAACACACAGTCACATCAGTTAATTGTTTTTATGCCTGGCCGCTTAGCTGAGTACATGTTCAGAGAGTCCTTAGAGGATCATTTTGGCTAGGATGATTGGAGAAGTTATCCTTGAAATGATTATCTTTGAGTAAATCAGAAAAATAAAAAGAAGCTAGCCATACAAAGATATAGATGAATGGAATTTCAAACAAAAAAAAAAAATGTAAAAGCCCTAACTTGGGAATTAATTCAGTGTGTATTATTTTCCCAGTAGAATGGCAAAGATAAATGCAAGTTTAACTGTACGACATGGTTCTCAACCAAAAGAAACTTAAAATGTCCTAAGGAGATGGAGTAACATGTGAATAAAGCAGATTATTTTTTTAATTCACAGATATGTGTGATATATTCTAAAGGCTCTTGTATAAGAATCATTATCATCTTATTAAATTTCTCCTCTACTCCTAGTTTCCAACAATTTTTTATGACTAGGTATTAGATTACATCAAATGATTTTTCTGAATATTTTATGATAATTATATCATTTTCTTCTTATTATTATTACTATTATTAGTTTGTTAACATACTGAACTACACTGATATATTTTCAAATAGTAAGCCATTCTAAAATTCTTGAAATATATACTCCTCAGTTCTTGATATCATTGAATTTAGCTGGCTGATATTTGTTTAGGATTTTTGCTTCTAAATTCATGAATGAGATTGGCTTGTACTTTTATTTTCATGACCTTATCAAGTTTTCATATCAAAGCGATGATAATTTCATAAAAAGAGTTGAGAAATATTTCTTCTCTTCTTATTTGCTATCAATGTTTATGTAAAGAGAGATGTAATTTCCTCCTTAAATATATAGTATAATTCATTAGTGAAGCAATCTGGGCCTGGAGTTATACGAGTTTACTAACAGTAATATTAAATGTATATCAACAATTTTAATGTTCTGTTTTATCTTGTATGAGCTTTGATAAGTACATTTTTCTAGAATTTATACTTTTAGTTTTCCAAAATTATTGACTTAGCTCATTCATAATAACCCCCATAATTTTTAAATTAAAAAAAATTAAAGATAAATTTAATAATATTTTCCCATCTATGATTTTGGTTAGTTACTAGTCACTCTCTTTCTTGATCCATCTTGTCAGGTGTTTCAGGCATTTGTCACTTGTATTGGTCTTTGCAAAGAACAAACTTCTGCCTTAGTTAATCACTTCTATCATAGGTTTATTTTCTATTTTAACAACATCTGTTTATCTCTCTATTTTTTTAACTTTGTTATCTTTGGGTATAATTTACTAATTTTTTCTAACTTAATTTGGTATAGTCTTGAATCACTGATGTTCAGTCTTACTTCTTTTTAATGTATGCATTTATGGCTCTATATTTCCTGTTAGTAAAATATAGCTCCATCCCTCAACTTTTGATATGTCATATTTATTCATTCCCATTTGATGTTTGCTTTAAATCTAAAAGTTATAAGAAATGTGTTATATGGATTCAAATTATTTGTGGGATTTTTAGCTTTCTTTTTCTTATGATTTTCATCTTAATTCTACTGGGTTTGAAACTCTATGACTTCATTCATTTGAAATTGATGATAGGAGGTTTATGCATCAGCATATGTTCAATTTTAGCAAATTATCTTTGAGCAATCTAAAGAGATCTTTATTCTTTATTTGTTGAGTGCAATGTCATTTATATGATAATTAGATCATGTTTGTTGACTTCATTTTTGTAAAATTTTTCTACATTTATCTTAAGTTTCAGTCTGTTTGTTCTATAGGTAACTGAAAGAATTATCTGAAAATCCCCAAATATGATTGTGGATGTATTTATTTATCCTTGTAACTCTTCTTATATATTTGAAATTATATTAATGGGTCTTAAAATTTAAAATTGTTGTATATTCTTAGTATACCAAAACTTATATCATTATGAAATATCACTCTTGAATAAAATGTTATACCTTATTCTGCTATTAAATTTTATAAAAATTTTAAAAAAGTTTTAAAAAAGTTTAAAAAAAATTTAAACTTTTAATTTTAAATTTTAAATTTTAAAATTTTAAAATTTTAAAAAAGTTTTACTAACTTTCTGTTATATAGCATTTGCATGACATATATATTTTCCATCAGTGTAATATTTTTTTTAAGCATGTCTCTTTTAAACAGGATATATTTTATTTTTTAATGCATTCTGATGGTCTTGGTCATTTAGTCATAGTATTTACTATAATAACTGATACATTTGAGTTTAAAAGTACCATTTTTACTATTAGCATTTGTCTCTATGTTTATTTCATTTCTTGGCAACTTTCTATGGATTGTTTTTATTCCACATCTGCACCTCATTTAGCTTTTGGATATATAACCTTGCAGTATTATTATAGTGATTACTCTAGAGACTACAGCACAGATCCTTAACTTATTCAAGTCTCATATCATTTGTTGGACAATGCAGGATGTAACATTAATCCCATATATTTCTCAGGCTGTATTTAAGATTTCTTTTTGTCTTTGATTTCTAGTAGTATTATCATGATTTATCGAAGTTTCATGGAACATCCAGTGTAATTTCTTGCAGACATTGGTGAGTATTAAATTTGAATAGATTTTTAAAAATCAACTTCATTGAAGTATAATTTATTTAAAATAAAGTATATCTGTTTAAGTTATGTAATTGCAATAGTTATCACTTTCAGTACATTTTGGTTAGAATTATGGATAAAAGGCATCCTTGCCTTTTTCTCCACTCTCAGAAAAAAAACTTATAAAAATAAATCTCTTTTGATGTTACCTGAAAGTTTTCTGTACATGCCATTCTTTAGGTTAATGAAGTTCTCTAATGTTCCTTATTTGCCTATTTTTTTTAAATTATGAATGTGTGTTGAATTTTTCAACACACAAAAGCATTGTCAAATGCTTTCTCTGCATATATTAAAATGATCATCTTTTCTTCTGTTTTAATATGTTTTCTATGTTGAAAAATTTGGATTTTTTTTTTACTCATTACAAATCTCATTGCTGCAACACCAGCCTCTTTGGAATTGGAAAGCTGAAGCACAGAAAAATGCAAGAGCAGCCACAGCACCATTGATGCAGCCTAGGTTTGTGTTGGGAAGGTGGCTCCACCATCATTCTGGCTACCACTCACTCTCCATGACCTTGGACGGAGTGCTCATATTGCTCTAGGTTCTGTTATACAGCTTCGAAAAATGTTTTTATTTTAGCTGACAATTAACTTGGTAAGACTCAAACTGCAAATTCTGTCAAGTCTGAAAGGTACGACAGTTTGGATCTCAGTTTAGTATGCTTTTTCTTTATCTAACATGCACACAAGCAGAAATAAGTCAGGTAGAACAATGGCAGAGATTATTCACTAAACTTGGGATATATTCTCTCTGTTTTTCTCTTTTCTAAGGTTCACTCTCCACTGTCCTGTGGCCCATGCCTGAGCCTCTTTTCTCCAGCCAGAAAGATGGCAGGCTTTCTTTGCAGAATTTAGCCACCAAAAAAATATGAAACACACTATGATAGTCACTTGCAACAAAATCTACATTATTTCACTTAGATAGTTGTTTTTGTATCTTAGAGTGCATAGATATCTATTTGAATGATTTATTTCTTAGAAGTTGATTCCTTCATACCAAAATAACTTCATAGTCTTGAAGGGCTTTCAATGGTTTGTTATCTTTCATCAATTTTGGAAAATTCTGTACTATTATCTCTACAAACATTTAGTCTCTCTGTTTTCTCAATTATCCCTGTCTGTGACTTGAATTAGACTTTCAAAAATGTTTGGCCTTTAAACTATATCCTCTGTGTAGAGGGACCATATGCCTTCATTTGATCAATCAGTCCAAGTTTACATCTATGGACATTAATTAACATCTATTAATGGAATGACAAACTTTTACTCTCAAAACTGTCACAGTTTAAAAATAAATTATATTGTCATCTAATCCATATCTCTATTTTAACTTTTCGTGTTTTCCATCTTTTTGTCTCTTCAAACTTGTCTTGATGTTTTCCTCTGACTCATCTCCCTGTTCACAGACTTTCTTTACCTGTGCCGATTATATTGTTTAACTCGCTGATTTAGTTTTTAAATTCTTTTACAGTAATTGTCATTATATACTCATCAGGAATGTATATTTATTTCTTAAAAAATTTTCTAGTACTCTACTTATCTCAGTAATATTTCCTATTATTTTTCTCTGGATTATCTCTGTTACTTGGATTCTCTCTAGGGCTCTTTTTTAATTGTCTATTGTTTGTCTTCCTTTTCAGTGATATAGCATTGCTTCCTGGAATGTCTCGTTATTTTTAATTGCACAATAGAAAATGTATATAAATGTTGTGATGATAATTTAATACTCTATTTTTTTTCAGAAAAAAGAATTTACATCATCTGCCTTTTATGCGTGACTGTATTTAAAAAAAATAACAATCTCAGAACATCTTAATTCAATTAGTTTAAGAAAATTTTTCTTGATTCTTTCAGAAAACATCCTAAATTCTCTTCAACATGGTGCACTATTTTCATATTCTTAAGTACTTCCATGTAAAGTAGATAAAAACAATCAGATTTTTATTAAAGAATGAAGATTTACAACATTTGATTCACACAGTTGACTTTAAAAGGTAAATTTGTGATCAAAGGGACTATGTGATTCAGTAGATCCAACTGTAGAAAAATGAGACTCCTAGAATTTGTTCCTGTTACGTCTTGTACATGATCGCCAGTTGACAAAATAATTTTAAATATGTAATTAATCCTTCAAAATTAAAAAAAAGTAGTAATAAAAAGGAGTCTTACTTATTATGGTGCTTTTATTAATCAATAAGACTTCAAAGAGAAAAATATCGCTCTAAGAAAATTAAATTTAAAACATTCAGTGATTTAAAAGACTTATAGGTTTGATTGTTTTAATATTAACCAATCTCTTTTCATATTATTTGTAATAGGACTATGTGAATCATAGAAAATTATTTATTCTCACATGTTCTATAAATAATCCTATCAACCGAATTTGAAAGTAGACCCCTGATTTTCCAAAAAGATATTCAGGTATCCCTTGGGTGACAACATAGACACAAACAACAATCACATAAAACTGGTTCTGATTTCCAAAACACTATTGTCAATATGCAGTTAGAAAAAAGCAAAACTGATTATCAGATCCAGATGAAGATGACACCTCAACTCCTCCAGTACATTTCATTATCTACGTATTTCATTCAGCAATTACCATACTTAATCAACCATGCAAGCTTCTTTCTATTGGAAGAGACTTTACAATTCTGCTGATCTTATAAAAAAGTTGCTGCTGCTAGTCATTGTAGTATCAAGAACAAGAGGAACTTTGATGGGAGTTTTGTGACTGTATTTGAATCATAAGATATGCCAAAGACTGTATTTTCTATTACTAACATTATGGAGTTATAGTGTAGAAAGTCACTCCTCCATCTTCCACACTATAGCTTAGAAGATAGTATTGATTCTTTAAATAATCTAACAAAATAATAGTTTTAGTAATCAAGTGTAGTTTATAAACTGACATTAATTGTTGAATTATATATGTCATGGAATACCATTTAAAACTAGAATCAGAGAATTAAAGGGAAGAAAAATGGACTGAGAACTAATAGGTTTGCACAGAGAATGATATGCCAGCTATTTCATATAATATTATCTCATTTAATTTTTATAATCACTATCTAAAATATTTAATACCTATTTCATATATGAATGTTATGAGGCTTATCACATTTAAATAACATGATAGAAAGTAAAGGTAATTCATGGCATATCCAATATTCCAACTCAGGTCTTAATCGACTCAAAGCTGTGAAGGTTTCCATTCCAAAGAACTCTGCTTCACTGAATGATCTGTTTCAGCATTGATATAAATAATCCATGTATCACACATTTTCAAATTATTAGCATTCAGTAGAATATGAATATACTGATTACTTCAAATGCATACTGATAAATTCAATAGGCAATTTAGGATTTTACAGAACCTCAGGTTCATCTTTTTAAACAGAAGTAATTAAGGTACATACATACATGTAGAAAAAATTATGAGAAAGGTTTCTAATTATGTGTACTCTATTTAATAGGATTCTGCTTTACAAAGAAATGAATATCACTATATAAACCTCATTTTGAACATCGCAAAAGCTTCATGGTTTTGGGTACAAAGCTTTGAGGCAACGACCCATAGTCCAAAGAAGAAATGTCATTGAAACAATGGAATTGATTGACCAAATATATTTTAAATTCCCTATTATTCCTACTAGGCCCTAATCATCCTGAGAATAAGTGGATGTAGGATACTCTCTGGGCTGATAGCCTTGAACATAGGAATTAAAGTCACTCATGTGCTTTTTGTTTGGTAAATTAAAACTTGCTGCAAATCAGTACTGATTCTATACATCTTGTTCAACATCTGTTCAGACTATATTTACTTTTCAATATTATTAATTTTTCTGGTTCTTTTATTATATATACAAAAAAGAAAAAATGATTTTAAAATATTTTCCTCAATTTAAATAATCTGATAACAAAATTACTACTATATCTGTTGATCTATGCAATGATCTTTTAGTGAGGCTGAAAAGCAGATTGTGTATTCTGTTTTTAACAAAGGATTAACCAGTGTCTCTATGGATTGACTATGACTTTGGCCAATTTGTAGCAGCTCCTGACTGATAGGTATCACCCATCAGACTCTGTCTCTGGTATTTTAGTGTGGGGGGTGATTCCCATCTGTTCTCTTGAGGATATTTATACAGTTCATCTTCTTATATTTACTCACTCAATATTAACAGTTTATTACATATTACATATGAAGACTGGGAAAAAATAAACCTAAGAATCAGGGCAAATTCCAAGTTAAATGATAAAAGTGAACTTATCCTGGCCCCTGTTTTTTTTTTTTCCATTTTTTTTTTTTTTATTTTTCCTATCAAATAGCTCCATGGCTTATCTAGAAGCATACTCATGTCTTTTTACCTACCCCCAGAACATTCTTACCCAGACATGGC
>NW_011888786.1:12156123-12158747 GCF_000151845.1 Pteropus vampyrus
CTTTTATTATATATACAATAAAGAAAAAATGATTTTAAAATATTTTCCTCAATTTAAATAATCTGATAACAAAATTACTACTATATCTGTTGATCGATGCAATGATCTTTTAGTGAGGCTGAAAAGCAGATTGTGTATTCTGTTCTTAACAAAGGATTAGCCAGTGTCTCTATGGATTGGCTATGACTTTGGCCAATTTGTAGCAGCTCCTGACTGATAAGTATCACCCATCAGACTCTGTCTCTGGTATTTTAGTGTGGGGAGTGATTCCCATCTGTTCTCTTGAGGATATTTATACAGTTCACCTTTTTATATTTACTCACTCAATATTAAGAGTTTATTACATATTACATATGAAGACTGGGAAAAAATAAACCTAAGAATCAGGGCAAATTCCAAGTTAAATGATAAAAGTGAACTTCTCCTGGCCCCTGGTTTTTTTTTTTTCGTTTTTTTTATTTTTTATTTTTCCTATCAAATAGCTCCATGGCTTATCTAGAAGCATACTCATGTCTTTTTACCTACCCCCAGAACATTCTTACCCAGACATGGCTAGATTACTGACCACTCTACTCCAAAAAGGAAAAAAACACAGGTAGATAGACAGAAAGAATAGTTGTAGAGTTGCATAGATTCTACACAGGTAGTTTATACGTTGTTTGTACTTGTGGCCAGTACCACAAACACATGAAACACTACATAGGAAGCTTTACTGGCAGCTCTGCATTAAAGCCTCCCACGTGTTCCTAGAAATCACTGGGCTACACAAAACTCAAGCCATACAAATCAACCGTGAAGCTCATGGGAAACTTTAGGTATGGCACAGCACTCAAAAAAAGTCTTTGGTGACACTTTTAGAAACAAAAGCAAACAAGAAACCAAGACAAGTAGTAAAATTTTACACATGTTAAATGGATAAGAAATACATAAATATGACAATACTATATTTAATATGATATTTTATTTGAAAAGAGAATCTACTTATGAAATGCTAGAAAGTAGAAAAATTATCTAAGATCAGTTGGAAAGTTGTAACACCAGATATAAATGGGTGTAGCTCGTTGTACACCTTGTGAAGTGAGGTAACTGATAAATGTTTGAGGCGTGTGCCTGTGCATTGTTTGTATACCTTCCCAGGCTCACTTCACTTGGAGACAGTTTCCTGCATTGTTTAGTATTTCTCAAGGATGAAATTGCCCATAAGTCAATGCAAAATTAACTTTTCACACAAACTGTTCCTTAATATGCCAACCATGTTGTAATAAATTTACATTTTCAAAACAAGTGTTATGGAAGCACTGACTGTATTCAGAATTGACTGGGTGACCCATACTCTGATTAGGACTTAAAACAGAGAAATATACCAATAAATCTACACACAGAGTTCTTACACTGAAAGCAATTACTTTAAAACCCTTCAGCATAGGCAAAGTGACAAGTATGTGTAAATTAGTTTTCATCTACATCCTGTTGGTAGTTACTAATTTGAGAAATCTCAGTTGGGAATATCTCTTCAGGGATGGTTGGTTTTTGTTTGAAATACTCAAATTCCAAACCCATAATAGGAGATGGCTACTGCTTCAGCTACCTTTGTCATTAATCAAGCTCCCAACAGAGCCTTTGTCAATTGACATACTAGGTATTAGAAATAATATTCATTGGTGCAATGTGAAGAAGACATGTGAAATAGCAAGAAATATAAATACTTCCTTATTTGCATGAAGAAGGCGTAAGAATCAAACATGTTAAGTAGGCTAGACTTTAAGACAGCATTTATATCTGATAGATCTTCTGTTCGTAGAGGTTACAGGCTAATTACATCACCTCATTCATACATGAAATTTAGGTAGAATACTGTTGATTGCATCTTGATGAGGTGTTAAAGAAAGATAGTGTCAAAAATGCCTAAAAGCTGAGGATTCGTAAAACTATGTTCTGCTTTTTGTATGAAATAGAATAAATTTGAGGTTTGCCTTCATTTCTATTTGGTAGCGAGGTTGTAGAAAAACCTAAACTTCATCCATCTTTAACTCTAAGGAATGTATTTATACCTATAAAAATTACCCAGTAATTACAAAGAACCAAACTGACTTGGTTTACAGTAATTCTCACAATTCAATTGTTTTCTACTTCAGTTCTTTTTTTCTCTATTCACCTCCATCTATAAGTATTTATTCATCTTACCTCTTTTACAAAATTACCTAATAAACTGAATAATAATGTAAAATCCATATATACTATATATACCCAATATTTACATATATATACCTGATATATATACATACCAATTTATATGTACATACATATATATATATCTATATAAACAGACACTTTTATTCATATTTTATTTGAGAAGCCCTGTTATAGCCAGCCTTTCCTAGCCCTTTTGCATCCACAATACCATTTTATCGCTTTAATGACTCTTTGAGACAGGAATCATCTTCACCATTTTAGACCTGAAGAAACCCTGGAAGCACTGGAAGGTCAACTGACTTGCTTAATATCGCTTAATCAGCCTGAGGCAGTCCCAGAAGCATTCGTTGCTTGTAGTTTCTTGCTTTATTCACTTAAGGCCCAGCCACGAATAACACTCATACTCCTGATGCTGTCTTGGAATTTGGGTT
>NW_011888786.1:12158797-12183140 GCF_000151845.1 Pteropus vampyrus
AGTAGTAAAATTTTACACATGTTAAATGGATAAGAAATACATAAATATGACAATACTATATTTAATATGATATTTTATTTGAAAAGAGAATCTACTTATGAAATGCTAGAAAGTAGAAAAATTATCTAAGATCAGTTGGAAAGTTGTAACACCAGATATAAATGGGTGTAGCTCGTTGTACACCTTGTGAAGTGAGGTAACTGATAAATGTTTGAGGCGTGTGCCTGTGCATTGTTTGTATACCTTCCCAGGCTCACTTCACTTGGAGACAGTTTCCTGCATTGTTTAGTATTTCTCAAGGATGAAATTGCCCATAAGTCAATGCAAAATTAACTTTTCACACAAACTGTTCCTTAATATGCCAACCATGTTGTAATAAATTTACATTTTCAAAACAAGTGTTATGGAAGCACTGACTGTATTCAGAATTGACTGGGTGACCCATACTCTGATTAGGACTTAAAACAGAGAAATATACCAATAAATCTACACACAGAGTTCTTACACTGAAAGCAATTACTTTAAAACCCTTCAGCATAGGCAAAGTGACAAGTATGTGTAAATTAGTTTTCATCTACATCCTGTTGGTAGTTACTAATTTGAGAAATCTCAGTTGGGAATATCTCTTCAGGGATGGTTGGTTTTTGTTTGAAATACTCAAATTCCAAACCCATAATAGGAGATGGCTACTGCTTCAGCTACCTTTGTCATTAATCAAGCTCCCAACAGAGCCTTTGTCAATTGACATACTAGGTATTAGAAATAATATTCATTGGTGCAATGTGAAGAAGACATGTGAAATAGCAAGAAATATAAATACTTCCTTATTTGCATGAAGAAGGCGTAAGAATCAAACATGTTAAGTAGGCTAGACTTTAAGACAGCATTTATATCTGATAGATCTTCTGTTCGTAGAGGTTACAGGCTAATTACATCACCTCATTCATACATGAAATTTAGGTAGAATACTGTTGATTGCATCTTGATGAGGTGTTAAAGAAAGATAGTGTCAAAAATGCCTAAAAGCTGAGGATTCGTAAAACTATGTTCTGCTTTTTGTATGAAATAGAATAAATTTGAGGTTTGCCTTCATTTCTATTTGGTAGCGAGGTTGTAGAAAAACCTAAACTTCATCCATCTTTAACTCTAAGGAATGTATTTATACCTATAAAAATTACCCAGTAATTACAAAGAACCAAACTGACTTGGTTTACAGTAATTCTCACAATTCAATTGTTTTCTACTTCAGTTCTTTTTTTCTCTATTCACCTCCATCTATAAGTATTTATTCATCTTACCTCTTTTACAAAATTACCTAATAAACTGAATAATAATGTAAAATCCATATATACTATATATACCCAATATTTACATATATATACCTGATATATATACATACCAATTTATATGTACATACATATATATATATCTATATAAACAGACACTTTTATTCATATTTTATTTGAGAAGCCCTGTTATAGCCAGCCTTTCCTAGCCCTTTTGCATCCACAATACCATTTTATCGCTTTAATGACTCTTTGAGACAGGAATCATCTTCACCATTTTAGACCTGAAGAAACCCTGGAAGCACTGGAAGGTCAACTGACTTGCTTAATATCGCTTAATCAGCCTGAGGCAGTCCCAGAAGCATTCGTTGCTTGTAGTTTCTTGCTTTATTCACTTAAGGCCCAGCCACGAATAACACTCATACTCCTGATGCTGTCTTGGAATTTGGGTTCGCCTGGTGAATAATTTATTTCTACGTAGTAATTTAGGAAGTAGGGAGTTTCAATTTTTATTTGTTTTAATATTATATTTTCATTTTTGTTTGATAATGATCAGGATTCATCACTATTACTTTAATGACCAAGAAAAATGAAGAACTGTCCTCAAATGGCCAACTTAGGTCAGAACTACAGAAAATGAATCTCGTGTAACCACAAGATTCATTTTCTAAGCCCCCTGGAGACTTTCTTTATGGAACCCTTCTTTTCATATTCTCACAACACTGCTTAGTCATTTAGCCAAGCTGTAGTGAAATGGACAAGCGAATTTTCAGCCCTGATTATATCGCTCTCACACAGTTATACATTTATTCCCAAGAAATAATCTACCCCCTGGGAGTATCCAGTTTGACTGTAAAGTGATTTTCTCACTGACTTGTCTGTAAATCTAAATCAAAGCCCTAAGTTTATGAGTTAGTCTAGGAATACAAATGAAACCTGTGGAACCACATTCCCATCTTTAGAAATGTGTAGAAATTAATTGTAGTTAGTAGATCCAAAATTATAGCTTTCCAAGGCAGGTAAAATATGAGAATGAGTAGAATGACATTTTCATAACAGTGCCTTAAGGCTGAGAAAAGACACTCTTGGGGAATAAAGTTTTCACTCATTCACGCACATACACAGTAAAATGCCCTAGAAGTAAATTACAGCAAGGTGTTGTACAATGCTAAAATTATTGATTTAGTTTGGCTTATCCTGAGTTAGATGTGGAAGATCAATTGTTAATATTGTCTTGATCATTTCTAACAGTGCCCAGAGGCATATGAGCGATGGCATGGTATGTGGATGGAAATATAAATAATGAAAAACAAATCTAGTAAGATCATTCTCTACCTAAATTTGTTTTCTTTTAAAACTTACCCTTTGTCCTAATAGGATTGCTATGTACTTTCACTTGGACAGCAAGAACACTGTTTTAAAAAATGCTCAAGAAATATTAAATAATATTTTAAAACTAAATAGATTTAATGAAAAAAATATATAGCATTCTGAAGAGTTCATCTTTTTTTCTGGCAATGGTAATTTGAATATAAACAACAAGAGAGCCCACTAAATGCATTTCCCAGATGTTACATATTGGGTAAAGAAAGGAGAATTAAATATTCCGAGAACCACCTCACTCATGTTCTTTTATCTGTTTCTCTCATTTCTTGTTGCTAACCATTTGTGAAAACCTTGGCAGTTGTATAATAAAGATTCATTTATTTTGGTTTTATCCATTTCACTATATCAATCTATTTTGAACTACAAAGAGAATAACAGTGTGGGGGAAAATATGTAAAGCAAGAAAAAGTCAGAAGTCAAGAAATAAAATTTAAGAACAGATCCTTGAGGGTTTGTCCTACAAATAAAGTGTCCGTCTTACAAACAGAGACATGCATACATACATACATACATATGTACATACACCCAAGGATAAGGTGTTCTCATGGTCTATTTCATGCAATTGACTTGTCCCTTCCCTACTTTGACATTTAAAAAAAAAATCTCTGATCACTTTTCCTAAGTCTAAGGGTGGTATCAAATATGCTACCTGCACGCTTTGCCATAGGGCGATACCTAGAATAAGTAATGTATTCATTTAGTCACTTGGGAAAACATTTATTTAATAGTGTTCCAAATGCTCGGGTCAGCAATGAGTAAACTATATAAAGCCTCTGCCCTCATGGGTACATTAGAATATTGAAACTATATTCTAGTTTTTTATTTTATTTTATTTTTTAACAAAAGATAGACAATCCTAAGTGGTAATGAGTGCTATGAAGAAAAAATAAAGTGGCATAAGTGCTAGGCATTGAGAATTGCTATTTACATCGGGTGTTCAGGAGAGGCTATCATAGAAGAGTGATATTTTAGCAGAGAGCTGAACGAAATGGTGAAGCAAGTCAAAATGATAGTTCGATAAAGAGTTACCTAAAGATCCCCTCATCACTCCAAAAATAACAAATGGTAAAACGATCTACTATCCATGAGTTAGCATTTGACTAGCTCACTATGGTTTCTGCTATTCTGATATTAAGAGTATCCTTCTTTATAAGGGCCAAACTACATAATTTAAATGAATTCCTGAAATCAAGCAGAGCAATGGGCAAACCCTCACTCGGCATCACTGTAACCAGACTACTATCCTCCAAATAATTAAAACACAGACAAATCACACCCATTGCAGTCATTTGCATTCCTCAGGCATTTATTAAAAGCTAAATGATTTCACATTAAATGAATTAAAGGTATCTGGAAAGTCACTGGATCGTTATAATCAAGAGTATAGATTTTATAAAATAGCAAGTGACTTTATACTTATTGGACTTAATAGAGGCACTGTAGAATGATAGTAAACCAAGTCTCCTCTCACTGAAGCAATAATTTCTGAGCTTAATTGGTAATAAAATGACAACTTCATATATTTAAAGATTATTAAACTATATTATTCCTTTAATGAATATATTTATAACAGAAAAGAGAACCTTGGAAATATTCACATTGTAACATAAATCTGTTAGCCTTTAAGTGTTTAAATTTTTTATTTCTTGTCATCTTATTACTAAATCTTTTAAATTTTGAACAACTACAATCCATAATCGTCTTAATATTACATCAACATCAGAATGTAAAATTTGTGGTAAAACAATGATTTCCATGATAACATCCAACCTTATCATAAACACTGAAAGAGATAAAAGATTAAAAGATATTAAAAGACAGTTGGACCCAAATGCGAAATTCTCTAGTAATTAGAAATATCAACCAAAGAAATTAAAGGAAACTGAGGTGGGGTGGGGGGAAGTGCTTTATTTAAAAGAAGCAAACCCATCTTATTATACTTTATTTTGGTTCAAATCTTTTATTGATAATAAATTTCTATTAATGTATGATATTGCAAACATTAGGCAATGTTTCATTAATACAGACACCTTAACTTTAAGCAGAACAGGGAATCCAAAGAACAGAATTAAAAGGCCCAGCACCAAAGTAAACTAGATAAAAACAAGATCCCTTGGAAGTAGAATGCTTGCCCACATGAGGTAAATATATTATGCTTTAAAGAGATGAGAGAATTTAATGTTTCAAAATAATTATTCTTGGAATTCTACTGCTAAAGAACATTTATTTGAATTTCTTCTATGAAATATTTTGATACATTCACATTTTTTCAATTAAAATAAACTTTAATTGAAAAATCATGCATTATTTTTCAAAACCTTTTCCTTAAAACATGAAGAGTCCAGTGTTAATGATTTTGCTCTTCTAATTATTCCCATTAAACTTAAAAATTCGGGATTTTTTTTTTTTTTGAGTTAAGATGTTTTCTCATCCAGTATTTTTGTTTTTTGTTGATCACAACTTTTGGGGGGGAGGTTAGGGAGTAGGACATAAACTTTGGAAATCTTATAGTCAATTTAATTACTTTAATAATTTTAAAAATGATTTTAACATGTTAAATTTTCAACTCATTATATTTACATCATGATCATAAACGTAATCAGCAGAAGATTGCCAAGTTTATCTTTACTTCCTAATGAATATATATTTGGCAGCCTAGTTCTAACATAGAATATGCCATGTTAGTAAAATAATTAATGGGATAAAATCCACATTAAGAGAAACATAATATCTCAGAGACATGTTTTACTAATATGATTTTTAAAGAACCTCAAAACCACAGAATGCATTCATTCCTGTCTGAGTGTAAAAGCAGTACCTGGTGGCCAACAGTGGGCTTCAGAAAAGCTAATAAGCTTTAATTACTAGACTATCATTGCTCTAATCACCCACATTTTATAGCCTTGCTTCACACAGTGTAGTTCAAGAACCAGCAGCATAGACACACCACCTGGGTGCTTACTGTAACTGCAACACTTTCTGATTCCAAATCTGCATTTTCATAAGATCCCAAGGTGATTTTCAGGTATATTAAATTTTGAAAAGCATTAAATCTTCTTTGGAATCTTTATTTACAAATAAGTAACATACATTCTTTGTATAGTCCATTCTTAAGATTATTTACTACTATCTTAACAGATTAAATACTACAAATCAATGCTTCAAAGTCTATGAGTTTTCTGACTCTCTTACCTGTCTGTAATCTAGGGCATTGGGTTTAAAAAAGCAGTCCTGTTACAGCTGCCAGGTCTGTAATTTCGATATCTCTGATGATAGCATCAAAAGATAGGATTATATGGGTAAAATAGCAAGGCTTTCAAAAGAGAAAATACCTCAAAATGTAGTGTGTTTTTTTGCTCTTTTTGTATTTTAAGTACTATATTAAATATAAACTTCCACTATAATAAAGTAGAACATAGTCATTAATTATTAAAATATATTTGCATACATTTTGAAAAACTGATAATATTATAAGTTTGTCTAGCACTTATCATGTACCAGATACTTGTAAAAACTTTACTTATATTAGCCATTTAATTCTTAGAGGTATCTGATGAAAGAGAGACTATAATTGTCTATTTTACATAAAAGAGAACTAAAGCTAAGGAAAATTAAGTGGCTTTCTCAAAGGTAAGGATTCAAACCAGGTAGCATAATATAGTCCAAGTCAGCATAATATAAAATATAATATAAAGAATTTTTAAATCTTAGAAAAGTTATGTGACATAGAATTTCAATTTTATCTCATTCTACAAATTAACCTTTGTTGGAGTTCCATATTTGAGTCCAGGACACTCTAAAAAACAGAAGTCTCCGGAAAAGATACAGGCAGGACGTTACCAACAGGGTCAACGTGTGTGGAATGACAGAGGCGAACAGAAGCAATGGCTCAATGACAAGTGGGCAGAGCTGAGGTCAGGGCTGGGAGAAAGAAACCCAGGATGAAAGGTGTAGGGTTTGTGAAGTCCTATGGCCCAAGAGCAAAAATTACAAATCTGGGCATTCAATATGTGTCATTTTTCTTTTCGTGTGAGCCCTAGAGTTCATGAGGAAAACAGCGGCTCCAATGAGAGGGCTAGTTTAGGCCAAAAGGTTTTGAATTTACTTTAGAGTTAATTAACCAAATCATTCTAGGGTTTTTTTTGTTTTTTGTTTTTGTTTTTGTTTTTGGAACAAAAGACTTTTGGCTCTCAGTTTTGGCTCAGTTCCAGCTCAGCCTTAAAAATGAAGGATAGTTCCAAATTGAAAACCTCTTATAGAGAGTTCAAGTCCCAACTTTAACTATACAATACCACTTACCATAAAGAATTTCATCCTTGTTTCTTTAACACTACAGTTTTCAGCCAATATTCCTGGCTGGTATAACCTGTACATCTGAAAACACACCTCCCACCCCACAATTCTTTTAAGAGAAGTTGAGAGCCAGCTCCCACAATTCCCTGTTCTCTAATATTTCACTTTCTTATTAAAGACATGAATCAGAATATTTACATTTTTTCACTTCTTATTATATGCCAAGCACCAGGCCAAGTCCTTTACATTCATCATTTGCAGCAATCATAGAACATTATCCTTGTTTTACAGTTTACAGAATCAAGGCTCAGAGTAATGTCTCACTCACAAAGAAAAGAGTAAAATTAGAAAATAAACCGAGGTCTGACTCCAAAGCTCTTTGCCTTTTCACCTTACAATTGTACTTTCGCTACACAACAGTATAAATTTCTCTCTTTTTCTATTAAATGAAAACACTCCCTATGCCACTCACTTCTCCTACAATCAACTCATCAACTGCATAAAATCCATACACCTCAGAATACAACTTTTGTCCCTAAAACAAGCAACTCCATGCATGGGTCTTCAAGGAATTGAGGAATTGCTCTTTTTTGATACTCTCTGAATACCAAACACATTTTGATTTCTACTTTCAATTCAGATGGAGTAACAAGAATCATATTTACTCTACAACCTGAATAAGTCAAAAGCAAACAAACACACACCATATAAAAATAATGGTTTTTAAAACAGTGATCTCAAGATATGCAAAATGTTAGCTTCCTATTGCTGCTGTAATAAATTACCAGAAACTTAGTGGATTAACACAATAAAATTTCTCTTACTGTTCTGGAGGTCAGAGTCAGAAGTAATTTCACTGGACTGACGTGAAGGTGCTGGCAGGGCTGATTCCTTCTGGAGGTTCTGAGTGGAGAATCCATTTTCTCACCCTTTGCAGCTTCTATGGTTCACTTCTATTCCTTGGTTTGTGGCACCTAACTTCATCTTCGAAGTGTATCACCCCCTTCACTCCTTCCAGCATCACATCACCAAGGCAGCTAGAGTAAACAGACCAAAATATCAGAGGCTAGGTTTGGTTTTGTTTTGTTTTGTTCTGTTTTTGGTCAGAGGGTAGGGAAGGAGACAAAAATGAAAGTGTATCATTCTAAGATTCATATACTATTTGAGATAGCATAATATCACTTGAGAGTAGACTATGATAAGTTAAAAGATAAGTTAAAAGAAGCCCTAAAGCAACCACTTAAATAAATATGAGTTACACTAATATTCGAAAAAAAAGTTAATTACCACTTACATTACTATCAAAAGCCATAAAATATATAGGCATAAACCTGACTAAATATGTGCAAAACCAATAAACAGAAAGAGAAAATATTGTAGAAATAAAATATTGTAGGCTTAAATAAAAGGAGAAATATAGTTCAGAAGATTTAATATTGTTAAGTTATCAATTTTCCCAATGATCTATAGATCCAATATAATCCCAATGAAAATCACTATAGGTTTTTGCAGAAATTGACAAGGTAATTCTAATTTTCACATGGAAATACAAAGAAGTTAGAACAACTTAAAATAGAAATAAAAAAACTAAAAAAGAAAAATTGGGGGGACTAACATTTTATGATTTTAATACTTATTAAAAAATCACAATAAATAAGAAGCTATGATTTGGGCATAAAGATAAACAGATGGAAAAGAAACAGGATAGAGATTCAAATAGACTCAGAAGGACATAGACAACTGATTTTTGACAAACTTGCTAAAAATAATTCAGTGGAAAATAATAGTCTTATCTACAATTTTGTGCTGGAATAAATGGATATCCATATGCAAATCAAATCAGAGTTTTGATTCATATCTCATAACATATAAAAATCACTCAGAAAAGATCATAGATCTAAATATAAAAACTACAATGATAAAACATCTAGAACACATAGTAGAAAACCTTTGTAAACTGGGATTAAACATCATTTTTTAGGTATAAAACATAAAGAAAAAAAATGAAGATATAAAAGAAATATGTTCTACCTATGTTACAATCCTCTAAACATAAGAGAGAAACTTCAAGAGTAGGTGTAAAACCTCAGTAAATGCCTTGAATGCAATTTTGATAGTACTGCCCAAACAAATAGGAAAAAAAAAGGCTCTTAAGCAAAAACCCTATAATATCATCTAATGTACTACTATGCCCCTTGACTCTAATTTATATCTCCTATTTATATTATCTGACTTATATGGCTAAACACAGTATTTAATACTAGGTATGTACAATATTTAATAGTAGGTATACAATCAGTAGCACTCTGTGTTGAGGATGATAATGTTTACAACTATAAATTAGAAAACTGGCCAACTCTTTAAGGAAACATATGGGTTCTATAGAATACAAAGAGAGATGTTAAAAGAGAATATGAACAATGTAGCCTTCAAATACCCAGATATTATTCTCCATAATTCATTCCTCTTACCACAAGAAAAAAACATTTCAAATAATAAATAAAGGTAATGGCTTCAATGAATAGGTAGCATTGGAAAGAAAAGAAATCTTTAATCTTTTAATCCACTGAGAATTGGGTTGTTTATTACTGCAGTATAACCTAGCCAATCCTGACTGATGGTGTGGGGGAGAGTGGGGCACAGGAAAAGAGCAACTCTGAATGAAGTCTTAGCTTTAGTAGAAAGTGGTTAAAAGAAGCGAAGAGAAATGTTTGCTTTGATTTGGGAACTAGTTCCATGAGTGCGTTCAGTTTATAAAAAATGCACTGATCGGTATACTTGTTGGTATTTTCCTATACATGTGTATACAAAAAGATATACATATGCAGAAACAAACATACATACATAAAATCTTCAATTACAAGTTTTTTTTAATATGATGGTGCAGATTAAACCAATTTTCTGTTTTGTGAAAGTTGAATAATTTCAGTAAAGAAATAGGCATGATGACAGGCAGGAGGCATTTCAAATTATCTGAAAGTCATACACACAGAACTATTTGGAGACAGAACAAGTGAACACTGAGAAGCCAGTGAGAAGGAGATTATAGCAATATAGTTTTGTGTTAATCAAAGTAAAGATGATTTTATTTTTTGGTGGAAAAGTAGAGCATTTTTTTATAAACTCCAGGGGGCATGCTAACAATAGAATTGATTAAATGTAACATGACAGAGAGAAATAAACACATTTTCTTCCAAGACGTCAGACTTCAGGCAGCATTTAGATAGTCTTAAAGCAAGAGTAAAAGAAAATTCCAGCACAGAAGCAGATTTCTAAAAAAACTTGGTGTTCTCTCTTTATTATAGACAGTTGAGGATAAGCACATGTATTAAAAAGGAGATGTCCTAAAGACAGTAATAATCCTGGGCCAGGAAAATAAGCAGGCAGCATAAATTGAAGTTGATTTGATTTCTTTCACATGCAAATAATAACCTAACACTAAATCTTTATCTTTTAAGTGTAACTTTCTAAATGAACTTTAAAGTTTGTTTTCTAAAGTTTTGCAGGTTTTGTTTTTTGCCAAAACTTCCATTTCACATAATGAATTAATAATATCTTCTGCTGTTAGTGGATTCTGAATAAAATGTCTAAAATACTGTTACCACAGTTTTCTAAGTTCAGCAGTTTTGAAAATCAAACTCTTCAGCATCAAAAACTAATAGACTATAAAGGAAACTTAGACACACAAATTTTGCACATTTATAGTTCATCTGTATGTTTTTAAGATGATATCCATAATAACTAATTTACTCCAAGTCGATCTACATTTGTTATTCTGTTTTGGGTGAAGCATAACACTAAATTGGTGTTTGTATAGTTCATCAGAATTAGCTATCAAAATAAAAAATAGAATATCTGAGCAGATGGGAAGCCATCAAAAAATCCAGGAGGTAAACTCTTGGTAAGACCATGGGTCAACAAGTACCAAGCACCAGAAAGGATAGAAAGGAGAAAGGGAAATACAATCTTGAAAGAGAAAGATGCATATATTAGTCACTATTATCCTAAAGGTAGAGGAGCAATGAACAAGAGAGAAGCCAGGTTATATCAACTGCAAGAACTAGGAAGGTGATGACCTAAAATTGAACTACAGAATACAAGGTTGGAGTTAAGCCATTGTTTTCTTAGATGAGGGTTGATCTCAGAAATAGGAGGCAAGATGAAATCAAGTGATCTCAACTGTAGAGAAATAAAAATTGCTGAAGCTGAGAACCAGGGTGAAAAACAATTATTTATTAAATCACTTCTATTCTCATTTGGAAGTACAGGCATGTCAAACTAGAGTGAATTGTTGCTCCTTGAGAGATTAAAACAGTTGTTTCTACCCTGTGGGTCTCCAGGCTATTTAAAAGCATTCTGAGGGCAGTATGTCTCATACTTTACTGTGCCTATGAATCACCTGAGGATCTTGCTAAAAGGTAGATTCTGATTCATTTGGCCTGGATGGGACCAAAAGGTCTGCATTTTTGAAATGCTCCCATTAAATGCCTTTGGTGCCAATTTTTGGTCCACCCTAGAGTAACAAGGTGCTAGGAGAACTTTATGATTTTAAAATAAAACAGAACAAAACAAAACAAAAAATTCTTAGGAAATGAAACATAAATATGGGGGTGGGTTCTGATGATAAATACTTACAAATATTCTATTTTTCCAAGATTTTAGCTTTCTGCAAAAATAAGAGGTATTCGATCAAAGATATTTCAACCTTTGTGAGATATCAAAAAGAAGAGAGGAAAAAAAAATATGTCCATGCCCTTTATACACAAAGATTATGCGGCACTGAAACAATCATTTGTAAAATATCTAAGGAGAAATCTGTTAATCAGAGGCATCCTACAGTGAGTCAGCAAAAGGAAATCTGAGTGTGTATTCTAAGAAACACTTGTGAATTAGAAAGGAAGTGTAGCACTATAGTTAGTGAGCACAATATAGTTAGCTTGGATAATATCCACCCCGGTTCAGTGCTCAACCCTCTCACCATCAGTTTGAGAGAGCTATTTTCTCTCTGAGATTGTGACTCTCATAGACAAATGCAGATATTTATTTCAAAACAAATTGTGAATTAGATAATATCAAGTACATAAAGTATTACCACAATAAATGGCAGCTGTTTTTTCATATCTGCTCTAAATTATACACAGGAGGGAGATACCTTTACCTTAAAAGTACACATTTCTGAATAAGGTTTTCAATTGTGTGTGTATACTTTTACTGCACCAGAAATCAGTGTCTCCATTATTTGAAAAGATAAAACTAAATCAGAAAATTTGGAGTGACCTCCAGAACCACACAAAATCTATGCACTGCCAATAAAATCAGATGAGTTCTTTTCATTCAGGTATTTTAGTGTTTGTCTCTATACCGATCAATTAACTGTCTATGAAAAATTCTGTTCACATCATTTGATTAAACTCAACCATGGCTAGTTATCTTATCAATGTTATATAATACTTAAAACATCTATTTCCTGGGCATTTACTATGAGACTGGTACTACACTCAACACATTTTTTATTATATTTTTTTAATAACAGATTTATACAAAAAGCATAGAGGTTAATCAACTCTGGAAAAATGGTGAGTGCTGGCATTGTCCCCAAGAAAAAGTTAACTGACAGATTTATAACTGTTTTAAAATTGAAATACTGAAACTTACATAAGGAAATATTTTGACTACTTTAATATTTTATTCACATGCATGAAAATTTTAATGTAAATGATATTGAAAAAATTACCAGAGCACCCATAGTATTCTTTTATTCCTTAAGAAAAAAATATCTGATATCCAGCAATAGGATTAAGAAATCTCTGTGTTGAACAATAAAATGTTTCTCACTATTGTGCATGTTTGGCAATATGTGTTGCATGGCAGTTGGATATCTTTCCATACGATTGTCACATTTTTGGCATAATTTAATATAAGTCTTGTGTTCATATAGACCAACTAGTTTGGCCTTCCATGCTTTCCACACAGCACCACTAGTGCCTCAGCTCTTTAGAAATCTTGAGCAGTTTCTCACAGTAAGATTTAGAAAGGAAATTTACAATCAAAATATGTTTCATTTCATAAAGTAGAAGGAATGAGGAGAGGCACATTCATATGAGAATGGCAAGTAGCCAGTTGCTTCCAGAATGCTTTACCATCAGCAAACTTGCTATGATATAGAGTTTCTTCTTTACAGAAAAACTCCATTTTTAGAGTACATATTAAGAGAAGAGTCTCGGACCACAAGGAAGTAAGAAGAAAAAAATTGAAAAACATCTAAGCACCTTCTAAATATAATAAATCATCATAACTATTATTCCATTTTCCAGAAGAAACTGGAGCTTAGAAAAATGAAGCATTTGCCCAAGTTCATACAGATAATACGTGAGAGGAAACTATTTAATATCTATCCATTTAACTAATATTTCCTGAGCACATACAATATGTCAGACACTATCAACAAAGCACACATTTTAGATCACCATATGTAATAACCTCCAAAAACCAATTATAAAAACACAAAAAAGGCAGAACGATGGAAACACTTATGTTTTAAAAAGGCAACATCTTTATATTTAAAAGGTAAAAAGTGACATGAATTCTATTTTAAAACAGTCATATTTGTTTTTTTCTGATACTTAAAATATTTTATTTTGTTTTAATCATTATTTATTATAGTTCCAGTTTCAATCTCATCTGAAATATAAACAAAACATACACATAGAATAAGAAAAATTACTAAGACTTTCAAGGCATCAGTATTTCAACAGAACCAGAGACTCGATATTTCAGTGATCTTGAGAAAATTTCTTTAAATAATTCTTCTAGATTTGAATCATTATAGGTATGAATGCAAATCTATTTGATTAATAAATTTAATTTGCTATCAAATGGATAAAACTAATATACAACATCTTGCTCAAAACAATGCTAAATATTCAAAGATATTTCTGAAACATCTAGAAAGATAGATAATAGCTTGTTCATTTTGTAATTAGTTCTGAGGCTGCTATAAAAGCCTTTAGTCATTAAATATCTGAACTCTATTTAACATAATTGATATACCTGCATATGTAATTCTTCTGATTGTAATCGATTCTATAAATAATGCATGCCATTTACAGCACACATCATTTTGATTTCTTTTCAATATTTATTTTAAAATATATATGGTTTTTAGGTCTGTATCTGACTTCTGAAAGTCATATATTAAATAGTCACAGAATTTGTTTGCTATTTAAATACTACTTGATTCCTATTTAAGTATCAAAGCATTCACACTACATGTATCATTAATCATCAAAAACCCATTAAAAACAACAAAGTTTAGTTAAAGGTAGTTTTAACACTATTTCACTCTTACAAAACAGTTGAATACATCCTGCAGAAATCTAAGCAGTTTGTTCATTCTAAAGGCCCATGCATCTTAGATCCTTATTTTACATTTTTATTTTATTTTGGAGTTCTTTGTTTCTGTCTTTTTGTTCATTCAATTACCTTATCATTAGCTTTAAATCACTCATACTAATACATTTTTGGCAATGCTTTTTAAATGGACTTGAAAATCCCTCAGTAACCAAAGGGATATAAAACTCTGACTAAGGATATTTTAAAGTCAATATCCTTAAAATTAACTGTCTAATAATCTAGGATCTATCCCCTTATTGTTTCTTCCACTTACCTAGGATTTTCACAAAAAGCAAATCGTTCATTAGTAACTGTCTGAATACTCTCGCCCTGTTATATTCACTCCCTTTCCCTTCTGAATTGTGTTTTATAAACTCAGAATTATTTGGAAAATAATCCAAATGAGATTACACAAATAATAAATCTAGTCATTGTTTCCGCGAATAAGTACTGGATATCCATTGTGCCCTGGTACTTTGCTACAAATGGTAAACGGGATGTGGTTCCTATTATCAAAGTGCAGAATAACATGTATCAGAAATTTCCCAGCCTGGTAAGAGTTGATGGGTTAAGAATGATAGGTTGACAGAGTCACTACTCCGTATCCAAAGGGACTCCCATTCTAGTCTGAGTGGGTTTGGGACCTCCCACCAGAGAAAGTGGATCTAAACCAGTCCTAAGAGGGTGATTGAAATTCAAGTGGGAGGATAAGAAAAGAGAATTCTAGGCCAAGGGCAAACCACAGGCCAAGGCTCGCAGAGATAGAAAAGAACATAGATATCTCAGGGAAAAATGAGTCATTCTAGGCAGCCAGATGACCTTAGATAATGCCGAGGGGTCAAGGGCAGGTTTAGGGAGTGGGAACTCTTACTAATCTATATAAACATCTCATGATGAAGGGTCTTCCTTAAAAAATGGGTTAATGTATATAAAAATCTCAGGATGATACTTGCTGTAAGAAGGCATTTAATAGATGTTAGCTATAATTATGCATAGTTACATTGCTTTGTTACGATTACTGTCACCTACTGCTACAAACTAAATGGTTTTGTCCCCCCACACCCCACCAACTCACCCAGATTTATATGTTAAAATCCTAACTCCCAAAGTGATGGTATTAGTAGGTGGAGCCTTTGAGAATTGCTTAGGTCATGCATGTGGAGTCCTCATGAATGGTTTTAGTGCCCTTATAATAGAGACACTAACAGCTCCCTAGTCCCTTCCACCATGTCACAACAGAGTGAAGAAGGCCATCTGTGGACCAGGATGCTCTCACCAGATGCTAAATCTGCCAGTGAGTTGATCTTGGACTTCCCAGGCTCCAGAAATATAAGAAAATAAATTTCTGCTGTTCACATGTCTCAGTCTTGTGGTAACCTGCTACAACAGTTCAAATGGCCAGAGACACCTACCCACTAATAGACACTGACTAGAAGAAGGAATAACATCCATAAACTGGTAACTCACACTTGGATATATGGGAGTAAAGACAGACATTATAAAACAGTTTACCAAAATTAATTTATGGAGATGAATAAATACAAAGATAGAATGTAGCCTTATCAATTAGGAAGAGATGATATGCGGCCTTTTTGAAATCCCCTTCTCCTTACCTTAGCATCACTTTAGTACCGTTATGGTTGATGAGATTATTTCATTGTGTTTTGAAAGAAACAACAACAACAACAACAATAACAACTATACTTACTTCATAAGTGAAATCAAGTTCAAAAGGGGTGATTTAATTTGATACTGCAACCACCAGGTGTTTAATTCAGTCACACCTCATTATAAAACATTTTTTCATCACCGGAATCCTGCTTTACTGCAGGTTCAATCACGTTTCCTGATAGGTATTTTTGTTCAGTGCCTCTTTCTCACGGTTCTTATATCAGAAGTAGGTAACATGATGGAACAAAACTCATTGTCGTTTAAATGTTAATGTGCTTTCTTTATCTGCTAAGTACCACTTACGTGATGAATGGTTCTAGCTTAATACTGTGCACATGTGCATTTTGAGAAACTAGATTTTTGTAGGGGTACAAAACAGGGACAAGATACATAAATGGGCCTTAAAAATATTGAGAACTAGATATCCGCCTCAATTTGATGGAAAACCACAAAGCAGTCAGGTCTTACTAACAAAATCAGAGAGCAAATATCTCTGGACTGGCTAAAATAAATCTAAACCTTCATATCACCTTTCAGAGCACACGCAGCATGTTGAAACAAAGTATACCTGTACATTGCCAGTTAGTGGCAATTATTTCTTGTACATACTGGGCATAAAAGAACACCTTTATCCAGAAGGAAATATAAAGCTCTGCAGGGAAAAATATGATAACTTTCCATGTATTACATTTAGTTCTGTGTACCCGAAGTGGTGGCTGATTTGATAAACTATTACTTTTTAGATTCTTGATCAATAGTATATTATTAAAACAATTTATTGAGCAATTATCATATACCATATGTCATGCTAAGTACCTAATATGCATCATTTTAACTGACAACAATGATATAAACTATATACTACTGTGATCATCATTTTACAAATGAGAGAATTGAGATCTGCTCAAGATTACACAGCTGGTAAAAGACTGGTGGTGAAAGGGATTTTCTAGACACTAGGTCTTCATTTCTTACCAACCCCTGTTCTTTAGTATAGATAAGTGATTCTTTTCAATCTAATGTAAATCATTATGCCAACACAGCTTCAAAACAAGTCCCCTATCTATCCCCTCCCCACCAGAATTCTAACTCCTTCTTACACAGAAATGCTGGGAGCTAGCTGTCTTCTTCCCTGAGGCTCTTTCCCTGGGTGCTCTTTCTAAGTTGTCTCTTTTTATTTATCTCCTAGTTCTGGTCTGTAAGGATCTTCTTATAACTTTCAGCCCTCCTGAGGCATTAACTCTCTAAGTTTTCAGTATCCAGTACCAGACCTGCTCTACAGTCTACCAACTCTGAGCCCGAAATTATCAGTTTCATTCCACTGTTGCTATATTGTTAAAATGACACCAAGCTCATAAGGGAATATATAACCCTGAGGTAATCAGGCCAATAGATTGAAAGTATTACTTGTGAAAAATAATAGATATAAATAAGTTATATGTATATAAATGTATAAACCAAAGTGGCAGCAGAGATAATATCATGGAGCTATACAAGATTCATAATAAGGTTGTAATTTGTAATGTCGCTAAAACAAGTCTCGATATAAATCTTCTTGTTTCACTTATTACTTTCACTCATTTATCGTCTAACTTATTCAAATGTCCTAGCTTACCTGTTCCCAGCTCTTAAGCCACACATGGTATTTATTTTTGAGAAACATGAAGGAGG
This sequence comes from Pteropus vampyrus, assembly GCF_000151845.1. Lineage (NCBI taxonomy): Eukaryota > Metazoa > Chordata > Mammalia > Chiroptera > Pteropodidae > Pteropus > Pteropus vampyrus. The sequence continues at coordinate 12,176,497 of NW_011888786.1, forward strand.
AAAAGAGATAAAATCAGAATAACCCAACCCTAATGATTGCTTTGAGAATTGTGCACGCTAACAAATGAAAAACTAAGAGTCCTTGTTTAGTTTTTCTGAAACTCCACTGTAAGGAATAAATCTTTCCTCAACCACAGAGAAGACCAGCATGCCCACCTTTATATAACTTCATAGAGATACACATGACACTTCTCCTGGTTTGAATCCCCACTTGTCTTTCACCTTGAATCTTGTGTAGGTGTTGGAATCTTAACCTCCACCTCGAAACTTCCAAAAATCATTAACCCACTTGTCCTTGAGTTATGTGGAGCTCCCTGCTAGTACCCATAGACTATATAGCTCTGTTAGGAAATAAAAGGAGGTAAAAAAGCAGAACAGAAGCAGCATTTATTAATTCCTATTATATATCAAGTCTTGTACTTGGTTCTTTCACATTCAGTATTAATCTTCTTTTACAGTAGAGACAAATTTTAAGGAATTTGCCCAAGGTTCTACTGTCGCATAAGTAGTCACAGGGCTTAAAAACAAATCTTCTATTCTAAATTTAGAATCCTTATTTCACCATGCGCTTTAAGTGCCTTCTTTCTTTTTAAAATGGGATGCTGATTTGCGGGAGGGGGAGGGGGATTTTTGGAATTTTGCTCAAGTTCCTTATGCAACAAAACTTGGATGGAAATTATTTTTTGTCTGCCAATAGCAGAGTTTTAAGGAGGCAATACAACTCGTATTAGTTAACTAGCTGCAAAAAACTATTTTATCAAAAACTCGAAAGTGACAACCTCAAAAAATAGATTGAAAAACTTTCACAGTTTCTGTATTCAAGGATCTGGGCATGGCCTAGTGGGTCTTTCTCAAGGTTATAGTCAAGCTGTTGGCCAGAGCTGGGTTTTCATCTGGGTCTCCCTCGAGGAAGAATCTACTTCCAAACTCATATAGTTGTTGGCAGCATTCAGTTCCTAGGTTGCCAGACTGAGAAGCCTCAGTTTCTTCTGGCTGTCAGCCTGAGGCTGCCCTCAGCAACTTGTCACTTAATCCACTCTTTATGAGAGCTTGTGATGTGATAGTTTGCTTTCTCAAAGCTAGCAAAAAACAGAGTTCCTCTTCAGGCAGGCCTTACAGTCATACATAACATAGTTCAGTACAGATAATCAATCATGTCAGTCCCATCACCTTTGTCATAATCTATTGATTTAAAGTAAATCACAGGAACCGCCCACATTCAAAAGGTAGGGATAACAAGAGAATGAACAAAGGGAGGTGGAGATCATGGGGACCACTCTAGAGTCTACCTTCCACACCACCGATTAATGAGTTCTTAAACCCAGTTTCTTCATTTATAAAATGGGAATGTTAATTGTATTAGTTACCATGGCAACATTAGCAAAGTTCTCCAAACTGGGTGGCTTAAATTACAAAAATCGATTGTTTCACAGTTCTGGAAACTAGAAGTTCAAGGTCAAGGTTGTTGGCAAGGTTGGCTTCTTCTGAGAGAGAATCTGTCCATGTGTCTCCTTTAGCTGCCGGTGAGTTGCTGGCAATCTTTGGCATTCCTTGGCTTGTACAACATTACTCCAATTGCCATCTTCACCTTCACACAGTGTTCTCCCTGTGTTCTCATTTGTCCAAATTTCATCTTTTGATAAGAACCTCTTATTATATAAAATTTTAATTTGATTTTCTCTGTAAGGATACAATCTCCAAATAAGTTTGAGGTAGTGCAGAGTAGGACTTCAACAAATAAACGTTGGGGAGACACAATTCAATGCCTAATACTAATGGTACCCATTGTCACGCTGGTTAGAAGGATTAGAGATTTATGTTAAAGGTTAGTACATGGCCTCCCACATGGTAACTTCTCAATAAATGTGGGATTATGATTATGATTAATTTTGGCTCTCCTATTTTGAAACAAGACTCCTTATTGCCAAAGATCACAAAAGTAATGTTATCTTTATTTGCCATTATTGCCTCCCCAAATTTAACTGTATTCCATCAACTGAAAAACAACTTCCCTGAGTTTTACAGTCTCTTTGAGCATGTTTCCCTCTTAATAACTAAGCACATTTTTAAAGAAAAACTGATTATTTCAGAGTCAATAAAACATATTTATTGAATGTCCATTATGTGCCAGGCAATCATTCACTTATTCAAACAGCTTAATTTTTAAAGCAAAAAATCAGAGCAGTTATTACACTGGCCTAAGGTCACAAACTAATGTCACACAGTGTCCATAACAGGATGTCTTTCAGTGTCAAGTACTGGACCTGGGGACTAAGCTGCTCTGCTGAGAGTAAAAGGTGATCATATCCCACAATAAGTTGAAAGAACTACCAGCCAAATCCTCATGAGGCTGGCTGAGAAGTGCCCTTCCCACAACCATAACCTTCCCCGCTCCCTCGCCCCCACCTCAGATATAACATGAGGATTCAGTGGGGGAAAGAGTTTGCCTTTGAAAGAATGCAATGTTCCTGAAGATTAGAGAAAGAGAGGGATGCCTTCTCTCCCTAGAGTGTCTTTATGAATAGGGAACAAAGGTTAGTTAATGCTTTAATCCACTTGGGCTGCCAAAACTAAATACCTTAGGCAGGGTTGCTTAACCACTGACATTTATTTTTTCACAGTTGTGGAGGCTGGAAGTCTGAAATCAATGTGACACCATAGTTGAGTTCAGGTGAAAACTCTCTTCCTGGCTTGCAGATGGCTGCTTTTTCATTATGCGCCTGCATGGTCCTTCCTCGTGGTATACACACGGAAAGAGGGAGAGAGCAAGCTCTCTGGTGTCTCTTCTTACAAGAGCACTAATCCTATCATCAGTGCCACACTGTCATGACCTCACCTATCCTGATTGTTTCCCAAAGGTCCCATTTCCAAATGTATATTAATTTGGGGGGGAGTGGGGGACAAACATTCAGCTCATAGCAGTTAGTTTTGGAAAGTGGAGGCCTTTGCTGGGCAGGAACTGAATCTCCCTGCTGGTTTGATTTGGCCCTTTCTTCTCCTCATCTTACACTGCAAGTTACCCATGCCATTAATTAATGGCTTTCTTGTGAAAAAAACATTATAGAAAAATGCCACTGGGACGTGAGAGAAAAGGGTGAGATAGCTCAAGCCTGAGTATCTTCTGACAGATTCATTTCATCTGTGGAAATGTCCTGTTATCTGTCTTCTAAGCTTGATAATGCAGCACCATCTGCCACTGTCTTTTTAGAAACTCTGCTGATTGCAAGTATCAGCTGAGAGGTCAACTTCAAGTCCTCTGTGGGTGGAGGAGTGAAAGTTTTGGCAATAGTGACTTGCCTAGTCAACTGCAGTTGCTACCTTTAACTCTAGACAGTGAGACAACCCTAATCTCCTCCACGCCCCTGAGCTGAAGAAGGGATGGAACAATCTTCCCTTGGGAACAGTGCACTTCAGGTGACCTTTCTCTCACACTGTTCACTTCTTATATCAGTGGAAAAATAATTTGGTAACAAGTGACTTTTCTGCTGTCTGGTGTCTCTCAGCAAGCCTAATAGTAACATAACACCAACAGCTGGTGGTTTATCTGACAGAGAGGGATACTAAACAGTCCCCAGATGTTGGCCTTAGTCATCAAACCATGCACTTGACAATTAACACTACTCTGTTATACAAATTAGTGACAAGCATAGACTAATGACTTTAAATTTTAGTAAGTATCAAAATTATCTGTGTGGGCGGGGGGGGGGGAAGGTTGGGGAAATGCTTCTTAATCCACAGATCTCTGGGCCCCAGCTTCACAGTTCCAAGTTAGTAGGTTTAAGTTAGGGCCTTGGAATTACCCTACTGCTGATGGACCTGGGACCAGTCTGAGAATCACCCACATATTCTACACCCACTGCATGGTATAAAATTCTCCAATAAAATAATGACTTTTCTGTCATGGTGGTTTATTACTATCTACAAAAGTTAAAAATTTCATCAATTATATTTTACCCTCAATAAAATTAGTGAATGTGCTTTATGCATTTTTCTACTCTACACAATAGGTAATTAAAATGCATATAAGTTTATTGACACCTATACCACAGAATTCAAGGGTAATAACCAGAGTTCTGGTATGCATTTTATGCTTACTTGCTGCTGAAATTATGTATCTGTAGTATTATAGCATTTCCCATCTTCAAAAGAAAAATGTAACAATCAGAATGTTAACAAATACATTTACGTGTTCTATATGAGATCAATTTCACTTCATCATTTCTAGATTCATAAGCGGTAACTCTTTATTTAAAAAATATGCCAGCAAAATGGATTATTAGACGCCTTCTTTTATTTATAAAATTGAAATGCATTTAAATTACATAAGGTTTCTTTCTTGATATCTATATTCAAAACATTTTTTTAAATCTTACTTTAGCTCTATTGAATTGATAGTCATTAAGTATTTTTCTTTTTAAATATTGCAGATAACTCTTAAACTTAAAGGAAAGGCTATCAGAACTTTAGCTACAGCAGTAGTGGCAACAGGGCTCTGTTATCAAGTGTATTAATTATTTATTCACACCTGGTTCACCACTGATTAACAAAACCTATTAAGGCCTTCCCTTGAAGACCTTGCTGTTGACATGTATTTGCAGCTGTTGTTGACTTTTTTCCAAATTAACACATTATGTGTTTGGAAAACAGACAAAAAACAGCTGCAGTGTCTGAATGCATTTATTATGTACTCTTCTCAAAATGCTGTTTAGGTTTACTAGTAAATAAGGAAGTCAGAGTTAAATGAGCTGTTAACTCTGCACTTTTAGTTCTTGGGTCTAGCAGAAACAGAATGCTAAGGGAGTCACATTAAAACTTCAGCCTTCAGTTTGTAAATGAATTCTACAACTTTCAGAAGTCGATTGTTCATTAATGGCAAAAAAACAAGTCACTCTACAGCAGTTTCTCTTTCTGGAAATTCAGATGGATTTAGATGGACTTAAATGTTTATTAAAGTAGCATTACCTTGACTTTCATAGTATGCTATGCTGAATGCTTTATTGATTTTATAGCCCCTCCAGATTGCAGTGATAAAATATTTTTAAAGGCTAGGTTAATTGCTGAAAAATATTTTTTATATATAATACCTTTATTGTTGCTGCAATAAAGTAGCAGCAAGCAACGTATCTTCCTGTAGTAAACTATCCAGCATTTAGCTGGGTTTAGAAATTATTCCATCTCCAAAGTGCTTGTACCCAACATAGACACAAGACAATTTTTGGAAAAGTCAAGGAATTCTCTTTCATCTGCAAATATTGTTCAGAGACACTCTTCTTGTAAGAAAAGTAAATAGAACAATGAGAGAAGTGGTCTGAGTTTTCAATTCCAGTTCCAATTGCATCTGCTTTCTCTCCTTTACCAATACTGCAAAATCATGGAAAATTGATTACTCTTGCTGATCTTTTCTCTATCACAGTCCCATTTTCCAGCAGAGAAGCTATTGCATGGAGGACTGACAGTATAGCAGGTGGAAATTCCTCTATTATTATTGCAAGACTTGACAGTACAATTTTTTCCAGTCCCTAATTCCATGAAGTTGCACAAAGCTTTTTCGTATTTTAAGACTAAAAATATACACATTCATCTTTATCAGAGACAGGTGTTGTCTAATTAGTATTCTCTGTTTACTTAATCATTCTTGTCACAGATACGCTTAGTAGATCAGACATACACATCTGTCTATGTTATTAATTATACTGAAAAATACAAAATTATTTTAAAATACCATGATATATTGTAAGGCCATTGCCCTTTGTACACACTGTCTCCTTAATCTGAAATGAAGTTAGCATGATTCAGCACCTATATGACATTTGGCAGTATCAACCAAGTTTTTGGAAGCAGGCAAGATAAACAGATGCTGACTAACTTAAGCATAAGAGGAATTTATTAGTAGCCTACAGAGTCATTAGGAAACTAGAAAACTACACTTAGAAAACCAAGAAAAATCAAAGCAGTCTGGAGGGCTATGCAGCAAAAACACATCACCACATACCACCATTGTGAAGGAATTTACTTCATCTTTGTCTAATTTGCACTATATGAAAAATTCTAGTAAGGAACATTTGACAGTTATTCTCCAGCACACTTCATGCCAGTTGGCATGGAGATAATCTGTACTTTGAGAAGTAGGACATTTCTTCTTGCCAGAAAATATACAACTGAGAATTCCCCAAACATTAAGAAGGGTTATATATTTGTAGGCGAAAAGATGACAAATGTACTCACCATTTTTCAAGGCCCAGCTTAAACTTCAATTTCTAAATAAAACCTTTCCTAAACACTTCAACTTTATCATTTTTATTTTTTCTCTGACAACTAACCTCAGGGTAATTTAGATTCAGTATCATTCGGTTTATCACTTATAGGTATTAAGCCTATTTTAGAATTTTTTCACATTTTATAGGTTTTCTTTTCAACAAGATTGTTAGTTCCTTGAGGACAAACCATCCACTTCAAATTTTTATATTTCATCTCAACATACATCACACCCCCAACACAGACAGTAGGGTGATTGATGGCTAGATCAAAGTTGGTCCCAAATGAATATTTACCAAACATGACATCAGTGAGACAATATACAAATAAAATTGTCTTAAAATGATACTGCTGTAGCAAAATACTTAAAGAAAATTTCCTAAAATACT
>NW_011888786.1:12183190-12203797 GCF_000151845.1 Pteropus vampyrus
TTCTAAATAAAACCTTTCCTAAACACTTCAACTTTATCATTTTTATTTTTTCTCTGACAACTAACCTCAGGGTAATTTAGATTCAGTATCATTCGGTTTATCACTTATAGGTATTAAGCCTATTTTAGAATTTTTTCACATTTTATAGGTTTTCTTTTCAACAAGATTGTTAGTTCCTTGAGGACAAACCATCCACTTCAAATTTTTATATTTCATCTCAACATACATCACACCCCCAACACAGACAGTAGGGTGATTGATGGCTAGATCAAAGTTGGTCCCAAATGAATATTTACCAAACATGACATCAGTGAGACAATATACAAATAAAATTGTCTTAAAATGATACTGCTGTAGCAAAATACTTAAAGAAAATTTCCTAAAATACTACTCCACAATTATATTTTTATAAATGGCTTGTGTTGTGAGACACTAAGTATATAATGAATAAATATATATTCTATTTCCATATTCTTTAATAAATTATCTGAAATCATATGATAAGCTGCTTCTGAAATGGTTTCTAATGGTCCCTGCCTCCTGGTATTTATGCTTTCATGGAACCCTTCCTCTTGGTATGCTTCTAATGAATAGAATATGACCAAAAAAATGGGATGTCATTTCTGAAATTAGGTTAAGAATATATATATTCTTATATATATTCTCCCTCTCTCTCTCTCTCTCTCTCTCTTCCTTCCCACTTGCTCTGATGCAAGGAACTAAGGGCAGCCTATCGCCAACAGACAGCAAAGAACTGAGACTTCCCACTACAACGGTTTCATAAGGAATTCAGTATCATGTGAATGAATTTTAAGGGGCCCTTTCCCTAGCTGAGCCTTGAGACGACCAGTGCTGAGCCAACTCCGTGATGACAGCCTGTGAGAGACCCTGAGATAGAGAACCCAGATTCTCCTGATCCAAAGAGCCAAAGAAACTGTGAGGTAATAAATGTTATTTCAAGCCACTAAGTTTCTGGTAATTTGTTACACAGCAATAGATAACTAATAGAAGTCATAATTAGAAATAACAGTGTTTGATCGATTTATATTTCATAGTTTTATGGGGTATAATTGGATATGATAAAATGCATATTATGTGTTCAATCTGACAATTTTTTTCAAATGTATATACCTGTACAATCATCACCACAGTCAAAATAATTGAACACAACAATCATGTCCAAAGTTTTCTCATGTCCTGTTATAATTTCTATGTCCTCTCCTGCCATTCCTCTGCCTGTCCACAGGGAACCGCTGACAGCTTTTTGTCAGTGTAGATTAGTTTGCATTTTTCAGAATTTTATATAAATGGAATCACATAGTATGTACTCTTTGTTAATCTTACATTTTTACTTTGTATAATTATTTGAGAATGCAAATTGCATGTATTAAGAAATCACTACTTTTTATTGATGAATAGTATTGTATGAATATAGCACAATCTATTTATCCATTCAAAAGTTGATGGACACTGAGTGGTTGCCAGTGTCCAGATACTATAAATAGATCTGCTAAAACATATTTGCACATTGCTTGTATGGTTATACATTTTCATTTCCCTTGAATGAAAATCCAAGAGTGGAAAAGCTGATTTATATGGTAGGTATATGTTTCACTTTAAAAAAAAAAAAATTGACAAAGTTATTTCTAAAGTGGTTTTACCATTTTATATTACAGTGTATGAGAGTTTCTGTGATTCCATGCCTTATTGGCATTTGGTATGGTCAGTGTGGTATTTTTAAAAAATATAAATTCTATACTTCTAGGGAATTGGTCTAGATATAACACATGACAATATAGATCCACTGGATCATGAAAAAGATGATTCAGATTTCTAGGATAAATTTTCCTTAAGTATAATTTCTGCTCAAAAAAAAAAGGAAAAATAGGATAATTGTGTTTATTTTAAGGGACTCATGCTAGAAACATACTACTCCAACTTGAAAACACGTATCCATCTTTGTCTTTCATCTCCTGCTGGTGAAATTGATAAGAGTATCACTCTCACTTCTTCTACATGACATGACTTATTGCAGTTTACAGTAGAAGGTAAACAAATTTAACAGCTTCTACCACCCCAAAAAACAATTATCGCTAAGTGATAGTTTCTTTGAATGATTGGTAGAGACCTCTGGGCAAGTAGAATGAGAGAACAAGCTCAATAATCTTTTTTGTTTTTTTTTTAATTCCCATGAAGTACTTCAATTGAAAAGTTTAGGACGTACTGGTCAAAAATACAAATAAAATATCAGCTACTTTATATATATATTGCAAAGTGTTTACCATAACAAGTTTAGTTAACTTTCATTACCTCACATAGTTCTCTTTTTTTTCCTTGTGATGAAAACTTTCAAGATCTACTCTCTCAGCAACTTTCAAATATAAAATACAGTACTGTTCATTATAGTCATTATGTTATACATTACATCCCCAGGACTTATCTTATAAGTGAACTTTATACCTTTTGACCACCTTTACCCACTTCTCATCTCCCATTCCTATCTCTGGCAATCACGATCTGTCTCTGTTTCTACAAGTTCAATTATTTTAGATTCCACATATAAGTGAGGTCATTAATCTTTATCTGACTTATTCACTTAGTATAATGCCCTTGAGGTCCATCTATGGTATCACAATGGCAGTATTTCCTACTTTTTTATGGTTGAATAATATTTCATTGTTTATATATCACAATTTCTTTATCCATCCATCTGCCAATGAACACAGGTTGTTTCCATGTCTTGGCTACAGTAAATAATTCTCTTAAGAACATGGGTGTGCAGGTATCTCTTCAAGATAGTGGTTTTGTTGCCCTCAGGTATATACCCAGAAGTAGAATGAATGAATCACATGGCAGTTCTATTTTTAATTTAATGGAAACCTCCATACTGTTTTTCGTAGTGACTGTACCAACTTACACTCCCAATAACAGTATAGAAGGGTTCCTTTTCTTCACATCCTCATCAACACTTGTTATTTTTTGTCTTTTTTTGTTAATAGCCATTCTAACAGGTGAGCTGGTATCTCACTGTGGTTTTGATTTGCCTTCCCCTGATGATTAGTGATGCTGAGAACCTTTTCATGTACCTGTTGACCATTTAAATGTCTTCTTTTGAGAAATGCCTATTCAGGTCTTTTGCCTATTTTTTAATTTTATTGTTTCTTTGTTTGTTGTTAAGTTACGTATGTTCTTTTATATTTTGGATATTAACTCCTTATCACATATGTGGTTTTCAAATACTTTCTCCCATTCTACAGGTTGCCTTTTCATTTCATCGATCATTTCTTTTGATGTGCAAAAGCTTCTGTGTTTGACATAGTCTGACATGTTATTTTTGCTCTTCTTACTTATGCTATTGGTATCATATCCAAAAAATCATTGCCAATGTCAAGGAGATGTTTCCCTACGTTTTCTTCTAGGAGTTTCATGGTTTCAGTTCTTACCTTTGGGTTAATTTTTGTGAGTAGTGTAAAATATGGGGTCTAGTTTCATTCTTCCACATGTGAATATCCAATTTTCAAGCACCATTTATTGAGGAGATTCCACTGATTATTCTTGGCTTCCTTGCCAAATATTAGTTAACCATATATGTATGAGTTTATTTCTGAGCTTTCAATTCTGTTTTATTATTCTATGTATTAATTTCCATGCCAGTGCCATACTGCTTTCATTACTATAGCTTTGTAATATAGTTTGAAATCTGTAAGTGTAAGGCTTCCAGCTTTGTTCTTTTTGCTCAAAATTGCTTTGAACAATCAGAAACTTTTATGGTTCCAAATATATTTAAAAAGTATTTGTTCTATTTCTGTACGAAATGCCCTTGAAATCGTGCCAGAAATTGCATTTAATCTATAGATAGCGTTGAGTAGTATGGACATGTTAGCAATATTAATTCTTTCAATTTATGAACATGGGCTATCTTTCTATTTATTTGCATCTTAAACTTCTTTCTATGTCTTATAGTTTTCAGTGTACAGCTTTTATGTTGTTGATGCTATCGTAAATGGAATTGTTTATTTCTTTCTCAGGTAATTCATTTTTAGTGTATAGAAATGTTATTGACTTTTGTATATTGATTTTGTATACTATAACATTATTGATTTGTTTTTTGGTAAAATCTTTAGGATTTTTCTCTATATAAAATCATGTCATCTGCAGAGACCATTCTACTTTTTCCTTTCCCAATTACATACCTTCTATTTCTTTTTCTTGCCTGATTGCTATGGTGAAGATTACTGATATTATATTGAATATAATTGGTAAGAGTAGATACTTTTTTCTTGTTTCTGATCCTAGAGGAAAAGTTTCTAATCTTTCACCATTGAGTATAATATTAGCTGTGGGTTTATCATATATGGCCTTTATTATGTTGAGGTACACTTATTCTATATCCACCTTGAGAGTTTTTATAATGAATGCATGTTAAATTCTGTAAAAAGCTTTTTCTACATCTATCAAGATGATCCTGTAATTTCTATCTTGTAATCTATTAATGTGATTTATCACATTTTTTGATTTGCAAATATTGAACATCTTTGTATCCCAGGGATGAATTCCACTTTATCATGATGTAAGAGGACTTGACTAAATAAAATTATAAATGAAGGAAGAGACATTACACCTGATACCACAGAAATACAAAAGGTCATAAGAGACTATGATGAACAACTACATGCCAATATATTAAACAACCTAAAAGAAATGGATAAATTTCTAGAAACATACAACCTACCAAGATTTATCATGAAGAAATAGAAAATCTGAACAGACCAATAACAAGTAAGGAGATTGAATTAGTAAAAAAAAAAAAAAAAAAACTCTCAAGAAGGAAAAAAAAAAAAGCCCAGATGGTTTTGCTGATAAATTTTACCAAGTATTTAAAGAAGAAATAATACCAATTCTTCTCAAACTTTTTCAAAGACTTGAAGAAAAGTGAACACTCTCAGACTCATTTCATGAGGCCAGAATGATCCTGATACCAAAGTCAGATAAGGACACTACAGGAAAGAAAACTACAGGCCGATGTCCTTGATGAAAATAGATTAAAAATTCTGAAGAAAACACTAGCAAACCAAATTCAGCAGCACATTAAAAGGAGCATACACTATGACTGGCTAATTTTTATTATTGCAACTTTCAGTTTCTGCATTATTAGCTCTTGTAATAAGACTAGATTTGTTTGTTTTCTGTGACTCATTTTATTGTGGTAGAGTTGAGTAAGATATCTTATAAATACAAATATATTTGGACATATTTTTCTAAATTGTGTATACAGGTACTGTTCTAGCCTGAGTCCCTCAAAAAAAAAAGGATAAAAAACTGAGTATAAAAATTAGTGAAATTGGGAAAGATGAGAGGCATTGCATTGGTTTCTTGATGAGGCTTGAAGCAACACAGCAAATCAATGGCAGATTTGTCCATGCAGCCAAGTGGTACATATCCAGATAGGCTAAATGTAGAGACCATGTCTAGAGTAATCTTCGGGAGGGATAGAGGAGCTGGGTACATCTACCCAGCTCCGACCTATTGCCTATTTCCATTAGTCAAATTTTTTTCTGACAGTAGGCTAACTCCACTGCATTTCTGGCTAAAGAGGCCTCTCAAAACCTAGTTATGCACTTCTGGGTGCTGCATTTTGTTTAGGTCTTGGAGGACACAAAAATCTGAGTGTGGAGCTAGCAAGCCTAGATGGTAAAACTCCACAGATGGGATTAGAGTTGCTTATTCAGCAAGCCAATATCTGAAGGTTCTTGAGGCAATGCCTGAGGAATCCAAAGAAGTACATAAGTGTATTATGAAATTTTTATAAACCATGAGTATTTAAAATGTAATAAAGCAACACAATTTTTGTGTGTATATGCATCAGCATCACCCATAAATCTTGGTTAAATCCCATATAACCGAATGAGGTGATTCTGACACTCATCAGGGGAAATCACAATTTAAAAAATACTCAAAGTAGTTTTGAGATATAAATTATTATCTCTTAATTTACTTGTTTGAAGAGAGATTTTTTATTATATATATTTTTTAAAGAATGGACGGCTTCACATAGATATCTTTTAAAATATTTTTGTGACTTTTTTTAGTTCTTCAAAAAAAGAAATAATTCTAATGAATCCTACAATTAAATAAACAGTATATATTTGTCTATTGTTTTACCCAATACAGACACACACATGCATAAAGCTACACGATGTTAAGCACATATATAAAGTTGTTATTGTCAATATACAAGAAACATTTGGTAAGACCAAGGCCATTTTAATTATAACATCATCTAGGCAACTGAAATTAAACTAATTTTTTTTAAATTTTAATTAAACATCTGCCAATTTTTCAAGCATATCCATTGTATATAAAAAAGTACACCTGTGTATCGTATTTTCCTAAAGTTCATTAGGGATTGACCCACTATTTTCTATTGACTCAAGGAAAAAATAAATCAGAATGATAATTTGTTTTAATTCCAACCTATTACTCTACATACCAATTAAAATTAGAACACTGTGTTTTGATTTTTGTTGGCTTTAATTTTAGTTTGTAAGCTGAATAATTTTTTTAAAAGCACATTTTCATTCTATTTTAAAATAAACAAGTATGTCACTGAATTTGATTGTACACATATATACAAAGGCTGTCATTTTGTCTTCAAGTCTTCATTTAAAATCTCAATCCTTTTGTGGAAAATAGTTTCAATCTAAAAAAATCATGATCTACCCACAGCAAAACAATAAAGAAAAAAAGGCACTTCGTTTTTTTCAAGGGAGAATGTCAACTCTCTATATAGGAAAACTTAATTGGTTGCAAATATTGATTCAGAATCTCCAACATTCAGCAGGATATGATGCAGATAATTTTAAGTCCATATTAACTTTTTCGAGTAGAATTTCCTTCTTATATAAAGTATTTAAAAATAATATACTTTGGGTTTTGAAAAGTATTAAGCTTTGATCAATAAATGAACCATTGTTTTCATGTCTCTAGTAACACAGTGGTTTTTACTTTTTGAGCTCTTTTTTGCTACTTTTAAAATATTTTTATAGATTTGCAGTACTTAATTCAGTATCATGAACCCTATATATTTAAAAAATAGCAACTGATGAAAATGATGATGATAATGATAATAATGATGATGTGCTTATGATTTTAGTAGCTTTCGCATGCAGTTTTTGAGAAATTCTTAGTATTTAGAGCATTGCTTTTTCTTTTAATAAGAACCTTTTGCTATTCCCATAATTTACATAGGCTTTGAATCATCTACATATCAAATTTTGCATTTGTATTCCAGAACTTCAGTTTCTAAATGTATATAGAAAAGCCCTAAATCATCATTTTCCTATTTTAGATCCTTATTTTTAAGATTTGATTATTAAAAAAGGAGCACTTGACTATTTTGGATCTACAGATACATAGGATTTTCTAAGTGACTGTGAATTCTTCATGGAATCTTCATTTGGTAAAAACCAATCTGCTCTTCTTTGAAAGAAAAAAATCACCCTTTACAACTGTAAAATACTATCATGTAGAATTTAATGACATTTCTATGATATATATATTTTTTTTCCTACAACTCCATACTGTCCTAGTAGGAGCATCTCACTTCCACAGTCAGAAGTTAGGGGTACAGACAGCCTTAGACAATTCTGCCTCTGCCACATATATATGTAATGTACATATGGGACATTCAGCAAGTTACTTAGCTAACTTTTGTTTCAGTTTCTTTATACATAAAGAAGAAATAATAGGGTTATTCTGAAGATTAAATTAATGAATATGTGGAAAACACTTAGAAAAATATTTGGCAAATACCTAGTGCTATGTAAGTGTAGGCTTATATCCTGTTTTATATTATTTTTTACTGTCATTTTGTCTGTTGTTCTCGTATTGACTTAAAGTACAATATTTGATAAGAACATAGGCCATGCTTTGAATAACACAGAAAAGGAACACTATCAAACTATACATTCCATGCTATGTATACTTGAGGTCTGCCTTTACAATTTAGTAAGTCCAAGTTGAAATGGAAAAATTTGGCCAACATACACTTTTTAAATTATTTATCTAATATTACTCATCCAATATTACTAAACCTTAAGTGAATTAATAAATCATTCTTCTTGAATTGAAACATTAATTATATAGTACTATCATGCACTCAACAAATATGTATTAAGCACTGATTATGTGCTAAGCAGTGTGTTGGACTACATAGAACTTACCCTAATGACTTTTGAAATCTACTCATTCAAATATACATGTAAGGAAAAAATTACAATACAAGTTAGAAATGATGTTCTCTGTGGGCACATAGTGATAGAAGGAATGCTTTCTCAGTAGAGGAATGGCTGGAAAAGAGAGTCCTAAAAAGCTCTATAGGAGAATATGCAATAAATGCTATTCAGTACCAGACAAATACCTCATTCTCAATATTCAGTCAGTCAAGAAAACTGATTGATTTTTTCTTCGAACTGTCTCTCCTCATATTTTCTACCCTCCCTCCCTTATACCCCAATTACAAATTCGTGCTACTAATTCCTATGATTAGTTCAAAAATTCTTAGCTGGCTTTGCTGGTTTTAGCCTCAGCCATATCGAATTAACCATTCTACAAACAATTAACAATACTACACCTAACCTCTTCAAATGCTACATACATCATGCTTCTCCTTAAAACCAAAACCTTTCTTTGGGTCTAGTAAATCAAATCTGAGCTGTTTGGCTTTATTTTTAAAACCCATAACCATCTAATCTTACTTGGCTTTTCAAATATATTTCTTCCTCTATAAGCCAATATAGACCTTCCACTGAAGTTGGAATTAATCCCTTATTATCACGAAGTTAGTTTGTGATAAATGAGACAGGGTTTTTTCAGTGTTTCTATCTCTCCGTGAATAATCCTCTTGTACCTATTCAACATTCCACATACTGCCATTTGTTAAAGATCCAGCTGAAGTGCCACTCTCTGCTTAAAATTTCCTAATGACATCATTCCTCACTGGCTTTCCCTATCTCTGGCTATTCTTAAACTATTGCACAGAATATAGCATATTGTTATGTGTTATGTTAAGAGAGGAAAGGAAGCATCTGAAAAATGCAAAGAAAGGGCTTGGAGAAATGTCCAACTCAGTGGATTATAGATTAACTACACTCTATAGATCTCTGAATGGCCTTCTGGAAATTCTTGTCACACCTACAAGAGAAAAGATCTGTAAATAGGACTGGTGGTCCAGTAATTCCTTCCTCCTTGCAGCCCCCGTCTGAAACTCCCCTCCCTATCCTGAGTCACAAGGCACACAAAGAACCTCAGACAAAGGAACCACGCACCCTTTGCATGGACACTGCAGAGGTATACAAGCTGTAAGAAATCTAACCAGGGCGAGCTCGTGCTCGGTGCTATTAAGCTCACGTGCTCCGCCAGCATTAACAAAGTTGTCTGAGTGTCCAATTTCCTTCATCGGGTATCGCCTCCTGCAACAATATGTTGGCTTCCTCGCTGTTGAGAATAGGATTTACAGTTAACAAGTGGTGTGTAAATACAAGACAGTAGAGCCTCTGTCATCCTGGGTCCATGAACATCAACTTGGAGTATGGTCTCCTATCTTCTTATGGTAGACATGTAATATGAATGAGAAATAAATGTTTACTGAAGTAATTCTCAAACATATCAGAATTCCTTTTTTTCAAAAAAAAAAAAGAATTCCTTTTTTCTCTTAGAAACTACTGTGGACTCTAAAGAGTTTTTGTTTTTGTGGGTTTTACCTACTAATAATTACTGTATTTCAAATCTGGAGGAAGATGGCAGACTAGGTAAAAGCAGAATATAAAGGATAATATAAAGGAGCCACATAGAAGTCCGTAGGCGGGGCAAAATCTCGAATCAGGCTAGACCCACATCCGCAAGTAGTGGAGGAACACATGGAGGGAGAGCAGAAGCTCTCCTGAAGGAGAGCGGGGTCCTGGCCTCAGTTGGACACTCCCTAGCCTAGGGTCCCAGCCCAGGGAAGAAGAGATTCCAGTAACTCTAACTATAAAAACCAGAGGGCATTCTGGCTGTCTGGGTGAGACGGAAGGAGACTGAAACCCTAGATGCCCCTTTGAAGGGCCTATGCATAGGCTTTTTGAACTGTGGGCACTCATCTGAGGCACCAGTAGTGGGTCAGAGGCTCACACAAGATTCATACTGAGAAGTCTGCATTACCTGCGCCAGAATGAGGGCTGGACGGGCAGCAACCAAAGAGCCTTAGTCCAGGCCCCCTACTGGGCATTCTATTGAAAGCACCAGCTTGACTGTGCAGACCCCTCCCACACAGGGCCATTAGGAATCTCTGGCAAGAGGGGATCAGCCCGCTCCACACAACCTGCAGATTGCCCTGGGCTTTTGTTGCTGGTTGGCTGCCACACTCTGCACCCATTCAGGACCAAACATTCACAGCTGGCATCCAGCTCTGTGAGCACCCATTTTAGAGACAGTTCTAGGCAGATCAATGATGCCAACAGGAACTTGGACAGATCTCAGGAATCTGTGGGCCAGTCCCAGACCACAGCTGGTCTTGCTGTGATCTAGGACTCTAGGACTTTTGTGGAAATATGCAAATAATTACCGAAATTGCAGCAGGACTGAGGCTGTATGGATCTGAAGGCCATTTGACTTCCTGAGAACATGCCCCATCCATCCTACTAATTGGCCCAAGAGGCCCATTGACAGTCAACCACCAAATAGGCAACAAACTTTGGCGAGTACAGTGGAGCACTACAGGAAAATCAATTGCAGGCAGATCTCTGCTGCCTGCAAGAGTTGCAATATTGCATCAGGGGAGCAAAGGGTTCTGTGGGAGTGCCCCAGATGGCAGCTGGTCTTATTGTGATTTGTAACTACAGCAGGAATATTTGGGCACAGAAGTTGAAGCAAAACTGAGGCTGTATTGGCCTGACGGCCCTTGTCTCCCTGAGATCCTGCTTCACCCAAGCTACAAAGTGCCTGCAGCCCATTGACAGGCAGCCTCCACTGCCCTGCTTGGCTCTGGGATTGTGCATTCTGCACAGGCAACAGACCTTGACTAGCGCAGTGAGTGCATTTTGTGGAAAACAGTTGTGGGCAGACCACTGCTGCCTATAGGAGCTGCAATATCTCTTGAAGGGATCGCAGGGTCTGTGGGACGGCTCCAGACAGCAGCTTGTCTCCCTATGATCTATGACCACTGTGGGAACGTGCAGGCACAGAAATTGCAAAAAACTGAGGCTATTGGCCTGACGGCCCTTGACTCCCTGAGCTCCTGCCCTATCCGATACACAAAGTATCTGCCACACATTGATGGGCAGCTGCCCCTGCCCTGAGATGGCACGTTCTGTGCAGTCAACAGATCTTAGCCAGGAAAGTGAGCAAAGTTCGGGGAATACAGTGATGGGACGATCACTGCTGCCAGCATGAGATACAGTATCACTTGGGTAAATCTCAGGAGTTTTGTGGGCCCATCACAGGCGACAGTAAGTCACAAAATAATACCTGACTTTAGTGGGAGCCTGTATCCCAGAGTTGGCGGCAAATTTGGTACAGTGTAGGCCTGACGGTCCCTTGCATCCCTGAGATGATACCCCACCTAACCTACAAATTACCTGTGGCAAGCCTGCTCTCAGGAAACCCTGTGCTTTCCTTGGGTCATGAATTCAACAGCAAACAACAGCACTCAGTTCGTGAGGCCAAAAAAAAGCCCTTTCATCCGAGAGGAGCATTCAGTGGAGAGCTACAAACTTATGCCCACAAGCTTCAGTAAGTCTAAAACAGAGCGTGGGTGTTTGCAGGCCTGAGATGGGCAGCAGCTGACCTTCCTATGATTGGAAACTTGTAGAGGAAGCCACAGAGACAGTGCTGGCATGCAAACTGACATTGCAATGACAGGGGAAATTTACTCAATAGATCCAGGATATTACCTGGATACTTACACCACCCAACACATATATCACCCAGAGGCTCTTCTAGTTTCAGAAACTTAAAACTGAAAGGCAATGTCAGGCCTTGAGGAGCACTGGTCCCTCTGCTGAACTGCCTTTCGTCAGGACAGGGGATAACGAACCACTGCCTACAGCATTGTTTCTTCCACTTACCTATAGATCCAGCATAGGTATCAACCATCTGCAGATCACTTTGTAGCTCCTCCCAGGTATCCCTGAGCAATTAAAGGCAGTGGCTGGGGAGCCCCTCCCAAGGGGCCACAAAACCAACGCATCCGGAAGCTGGTACTACACCACAGTGGAGCAACTCCTGACTAGCAGTACACACAAGGGATGGTTATAACAAGAACACAAGCCTGCTAGGGCAAATCCCACTCAGTGGGGTCAGTGGGGTCAGCCCTCACACAGCAACTCTTACTCTGTGGGTGCAGCCAATTCCCACAAATAGTCAGCCTGAGCATTAATCCTATCCACTGATATACAAAAAACAAGAAAGGCTTGGTGACAACAGAAGATCGCACACAACCCACACAAAAGATCATGTACAGAGCCCGTGCATAGGAGATCAGGGAGAGTGCACCACTGGGCCACACAGGACACCTTCCACATTAGGCCATCTGGCCAAGGCTGAGAGACGAAACAATTATTCCTAACACATATAAATGAACGCAGGCTAATAAAATGAGAAAACAAAGAAACATGCCACAAATGAAATAACAGGAGAAAATTCCAGAAAATAAGCTAAATGAAATAGAGGCAAGCAACCTACTAGAGACAGAGTTCAAAATAATGGTTATAAGGATGTTCAATGAACTTAGGGGGAGAATAGATAAGCACAATGAGACCCTCGACAGAGAGATAGTAAGCACAAAAAAAGACATAGAAACCATAAAAAAAAAAAAAACCAGACAGAAATGAAGAATACAATAACTAAAATAAAGAATATACTAGAAGGATTTAACAGTAGATTGGACAAGGCAGAAGATCCAATCAGCGAACTAGAAGACAAGGTAACAGAATACACCCAATCAGAACAACAAAAAGAAAAAAGAATTTAAAAAAATGAGGATAGTTTAAGAGACCTCTGAGACAGCATGAAGTGTAAAAATATCCGGATCATAGGAGTACCCGAAGGAGAAGAGAGAGAGCAAGGGATTGAGAATCTATCTGAAGAAATAATGACAGAAAACTTCCCTAATCTGGCAAAGGAATTAGACACACAAGTTCAGGAAGCACAAAGAGTCCCAAACAAGAGGAATTCAAACAGACTCAGATGAAGACATATCATAAGTAAAATGCCAAAGGTCAAAGACAAGAGAGAATCTTAAAAGCAGCAATAGAAAGGTATTAGTTACTTACAAAGATACCAGCATAAGAATGTCTGCTGATTTTTCAATTGAAGCTTTGCAGGCCAGAAGGAACTAGCAAGAAATATTCAAAGCTATGAAAAACAAGAGTCTGCAACTATGCATATTCTACCCACCAAGGCTTTCAATTAAAATGGAAGGTGAGATAAAGAGTTTTCCAGACAGGGAAAGGCTTAAGGAATTCATCACCAACAAGCCAGTATTACAAGAAATGTTAAAGGGATTTCTGTAAAAAGAGAGGGTAAAAAAGAAAAAAGAAAAACCAAATAACGAATAATAAAATGGCAGTAACCATGTACTTATCAGTAATCACTTTAAATGTAAATGGATTAAATGCTCCAATCAAAAGACTGAATGGGTAAAAAAAAAAACAAGACCCATGCATATGCTGTCTACAAGAGACCCATTTCAGATCAAATGACACTCACAGACTGAAAATGAAGGGATGAAAAAAAATATTTCACGCAAATGGAAATGAAAAAAAAAAAAGCCAGGGTAGCAATACTTATATCAGATAAAATAGACTTTAAAACAAAGGCTACAATAAGGGACAAAGAAGGGCATTACATAATGATAAAGGGATCAACAAATCAAACATATATGCACCCAACAAAGGAACACCAATGTACATAAAGCAATTATTGACTGACGTAAAAGGAGAGATCAACAGTAATACACTCATAGTAGGAGACTTTAACATCCCATTGGCACCAATGGACAGATCTTCCAGACAAAAAATCAACAAGGAAAAAGTGGGCCTAAAAGACACACTAAACCAGATGGACTTAATAGATATCTTCAGAGCATTTTACCCTAAAGAAGCAAAATATACATTATTCTCAAATGCAAATAGAACATTTTCCAGGATAGATCACATGTTAAGACACAAATCGAGTCTCAATAAATTTAAGAAGGTTGAAATTGTACCAACCATCTTTTCCAATCACAGTGGTTATGAAACTAGAGATCAACTATAAGAAAAAAAATGGGAAAATACACAAACACATGAAGGCTAAATAACATGCTACTAAACAATGAATGAGTTATTAATGAGATCGAGGAAGAAATCAAAAGTTATCTAGAGACAAATGAAAATGAAAACACAACAAATCAAAATCTATGGGACACAGCGAAAGCAGTCCTAAGAGGGAAATTCATAGCAGTACAGGCCTACCTCAAGAAACAAGAAAAAGCTCAAATAAACAATCTAACCTTACTCTTAAAAGAACTAGAAAAATAACAGCAAACAAAGCCCAAGTAAGTAAAAGAAAGGAAATAATAAAGATCAGAGTGGAAATAAACAAAAGAGTCTAGAAAAATAATACAAAAGATTAATGAGACCAAGAGTTGGTTCTCTGAAAGGGTAAACAAAATTGACAGACTCTTATCCAGACTCATCAAAGAAAAAAGAGAAAGGACTCATATAAATAAAATCAGAAATCTACAGACTCCACAGAAATACAAAGGATCATAAGAAAATACTACAAGCAATTATACACTAACAAATTAAACAATCCAGAAGAAATGGACACATTCCTAGAAACATATAATCTACCAAGACTGAGTCAAGAAGAAACAGAAAATCTGAACCAACCTATTACTATCAAAGAAATAGAATCAGTAATCAAAAACCTCCCAAAAAACAAAAGTCCTGGACCAGATGGTTTCACAGGTGAATTTTACCAAACATTCAAAGAAGAATTAACACCTATTCTTCTCAAACTATTCCAAAAAATTCAAGAAGAGGGAAGGCTCCCTAACTCCTTTTATGAGGCCACCATTACCTTGATTCCAAAACTTGACAAAGACATTACAATAAAAGAAAATTATAGGCCGATATCGCCTATGAACATTCATGAAAAAATCTTCAACAAAATATTAGCAAACTGAATTCAGCAATACATTAAGAATATCATACACCATGATCAAGTTGGATTTATTCCTGAGATGCAAGGTTGGTATAATATTGCAAATCAGTTAATGTGATACATCACATTAAGAAATTGAAATATAAAAACCATGTGATCATATCAATAGATGTAGAAAAAGCATTCAACTAAATCCAGCATCCATTTATGATAAAAACTCTCAGCAAAGTGAAGATAGAGGGAACATACTTCAACATAATAAAGATCATATATAATAAACCTACAGCTAACATCATACACTATGAGGAAAGGTTAAAAGTGTTTTTCTAAAGGTCAGGAACAAGACAAGGATGCCCACTTTCACCACTCCTCTTCAAGATTGTATTGGAAGTAGGACAAGAAAGCAGTAGGACAAGAAAGAGAAATAAAAGGTATCTGAATTGGACAGCAGTAGGACAAGAAAGAGAAATAAAAGGTATCTGAATTGGAAAGGAAGAAGTAAAACTCTCGCTATTTGCCGATGACATGATACTATACATAGAGAACTCTAAAGATTCCACCAAAAAACTGTTAGAATTGATCAATGAATTCAGTAAAGTAGCAGGTTACAAAATAAATATTCAGAAGTCAGTGGCATTTTTATACACCAATGATGAACTTTCATAAAGAATAATCACGAAAACAATCCCATTTACAATTGCATCAAAAACTATAAAATACCTGAGAATTGAACTAACGAAGGAGGTAAAAGACCCGTTATCAGAAAACTATAAGTCATTGAAAAAAGAAATTGAAGAAGATATGAATAAATGGAAGCATATACCATGTTCATGGGTAGGAAGAAGAATCAATATCATTAAAATAGACATACTACCCAAAGCAATCTATAGATTCAATGCAATCCCTATTAAAATACCAATGGCATTTTTCAGAGAGCTAGAACAAAAAATCCTAAAATTTATATGGAACCGTAAAAGACCCCGAATAACCATGGCAATCTTGAGAAAGAAGAACAAAGATATCACACTACCTGATATCAAACTATACTATAAGGCTACAGTAATCAAAACAGCATGATACTGGCATAAAAACAGATACGTTGATCAATGGAACAGAATAGAGAGCCCAGAAATAAATCCACCCCTATATCCTCACTTAATATATGACAAAGAAGGCAAAAATATACAATGGGGTAAAGAAAGTCTCTCATAAATGGTGTCGGGAAAATTAGACAGATACTTGCAAAAAAAAAAAAAAAGAAAGAAACCGGACCATCTTCTTAAACTGTATACAAGAACAGATTCGAAATGGAGTAAATACTTAAATGTAATACCCGAAAATATAAAACTTCTAGGAGAAAACATAAGCAGTAAACTCTTTGATATTACCAACAGTAATTTCTTTTTGGATATGTTTCCCCAGGCAAGGGAAACAAAAGAAAAAATAAACAAATGGTACTACATCAAACTAAAAAGGTTTTGTACAGCAAAGGAAACCATCAACAAAACAAAAAGACAACTAACTGATTGGGAGAAGATGTTCGTTAATGGTACATCTGATAACAACTTAATATTCAAAATATATAAAGAATTTATACAACTCAATGACAAAAAAACAAATAATCCAATTAAAAAATGGGCAGGAGTGGTCTACAGTCATGCCACCCTGAACAAGCCCGATGTCTGATCTCGGAAGTTAAGCGGGGTTAGGCCTGGTTAATATTTGGGTGGGAGACCACCTAGGAAAACCAGGGGCTATAGACATAAATAATAATAATTAATTAATTAATTAATTTTAAAAATGAGCAGAAGACCTGAACAGATATTTTTCCAAAGAGGAAATACAGATGGCCAATAGACATATGAAAAGATGCTCGAGGTCACTGATCATTAGAGAAATGCAAATTAAAACCACAATGAGATACCACCTCACACCTGTCAAAATGGCTATCATCAATAAATCAAACCAAGTGGTGAGGATGTAGAGAAAAGAGATTGCAAATTGCTACAGCCATTATGGAAAACAGTCTGGAGGTTTCTCAAAAAATTAAAAATGGACATACCTTTTGACCCACAATTTATAATAGCCAATAAATGGAAGCTACCTAAATGCCTATTAACAGACGATTGGATAAGGAAGTTATATACAATGGAATATTACTCAGCCATTAAAAAAAAAGAAATCCTACCATTTGCAATGACATGGATGGACCTAGAGGATATTATGCTGAGTGAAATAAGACAGACAAAAATAAATACCATATGATTTCCCTCATATGTAGAATCTAAGGAACAATAAGAGCAAACTAATCAAAAACAGACTCACAAATATAGAGGACATTCTGGGGATGGCCAGAAGGGAGGGAGGTTGGGGAGCTGGAAGAATGTGGTGAAGGATAAAAGAAGTACAAATTAGTAGTTGATAGATGGTCACGGGGATGGGGAGAATGGCATAGAGAATACAGTTAGCATTAATGTATTGGTTAGGTGAAGAGCCAGAGGAGAGAAAGAGCAATTAGGGAGATCATTTTAGAAACTATATAAATGTCTAATCAATGTACTCTATACTTGAAACTAATAAAATAAAATTTTAAAAAATTAAAAGTAAAAAATAAAATATTGTACATGTGTGTAGTAATGTCTTTAAAATGTTAGTAATAGCTATCTCTGAGTAATGGTATTACATGTAATTTTTACTTTCTTCTTTATACCTTTATATATTATATGAACTTTTTAGAATGAGCATGCATTACTTTTTTAAATAAAATAAAGCTGTCTTCATATTAAAAAAAGAAAAAAATAACAATTACTATATTTGAAATTGAAAGAAAAATTTATTAAATTTTAAACTTTTTGGTAATTTAAAATAATATATTTATGTAAAACAAATATATATTTTATATTTATATAAAAAAGCAAAACCAGTAAGAATAGTTGCATTTATTTCCATTTTAAAACTTTTTTATATCTGCCTTAATAGAATATAACTGAATTTTCTTATTATAATTCAATCAGTAGTGGAAGAGAGATGTGTTTTAAGCCTTTCAGGTAATTATGGATCTTACTCTATTATGTTAGACCAAATTATTCAGCAAGTAAGAATGAGAACTGATAATAAATCTAAAGCCATAACAATGAATTTTTCATATTGTTACATTAAAATCTGTCATCTTGTATTTTGACTGGGTCTTTTACTGAGGTATAATTTTAAAACATCACATATTGGCCATATGAAAAAAATGGTTTACTGAGTCATGCATATCTTCCAGTTTTTGATATTTTTTAATTCAATATTAAAAATAATGACTGTTAATATCATCACCAATTTCATCTGTAAAATCTTTAGGTATTGAGGAGCTGTTGAGCTCACTATGGCAGGTATATAATTCCCAAAATTCTTTCATTTGAAATCTTAAAACATTATATAGGTAATAAAAAATGTCCGTTATTTTCCATGAAGCAACAGGCTCACTCTGTTCATTTATTTTAGAAAATGTCTGCCAAATACCCAATTTTAAATAAGCATAGTTTGTCAGGAATTCATTCCAGTAAAATGATGTTCCATGAAGGAAGTGCTAATTCATCTCATAACTCAATTTCACAAGTGCTTTTCCTAGAGAAATCATCATACTTTTTGTGTACAGTGGAAATACTTCGCATGTACTTCCCATTGCGTTACACAGAATATTAAAAATATATTTATATACCCAAGGGCCAAAATTTAATAAAATTAATAATCTTTTTTCTTTCATCAAGGACATTTTAAGTAAAATTATCTTTCTTTCTCCCTTTTGCCAGCACAATGTAGCAATAGTAACAAATGCATTGTCTAATAGTAGCCTACTTTGATGCCTGTCTTTATCCACAATGTTGGATCATCAGTGCAACTGTCAACAAGGTTAAAAGTCAATACTTTTAACCAAGATAATTTTTCTATTATCTTGGAACTAGTTGTGCCCTCACCAACACCATGAAAGAGTCACAGGGACTCCTGGGTGTCCATGGACCATACTTTGAGCATCACTTTGAGTTTCATTGTGTTAAACCATACGCTTAGGAGTTGCATGCTATTGCAAAGTAACCTGTGTATCCCTAATAATCATGAATGCAAAATCTTGGACAAAATATTAACAAACTGAATTCAACATTACATTAAAAAGGTTACAAACCATTACCAAGTGGGATTTATCCCTAGGAGGCAAGGATGGTTCAACATATGCAGATCAACAAAGGTGATAAACCACATTTACAAAATGAAGGATACAAATTCATGATCATCTCAATAACTGTGGAAAAATTATTTGACAAAATTTAACACCCTTCCAGGTAAAAAAAACTCAACAAATTAGGTGTAGAAGTAATGCACCGCAATATAATAAAAGCCATATTTGAAAAGCTCACAGTTAGTATTGTACTCAACAGCAAAAACTGAAAGCTCTTCTAAGATCATGAACAAGGCACAGATGCCCACTCTCACCACTTCTATTCAATATAACACTGGCAGTACTAGCCAGAAAATTCACACACACAAAGACACACACACAAAGAATAAAGCATCCAAACATCAAAGGAAGAACTAAAATGATCTCTGTTTGCAAATAATATGATAGGTAATTCTAAAAACTTCACAAAAAAGTAAACTAAAATTAACAAATTTAGTAAAGTTGCCTGATTAAAAAAAATCAGTTGCATTTTTATACACCAACAATGAACTATCCAAAAAGGAAATTAAGAAAACAATTCCATTTGCAATAGCATCAAAAAGAATAAAATACATAGAAATAAACTTAACCAAAGATGTAAGTAACTGTACACTGAAAACTAAAATACTGATGAAAGAAATTAAAGCAGACACAAATAAATGGAAAGAGTCATGGGAAGAACTGATACTGTTAATATGTCCACACTACTCAAAAACATCTACAGATGCAATATGGTGACATTTTTTCACATAAATAGAAAAAAATCTAAAATTTATATGGAACAACAATAAACCTAAATAGCCAAATCAATTTTAAGCAAGAAGAACAAAGAAGGAAGCATCACACTTCCTGATTTCAAACTATATTACAAATCTATAGTAATCAACATAGTATGATACTAACATAAAAACAGACATATAGACCAATGGAACAAAACAGAGAGACTAGAAATAAACCTCCACACATACAGTTAAATAATCTTTGACAAGGGTACCAAGAATACACAAGGAGAAAAAGGATAATCTTTTTACTAAATAGTGCTGGAAAAACTGTATATCCATATGCAAAAAAAAAAAAAAAAAAATTAATTATACCTTTATCTTGTACAATACACAGAAAAAAATTAACTCAACATAAATTAAAGACTTAAACATAGGATCTCAAACTATAAAACTACTAGAAGAAAATATAGGGGCATATCATTTCTTGGATATGACACT
>NW_011888786.1:12203847-12204172 GCF_000151845.1 Pteropus vampyrus
AACTCAACATAAATTAAAGACTTAAACATAGGATCTCAAACTATAAAACTACTAGAAGAAAATATAGGGGCATATCATTTCTTGGATATGACACTAAAAGCACAGGCAACTAGTAGAAAAATAGACAAGTGGGACTATATCAAACAACAACAACAACCAAAAAAAAAAAAATTCTCAGCAAAGGAACCAATCAACAAAATAAAAGAGCAACCCACAGAATGGGAGAAAATATTTTTTAACTATAAATCAGATAAAGGATTTGTATCTAAAAAATATAAGGAACTCCTACAACTCAAAAAACAAATAATCCAATTAAAATTGGTCA
>NW_011888786.1:12204222-12210732 GCF_000151845.1 Pteropus vampyrus
GTGACCTAAATAAACATTACTTCAAAGAAGACATACAAATGACCAAAAGGTAAATAAAAATGTGCTCAATATCACTAATCATCAGAGACATGCAAACCAAAACCACAATGACATATCACCTCGCATCTGTTAGAATGGCCTCCATTGAAAAGACAATAGATAACAAGTGTTGGCAAGGATGTAGAGCAAAGGGTGCCCTTATGCACTGTTGCTGGGAATGTAAATTGGTACAGCCACTATGAAAAACAGACTGAAGGTTTCCTAAAAACATTAAAAATAGAACTACTATATGATCCAGCAATCCCACTTCTGGATATATATGCAAAGGAATAGGAACTGGGGTCTCAAAGAGACATCTGTACTCCCATGTTCATTGCCACACCATTCACAATAGTCTAGATATAGAAATGACCTAAATCTATTAACAGATAAAAGGACAAAGAAAATAGGGCATATATACAATGGAATATCATTCAGGTTTGAAAAAGAGGGAAATCCTGTCATTGTGACAACATAATGAACCTGGAGGACATTATGCTAAGTAAAATATGCCAGTCATAGGACAAATACTACATGATATCACCTTTATGGGGAATCTTATAGAGTCAAAAACTCATAGAAGCATAGAGTCAAAGAGTTCTCATCACAAGGAAAAAACATTTTTTGTAACTATATGAGATGATTGATGTTAAACTTATTGTGTTAATTATTTCACAATATATGTCAAGCCATTATGCTATATACCTAAAATTTATACATTATTAAATGTATAAAAGTATTATGCATTAATAAAACTGGGATTGGGGGAAGAAACAGAGTAGAATTATAGTTGGCAGGGCCTGAAAGGAAGTAGAAATGGTACAAAGTTTCAGTTATGCAAAATGAATATGTCCTAGTGTTCTACTGTACAGTATAGGGCCTATAGTTAACAACACTGTATTGTACAGTTAAAATTTTGCTAAGAGGGTAAATCTTATGTTAAGCATTACAATTAATGATAACAATAATAATAACAAAGAAGTCAGGAAGAAACTTTTGGAGGTGATGGATATATTAATGGCATAGATTGTGGTGATGGGTCCATGGATGTATACTTTTTTCCAAATTCATCGAATTGTATGCATTAAATGTGTATAGCTTTTTCATGTCAATCATACTTTAATAAAGTGGTTTAGATACAGAGATACATGGGGGCGTGGGGAGAGATAGGGTGACTTTCCTTGAGATGATGACATTCGAGTAAAGGGTTGCCAAAAGGGAAGAAATTAACTTGTCGGTAGATGGAGGAAGCGTATTTCAGAGAGAGAAAACAACCAGTGCAAAAGCCCTGTATTAGAATTGCACAAGGCATGTTAGAGAAAGCAAGGCAGCCAACAGTGGTAAAAGGGCATATCAATGTGGGAGAAGGGTAGGAGATGGAGTCAGAGAAGTGAAATGGGTCTAGACCATGCAGGATTTGGGAGATGCCTGTATAATAACTTTGCCTTCTCCTCTGAATAAAAAGGTTAGAGGCATCGAATGGCTTTAGATGAATTATAGATGTCTTAAAAGGATCACTCTAGTTGCTACCAGGACTCTAATAACAGAATGAGGTGGATATAAGGTAAGCAACATTCTTTGCCTTATCTAGTGCCTAGTAGTGAGCATATTGTGGACGCTTGATAAAGTCTCATCGATTGATTGCATAGGTACTGTCATTTTTTCCATGCAAAGATTTTAATACTTTTTTTTTTTGTAATTATAGAGCAAGCCCTAATCAAATCATTCAACTAAGATAAATGTGAAGCATTGTTTTATGACTTCTTACTATATGGCGAATGTAGGTTAATGTTCTTGTTGCATAATTTCAGTTATTTCAAATATGCGTTCAGTACTACTCACTAACTTCCTGAACCCTCTCAAAGTTATTTACAACACATTTATGTACACTTTGTGCAACTAAATAACAATTTGTTTATAATACAAGCTGTGATGGGAGATGACATAAATATTTTAAAGAATCCTGTTCAAAAGTTCAAAGACCCATATTTGCTTTTATATGCCATAAACTAAATATAGAAAAATGAATTCATTGCAACAAAACGCATTTGAAAGAGAGCTTTCTGTTAGATGGCATCTCCCTTGCACATGCATAATGCTTTATAAATTTTGCATGTCCATGTCTTATACCCCTCCATGCTGCTGCTAGTGGTGAAAGAAGTTGCAACAGCCTTGAAGGAGACATCTTTATTAGTCAGGTTGCATTTCTCTAGAATTCTAAATCTATCTAACCCTTTCATATCAGTTACTATTTGCCTTAGCACTACCATTCGTATAACTCTCAACCTCGTTTCTTCCTCTCCTTCATTCACAAACATCTTCAACCTTTAAGTCTACTGATGTTTTTCTCTGAAAAATTTAAGTACTGATCCCTCTCTCTATATCCTTGCTATAATGATAACTACACAGCTGTACAAACTGCTTTTAATATTTCTCTAGTTGCAGTCCATATGACACACAACTGTCATGTCATGGTCTTTGTCTTTGACCATGTCACTGATGGTTCTGTTTCAGAGCAATATGTACATATAGTTCAAAACTATATATATGTGTATGTGTGTGTGTGTGTGTGTAGAGAGACAGAGACACAGAGACAGAGACAGAGACAAGGAGAAAGAGAAAGAGAGACAGACCGAGAGGCAGAAACAGAGAGAGATTGAGAGAACATATGGAAGGGAGAGAGAAAGAGAGGGAGATTTATTATAAGAATTGGCTCATACAGTTATGGAGCACAAGATGTCGCAAGCTGGAGAACCAGGAAAGTCAGTGCTATAATTCAGTCCGTGTCCAAAAGATTGAAACTCTTGGAGCTGATGACATAGGTCCCAGTCTGAGTCTGAAAGCCTGAGAACCAGAGTGTCAACGTCCAAGGGCAGGAGAAGTTAGATGTCTCAGCATAAACAGAAAAGGCAAATTTGCCCTTCTTCTATTTTTCTGTTCTACACAGGCCCTTAATAGATTGTGTGATGCCCACATGCATTGGTGAGAGCCTTCTTTTTTACTGAATTTACCAATTCAAATGCTAATCTCTTCCAGAGACACCCTCACAGGACCACCCAGAAATAATATCTTAACAGTTTTCTGGTCATCGATCATAGCCCAATCAAATTGATACATAAAATTAACCATCGCAGCCTTCAAGGAGAATTTTTCTGCCTATGAGACATAAAAAAGTAGATCCACTGCTGGCGGAAGCTGTCTCGATTATTTCTCAAAAGGGTTGAATCAATGAGTGCAATGATAACTTACCTCTCCTAGAAACATCTAAGAGATTTCATGAGTTTGAGAATTAAAAATTTTCCTTTGACTTCTTCAATTGTTGATCAAGACTTCCTCTTGTGTTACTAGGTATTCCTTCCTCTTTCTGCCAAGTTTTTGATAATCCCTGGCCTTTTCTGCCTTTGTTTCTCCCCTGGCTGTCCACCCATGCTTTCACTATCCCTCCTCTTTACCTAATATTTCCTTGCATCAACAGCTGTTTGACTAAATGCCCTAGACATAATTCACCTTAGCATTAATGACTTCTGCTTTCAGCACTACCACTTGAATCTACAACATCCACAGCTATATTATACCAGGCCCTACTCCACACATACTCCCAGGAACATGGAAACTTAATAAGTTATTAAATGGGGTCAGGTTCTTGGATGTAGTGCAAAAAGAAAGTTTTAGTTTATGTATGTTCTCTATTCACTGTTAAACTTAATTCAGTAAGAAAACATTGGCTATTTAAAGCAATATTTACTGAAAAAAATTCACTTACATGAGGTATTTTTGTCTCATAAATTAATATTTATAATAATTAATATTGTTGAGAATTTATTTGCCAGGGCTAGGTCTAAGGGCTTTACATGTGTTAATTCAATGAAACATCTCAATAACTTGCATATCAGACCTTGTATCAGCCCCGTTTTATAGAACAGGCACTCCTGCAAGCAGAAGCTTGTTTTTCAGAGCTGAAGAGATAGCTGACACAGTATAGACAATATCAGTTACAGCAACTAGAGTAAGAAGGGCAACTCTCATTTTACAATTCCTTAGCCACATGTAGTTATTGTTCCTCGATTCTAGAAAGGACATTATTCTCTCGTTACAGTGTAATCTATTACTTTCAAGAGTTTGCTCAAACCCAATCTCCATTTCTTTGTATGATTCTTTAGGCTCATTTTTTCTCACTTCATAGATAATTATTTAAAAATTAAATCCGTGAAAACAGGTCTTAGATTATGATGGGCTAAGTAAGGACTTAAAGAACACCTAAAGAATGCAGTAAAGTCATAGGCAGAGGACTGTCAGCAAATATTCTCAATTAAGTCAAAAATCCATATTATCTTTCATAGCAAAAGTGAGGCAGGTAATCAGAAGAAAGTCAAGTAATAAGGAAATGGGAAAAGGCTCAGCATCCAGTAGAAATTTCCAGCAGAAGAGACTGCATCCAGCAGAAGTTTGCAACTGAGATTCTCAGTCACTGTGAAATAAAGTACACGGAGAAATTCTGTTGCTGAAGAGAGCTGTCGGGGAATAAAGTCACAGGAAGGGCAAAAGGAACAGAATAGGATTCCAGCTGCTGGGGAAGATGGACACCTAGAGGTTACTCAGTAGCTAATCAACTGAGTTATGCCACAGAAGGACATACTAACAAGGAAACTGGACCCAAATCACCATGGTTCTGGAAGAATGGTGCTCAAAATCCAAGCCAGGATACAAAAACATTTATTCAATCACTAAACAAGGGCAATTAATATTTGTTCCATATGTCTCAGAGTTAGAATGATATTAAAGTTATAGATAGTGAGAAATAGTAGAAAGAGTCTTAAATTTAAGTCAGCATTCACCCATCCACTCATTCTTATTAAATATCTTATCTGCATCGTGCTCAAAGGATAGGTGGTGCTCTAGGCAGGAGGAAATATTCTCATCCAGAAAATCGGGAGAGCTGCTTTCTGACTTCACTTCCTCTACTGACCATGTGACCTTTGGAAAGTCAGGAGCTTCCAAGTGAGGGCAGTCAGGCTCGTTGCGGCATAAAGGCCCCATTTAACAGGAACTTTCTGCAAATTTGGAATTAAGTAGAGATCTGTGTACCCTAAGCATGATTTCTGGAATGTATGGGATCAGCTTAGATGCTAGAAGATTCTTCCAACAGGTAACTTTATCTACTCCTCTGTTAAAAATAAGCTCCTTTTCTGTTTCTCCTTCTCTGATAGAGGCTTCATGTTGTTTTTCCCTAAAATAATTGTTATTATATTTCAAAATAAATGGCTATAAATGACAGCTAATCAGAAATGTAGAAAGGAGTACTTGTCTTGGCACTAAATATTAACATTAAATCAGCCAAGCCAAAAACTGAAAGTTTTGAACCCTCGATTTAATTGAATGAAGACAAAATGCTATTGCCAGAAGACAAAGCTACAATTATGCACTTTAAACAATGGCTGAATTGTAATATCCAGGTATGAAATAGAAATTCTAATTAAAAGATTCCTATGATATTGCTACAGGTCCTTAAATTTATAAAGTTCCCAATAAATGCCCTTTGAATTTAAAATACACAATGAGATAATAGCTAACAGTCGATGAGAATGTTCCATGTTCAAGGCACTTTACTAAGGGCTTTAAAACCAGGAATTCATTTAATCCTTATAGCAACTCTATGAAGTAGGTAAACTTTACAAATAAGAAGCAAAAACAAACAAACAAACAGCAAATAAACTATGATACAGAGAAGCCAAGTAACTTGTTTAAGTTGGCACAGCTAACAAATTCAGGTACCACCCAGCATTGCCATGGCACATCATTGTTCTACTGGAGTCCTCTGAGCTAGCTGTGCGTCCCAGCATAGACTCCAAAATTAGATGGTCATGCTTTAAGAATAACTACTAGGAACATGTGCAAAGCTGAATCCAAACATAAATTAGTTTTGCCATACGAATGTTATTAATATCAATTAACATTTGTAAAGCATCTTATATATGCAAAGCTTTATACCTCAGGGTAATGTTGAAGAATGTATTATTAGTTCACCTGCATCAAGAAACCAAACAAACAAAAAGGTTCCAGAGATAGGGCCATTTACCCATTCTGAATTAGGGTTGATTTTGTCTAAGTGTTTAATGATCTTAACACCCAATCTCTCAACTCACCAGAGTCCTTTTTGACATTTATAATAAGAAATCTGTTAATAAATTTGCATAAGAAAGAGAGGGAAAAAATGGCGTAGATGATAGAGGCTCTGTTCATCCTTTTGGCAACCAAATCGAATTTGTGATGTAAACAAGGAGGAGCAACAAGGATAAATCGCCTGGGATGAACAAGCCATACAACTAGAGAGAAATCCAAGAAATCACCCTGCAATGGCAGAAGGTAGGACGGGGCTAGGACGCGGGGCTGCCCGGTCTTGTGGCTGAGTGAGACGGAGACTGCAACAGCAGAAGACTCTTAAAGGGGCCATGTCCCTGAGTGGATTTTCGC
>NW_011888786.1:12211952-12213635 GCF_000151845.1 Pteropus vampyrus
AAGGATAAATCGCCTGGGATGAACAAGCCATACAACTAGAGAGAAATCCAAGAAATCACCCTGCAATGGCAGAAGGTAGGACGGGGCTAGGACGCGGGGCTGCCCGGTCTTGTGGCTGAGTGAGACGGAGACTGCAACAGCAGAAGACTCTTAAAGGGGCCATGTCCCTGAGTGGATTTTCGCAGTGATGGACCTTCTCTCTCTGAGCACCGGTGCCGATTTGGCTGCACACAGGGGGCACCAGAGACTTATAGGGAAACATTGCCTGAGTGAGGGCCGAAGCAAGATTTGCTCTGTACAGAAGTACCGGCAGTATCCATTGTTCTCTGTTGAGCCCTCGCTCCTCCCAGTGTGCAGACACAGTGCTGCCATAGCCGTGCCATCATCGAACTGGATAACAGAGATCACTCTGCTCAGAAGATTCCCTGAAACTCTGCCTCCGCCAACTCACAGCCCCACCCAAGCCACATCCAGGTTTATCCTCGGCGAGTCAGGTGCTCTTTGCTGAACAGCGCCTAGACTCACACTGGAAGCAGCCGGCCTCGGTTTCTGGTGTGGCCTTTTGAGGCAACTGTAAGCACGGCATCTGTGGATTGCTTGCTGAATCTTAACAGGTGGCCCCGGAGGGGTAGAGGCTTGGGCTAAGTTTGGCCTGCAGCTGAACCTCTCTCAAGACTATGCCACTGGATACCTACTTTACAAATCCACATTAATAAGACCGGGAGACTTAGGATCTTTGCTTAGTACATAGAAACAGACACAGAAAGGCAGCCAGAATGGGAAGACAAAGAAATAGAAACCATATGAGAGAGGAGAAAAGAGATCCAGATAAAATGGAGTCAAGCAATCTAACAGCTGCAGAGTTCAAAACACTGGTTACAAAGATGCTCAATGAACTTATGGGAAGCATAGATAAATTCAATAACTTCAACAAAGAGATAAAAAACATAAAAATGGAAATGGAAATTATAAAAGGGAACCAGTCTGAAATGAAGAACACATTATCTGAGATGAGAAGTATATTAAATGAAATAAACAAAGGAATAAACAAAGTGAATAAAGAAGAGGATCAAATGCCCTATCTAGAGGACAGGAAAGCCAAGGACACTCAGTCAGAA
Organism: Pteropus vampyrus; assembly: GCF_000151845.1. NCBI lineage: Eukaryota > Metazoa > Chordata > Mammalia > Chiroptera > Pteropodidae > Pteropus > Pteropus vampyrus. The sequence goes on from NW_011888786.1 coordinate 12,213,071, forward strand.
TGGCAAGAAAAAGGATGCCAAGACTATAAAAATAACTTAAGGAGGCTATGGGACACTATTAAGACTCCAAATATTCATCTGATTGGCATAACTGAAGAAATTCAAGATGTTGAATAGCTGTTTGAAGAAATAATGATGGAAAACTTCCCTAACCTGGTGAAAGAAATGGACATAAAACCCCAGGAAGCTCAGAGAATTCCAAAAATCAAGGATCCAAAGAGGCCCACACCAAGACACACTACAATTAAAATGCCAAAAGTTAAATACAGAGAAAGAATATTAAAAGGAGAAAGAGAAAAACAAATAATTACATATAAGGGAACACTCATAAGACTGGCAGTTGATTTCTCAAAAGAAACTATGCAGGACAGAAGGACTTGGCAAACAATATTCGACAGGATGAAGACCCAGAATATACAACCAAGAATAATTTATCCAGTAAAGCTATCATTTAGAGTTGAAGGATAGATACAGAGCTTCCCAGACAAAAATAAGCTCAAGGAATTTATCACTGCCAAGCCAGTATTACAGAAAATGTTGAAGGGACTTCTTTAAGAAGAAAAAA
>NW_011888786.1:12214970-12221556 GCF_000151845.1 Pteropus vampyrus
TGAAATTCAGACATACTTTGAAATAGGGATCATGTGCAAGTGAAGGGCTGTTTCATATCCCTTCAGGTTGGCCTTAAATTGCATCAATCCTTTTTGTAGGTGCTCAGGTACATTTATACCCATCTGTAAAAAATCTCATCTCTTCAGTTCTCAAATAATAAACAACTATTACTTGAAAACATGTTTTGTTTTCCTTACAAATCATTCTATTTTCTTGGTCTTCTTAATATGTCCATCACCTTCTCCAATTGTAAAATAACACAATTTTAATACAAAGTGTCAGAAATGTATGTTCAAAAACAAATATAATCTTACCAAATTGCAACAAACATAACAATCCTGATCATCTATTTTACCAGCTGCTGCCTAAATAATTGTCAACCTAAATAAATGTCGGAAGCACCTGGAGTACGGTGCCACCTGCTTAAGTGTATTTTATACTGAATATTTAATAAATTTTTGTATGATTTTTTCAAAAAACTATAAAACAGAAAGATTCTCATTAATACTCTTGAAAGGTATATATTGTAAGTGTAATAAAAGGCATACAGTGCATTCATACATAACATTCACACAAACAAGGTCAGGTCTATTTGTTTACAAAAAAAAAGACAAATCTATGCATGATTCATTGTATTGGGCTCTTTAATGCCCAATTCTGATCCCTGCCAAGATCTGATTGATTGTTCTATTAATATATCCGAGGCAAAAAATGAAGAATAAATCAAGCAATCCAGGACCAACTTAGTCATGCCACAGAGATACGGCTGAAAAGCCAAAAAGCAAAACGCTTTGCAAAGCTTGACTGAGTACCTGTTGACTGCTTGCTAAGGCACTGCTGCCCCTGTAATTAAGGCTGGTTTGAGGGAGAAGCTGGGAGGAATAAGGAGGAAGAAGGGTATTGCTGGGAAGAGGGACCAAACAGGACAAGGAGCATGACTGGTAATGTGTTAGTGGTGTCTGAGCTTATATTCATAGATATTATACTATATGTGACCTGCATTCCTATTATGAGATGCTTTCTTTTTTAAGTTAAGGTATTTCCTCTCCAAAAATTTCTTTTTTTAACATCAAAGTACATTGGAAAGAAATGATACATTAACAAATTTATTTGCCAATGACCAGTAAACCAGGAAACAGAAAAGATCTTACAGAGTTCTTCTTTAAACAGCTCATACTTATATTCTCAGACTCCTCACTTCCTATTCACTCCTCAGCCTTCTGAAATGTGGCTTTGGTCCCTGCCACTCTAGCAAACTATCTTTATATGCCAAGTTTAAAAGCACTTATTATTGCTTAACCTTACAAAAACTGTCTGCTGCTTTTAAGTTTGTTAATTATTTCATTGTTCTTGAAATTTTCTTTCCTCTTTAAATTAGCCCCACAATCCTTTGATGCATCTTATATCTTTTCTTTCCCCATTTCTATATTTCCTCCTTGCCCTCTATTCATTCCAGAGTTTTGTTCTCAGAACTCTGCTTAGTCTACAAGCTCTTCTTAGACATTATCCATCTTCAGGTTTCCAATAAGAAACATCATTCCTAGATGTTACGTCATATTCCAGTATGTTGATCATTACTAGATCTATACCTCCAGCACAAAAATTGTTATGGGTCTAAAAGTCATATATCCTATTACCTACTAAACTAAGTGAGTCATGGTGTCATTTCTCAGTTGTCCTTTTTTCCGACTCTCAAATCCCATCTACGCCAAGTCCTCTTACTTTTATTACCTACAATAGTGACCGCCCCATACCCACACCCCAGCTACCTGGCTCCCACCCTTCTTTTTCTCCAATCACATCCCTCTCTGTACTTGCCTCTTGCCTCTTTCTCTCAGGAGACTGCTAAAGTCTCGTGAATTGTCTCTAATTTAAGCAGTTCAAATCTGTCCTTTTGAAACTTAGCGTCTAGTAAAAAAGACAGACAATAAACAATTTAAGTAAACATGCTAGAAAGTGATAAGTGCTATAGAAATAAATTAATCAGAGAAAGAGGGATGAGGAACATGTGGTAGGGTAAAGCACTGTTCACAAAACACCTTAGGTTGACTCCTACCTTTTTAATTTTGGTCCCAAATTTTAAAGTTTCACACCGAACTACTTGTTTTTTTCTAGCATACACTATCTTGTTTGTTATTCCTATATCTTTGTTTAAGCTGGCCTCTCTTTCAGAAATATTCTTTTCCTCTTTACCTAGGAATTTATTCACTTAAGCATTATGAGACCTACTCAGAGCTGGCACAATGATTGGACCTCTCGTTCGTTTTGTACCCTGTGTATTTCTCTAGCACACAGTTAATGCCTAAATTATTATTTTCAATTTGTTTTTCTGTCTTTCTTACTATGAGACAGACAATAGACAGGGATCAGATCTTGCTCATATTTGTATCTTCAACATACTTAAATGGGCATTGTACTATTTGCCCTATGACTATATTTCTATGATTCCATGGCTGTTCAACTTCTACTTTTTTTCATATTGACACATTTTTTTTTATATACACTGTTTTTTCTCTACTTATAGTCCAGATTAGTTCATGTAAGTCACCTTCTATTTCTTTCCAGTGATTTTTTTTTTTTATTTCTATGTATCATGGTTAAATTTTCAGACTAATGTTCCAAAATCAGTCTTTCATCCATTTCCAAATTCCTGGGGTAAAATGAGGTGGAGGTGACACTGCTGTAGTTACCAAGTCCAAATAGTACAAGTAGTATGTGCAATTAAAAAAAATAGAGAAACGATCTTGCCGGAAAATGTGAATGGGAAAAAAAGATGTGGAGAAAATATAATATATATTTTCTTATTGTACTTATTATATCGCAAGAAAGAGACAGCTGAAAAAAAAAAACAAACAATAAACTAACAAGTAAAGTAGATCACTGAGGAGAATAGAAACAGAAACAAAATCAGACTCTAGACTCTAAAAGTAGGTAGCCAAGAAAACTAGAGTTTGAATTTTTTTCCTCCAGATTATTTGAAGAGCAGCTCCTCACCACATTTTTAAAGCATTGCTCTATTGACATTATTTTTAACTTAGGTTGTCTGGTTTATTGCATCTTTTCCAATTCATATGTTTACATACATATCCCCTTCTTAAAAAGTATATTTGTGTATATACATACATATGTTTTTGTTTTTGCAAATGCTAAATATATATTTTTAATATTTTAAATAATGTCTTTTATCAATAATTTTGATAAAGGTGGACTTTTGTTTAAAAAAAATGGTTTTGTTATATATACTGACAGTTTAACCAACACAGGGTAAATACCGCCAGTATGGTTATTCATGTAAATTAATAGGCATTTCAGTTTGTTTCTGGTCATTATCATTAGTAATAGAAAACAAATAGCCAAAAGGTAAATGTGAACTAATTTATGGTATCTCATTGGAAATTCTTTGTCAAGAAAAATAGTGTCTTTCAAATGAAAAGTAATTGGAGCAATGAATTAGTCTAGGTTTTAATTAAATATTGAAAATACAGTATAACTGTTACCTAATTTCACCAGCTAGAAAAAATTTAGTTGAGCTGATTTAATATTTATATTTACTAATGACGAGCTATCTAGAGCATTATGTTTAATATACATTTTGTAAATTAATTACAAATGAGGCACTTACAAAAGTGGATATTTGAAGAGATGTATGTATCATATATCCAGTAATTTTATTCACCTGAATATGTTCTTAAATATCTGTAAAAGCACACTAAAACAGCTTTAAAAATAAGGTTAAGAATAAATATTTTATACTTTCCTGATATAGACTACACGATAAGCACAAATTCCAAAACAAACATTAAAAATATTTAGCCACAGACTAGTTCTAATGTATAAGTGAGCACTTATATTCAAATAACTAAAATACCTTCTACTTTCTAATATTTCTCTATTGCTGGAAAGCAAGGTTTGTTTTTGTAATGTTCTATTTTCACACTGGCCTCTGGACATTTTCATTTGATAGCCTTCCATATTTTAAAATTCATCTCCCCACCCTCAAATCTCCTTTTTACTCTTTACATTGCTTTTATTAATGAAAGCCTATATATTTTTCCTCAACCAAGGCTTTGGTAAATGTTATTCCCATATGTGACATCCTTCAGAGATTCACCATTGTTTAACAAAAGAATTCCAATTTCCTTGGAACACCATTTGCATCATTTATGACTTAGTTTCAAACTGTCTTTCTGGATTTAGCTCTCATTACTATATAACAAAACCCTGTGGTATAATCAAACTGACTACATGTTGTTACACAGGTGTACACTGTGCAATTATTTTAAATTCTGAGTTCAGTTTGCACAATTCCTTTACCTCTGGTTTTAATGGGCATTTAACCTAATTTCTAATTCTTCGTTTGTCAGATCCCCAACTATCAAAATCCTACCCATATTTCAAGGCCTGTTTCAAATTTCAACTCATCCACAAATCTTTCTCGCATTGCCTAAGAAACAATTTCTTCTTCCATTCAAATCCTATTACAAAACTATATATGAATTACACTTCTGCAGACATTTTTATTTTAACACATTTATACTGAGTACCAAATATGGCCAAGGTATTATTAGGCAGTACTAGGAATATTGTAGTTAAAAAAAAAAAAAAAAAAGAAGTCCCTACTTTCAAGAAAATTTTAACCTTATGGAGATATAAGGTAAGTACACAAATGACTGTAATATTAAAGAGAACCTTTCTCTAAGAAAAGTACATGAAAAATTCTGGGAGGATATTAAAAGCTATTGTTGAGAAAAGCATTATTTGTGATGACAGCTGAGGTAGATCCTGAACAATAAAATAATTTGGGCACTCAGGGATATAGTAGGGAATATTTCTAGTTAAATAAATATGGACCAAGGTATGGAAATGAAAATGCTCAGAGTATGTTCATGAATACTTTTATGAGCTGAACTCTTTTTCCCAAAAATTCTTACTGTGAAGTCTTAATATTCACCACTTCAAAATGAGGCTGTATTTGGGCATAGGGCCTTTAAGTAGGTAATTAAGTTAAAATGAGACTGTTAGTGCTATCCTAATCCAACCTGAATGGTATCTTATAAGAGAAAATTTAGACAGACAGAGATACACTAAGGATAGTGTAGAGAGAGACAGAGAGAGATAGAGAGACAGAGAGAGAAAAGGCTACATGAGGACACAGTGAGAAGATGGCAATCCACCAGCCAAGGAGAGAGGGTTCCAAAGATACCAACTCTACTGATCTTGAACTTCTAGCATCTAAAACCGTGAGAAAATAAATTTATGTTGTTTAAGCCAACCAGTATTTTGTTATGACAGACCTACCAAACTAATACAGATACCTTATTCAATTATGTAGCATATATACCAAGTAATAGAAGATAAAGCTGGAAATGTATGTTGGAGTTAATAATATAAATGAGCTAATTGAATTAAATAAATTCACATAAAACACATAGGAGAGTGTCTTGTCTACTCAACTTACATTCTACTTCAAATGATTAATCTTAAGTAATCATGGGAATTCGATGTCCCTTGCTTGCCAATGAACAATTCAAAAATGGCAGTCTTAAGTCATTTTTTGGCCAATGAGACATGAGAAAGTAGGGATGCTTCTAGAAAAAGAGTTGCCCTATTAACAAGAAAGAACAAAGGCAGAGATAGTCACTTTCTTGCTTCTTTCACTGCATTGTCCATATATGAGTCTGAGACCATGAGAGCCATCTTATTACCAGCCTAAGTATCAAGGTAATCCTGGCACAGAAGGGCAAGATGATGATGTCACTGACCCACAGAATCAACCAGATACTTTGCTTAGCATATTGATTCAAACAATGTTTTTATTTGTTATTTTATTGTTTTTATTAATTGTATTACTTTTTACAAAGCTTTTATTAGTATGTATTCAAACATTTCAATATCTTCATTGTATTTCCTGTTAATATTTCAAGTTTGGAAGTTACCATTGAATTAAATATGAAGTTCTATTTTCTTCTAGCTCCTCTATGGACTTGTTTTAATTCATCAATGTGTCTCCACATCTTGATTTACCAGCTCTTCTTGACTGACCCTGGGACTTTCATCTTAATTCCTCTGAAACTGTTCTGGTCACGGTCAGTGCTCTTGAGTCAAGTGGCCATTGACCTACATCACACCTTACTGAGCAGTTAGTTGTCATTCCTCCTCCCACTCCTTTCAGTATTTTCTTCACTTGTTTCTCACAATATCACAGTCTCCTAGGTTCTCTCTAACTCCCTGGGAACTCTTTCCTATTTTGCAGCACCTCCTAAATGTTGTAATATCCCAGCGTTTGATCCTTGGCGTTACTACTCTCTTCTCTGCCTGTACACACTTGTTTGTTCCCAAGGCTTTAAGTACCATCTGTATGCAATGACTCTGAAATTTATACCTACAGTCACTAAGAGGGCCACTAAATTTGTATATGTAACTTTATATTCTAAATTTCCATATAAATATTTAATAGAGATCATAACCCTAATATATCCAAACAAGGTTCTTGATTCTTCCCCATCTTATCCCAACTCATTTCCTCCAATAATATTTTCTATCTCAGCAATTGCTGCAACTACTGAGCTTATTGTTCAGTTGTCA
>NW_011888786.1:12222471-12245283 GCF_000151845.1 Pteropus vampyrus
CTTCCCTCAATCTTGATTGTTCCTGAAACACAGCCAAGATGATTTCCATCTCAAGGCTTTTGTACTTTGTGACATTGTGGTTTCCTCTTAGTGCTTTCCCAGATTCTTATATGGCTCACTCCCTCAACTATTCAGGGCTCAGCTCAATGGTCCCCAGTGAACCTATCTAAACCATTCAGTGGCTTTTCATCATTCATAGAGTAAAATAGAGACCATACTTGAAAATTCCTTGAGCAGACAAAACCATTTAAGTCACCTTCTCCCCCTAATTTTCCCTCTCTCCGCCCCTTCATCATCTAAGCCTTTACCACATGGAACCCTCTTCAATGCCTGGAATTATTAAAATATATTTGTTTAGAGTTTAATTGCATGAAATCAGCATATTAGCATAGTATTCATTTTTTACAATTTTGATATCTATATTTTAAAATAACTTTATTTAAAATGTGTTTTCTATCTATTAATACAATCTTAGGAGATGTCAGTCAATCTACAAGAAAAATTATATTTAACTATCCTTAAATCCATGCAAAGTACCCACTTAGTGCCATTTGTATTGTAGATATTTGAAAAAGATATATTTAATAAATTAACACATGAAAGGATGTTTTAAAATGCATTTTTGCAATATGCAATATCATTATCTAAATAATGGTTTTCATTTGGGATAAACTTTCACTCTCTGGTCTGACAAATTTAAATTATCCACCTATACTTGATAACAATAAACTAATTTAGGAAAAATAAGAGTTAATATAAATTAGAAGTAATTCCCTAGTTCCCAGTGTCTTTAATTCCTCTTTTCTCTAGTGAAGTCCGACCAAGATACTATTAACCAAAGTGCCGTTACACTAGTACATCCATTTCTGTTAGCTGGCACCATTATTTTAACCCAGTAATACATTTTTAAATATCCCATTTCTTCGAGGGCTCTGGATTCCTTCATTTCTTAAAATACAAGATGAGAGCATAGTGCTTGTAAAGATAGAAAGTAACATGAGGAAGTTTGGAAAAGCAGCAGGTATGCGAGGCATGCAAAAATAATGAGGAAGTATATTTGCTGATCTAACTTCAAGAGCAGGCTGATCTCCTGGGAAGGTGTTTTCACAGACCCTTCAATCATTTACTAGCCTTTGCTTTAGTGGTGGGTGTTAAGAGTTTTTTCTTTTTTTTTCCTAAATGGGTCAAGAGCACATATGTTTTAAACACAGAAAAATATGTTAAGATAGTAAATAATAAGGCCTTGATTTAAAAATTAATAGCATTCATGAGGATGTAGTTTAAAACTAGTTATTCCCAGTGTGACCTCCTGGGCTTCCTGCATTCTCAGCAGAAAACCATCTGCATTCTCTACAATGTATGCAAATGCTACCAACTGTTGTTGGAGAAACACAACATGTTAAGCCCATGATGTGTCAGGTAAAGGAAAAAGAAAAATGTTTTTCCTCTTGAATGTTAATCTCCATTCCTCCCTCATGTCTTGTTCTCTCCAGGTAGTAAATCTGTGGTGCATGGGGGAAAGCATTAACTCTTTCAGGCCACTGGAATCTCATTTAATGCTGTCATGTCCTTATGTTTTCAGTGGTTTGCTCAAGGTCCCCTCACACTCTAGATTCCTAAATAAACGTATTACCTTCTTCCCTGTGTGCCAACAAAATGTTCATTTGTTAGCTTCCCAGGGAGATTCAAAATGAAAAATAAAAATCTCCATTCCAGCCTGAGATCCCTATGAGTTTATAGATTTGAAGAAATGACAAAAGTAAACATTTATTAGCAGTCTTGACCAATGCAGGGGGGCGGGGGGCATGGCAGAGTAGAAGAGAGGGCAAACTTGTGTCATAGATTTGTTGACATACTGATCTATCTTTTTGTCTGGCTACATAGGCTTTGAACCTTCCAAATATCTGGGTTTTAGAATTTCCCTTTTGGAAAAGTTTAGTTGGTCTTTTTCTTCAAAGAATCCAGAGACAGATGAGGTGTCTACTTAGATATTTGGCATGTAAATGATTGACCAAAAAGTGATCAAATTCAGAAAAATATTTTTATGATGAAGCTTTGACCCGTTATATTTGAGCACTGTTTTAATCTTAAAAAGCTATAATATGCTCCCACTTTTTCATTAAGTACCTAAGATAAAACCAACCATACTTATTGATGGAAAAAATGTAAACCTTTAAGTAATCCCCATATACCAGTTTGTTCTCTTTTTTTTAATATACTATAGATTTTCTTTAAAACTAAAAATATTCTTGTCATTCATGCTTGGCAGATGTCATGATTGGAGAATACCCATTAGTGTTTAAAAAATATATTTGCTCTATGATAAATTTATTTGTTCATAAATGTCAGCTAGGCTTTTAAGCCTGTAAGAAGCAATGCTTGTAATATTTGCTTTAAATTTTTATAAACTTTTAACTTTAAATGCAATCTTGGGGAATGCAAGTTAAGGCAGCACCATGTAAAACTGTACATTTTTTTTCTCCCTCAGAGGTACTTCACTGCAAACATGCCATATAGTAACTCAAGTCATATGACCAGGCTATGTTTTACTACTTAGTTGTGTGACAAGGGGTTTAATCAGCCTGAAAAATGTTGACACTTCAAGATTTGTGTTAGAAAAGAACATATTGCCTGATCTTTGGAACTTTAGACCAAAAGCTCTCACTTTTCATTTAATAGAAAGCAGATAACTATACACCAGTAGGAATAGATGGTGCAGAAAATTCAAATTAAATATGAGAGATGCAAATTGTCAAGTATTAGGCTGTGCTATTACCCTTGATTTGATAAAGTCCAATGTTTAGAGAAAGACTTCTAACTTGTGAGGTTGTTCTCTATAAAATGAAAATTTTTCCTCTGCTAGTTTCCTCTTTTCAGTGGTTTATTTTTAATAGAAGCCTTACTTCCACAAGAAGATAATGGAAACAAAACTCATAGACTCCTAAAATACTGATTAGTTGAACATATGAACTGACAACAATAAGTTGAAAGGCATATATAATAAACATTTTGAATTAAATTATTTCTTAAGACATGTATTAAATATGGTTTTCTAATAAAATATAGTTTTAAAATTATTCTGGTGTTCTCAGACTAATATAACATGTTAATAATCTCATTCATTTATTTATTCATTTACTAAATAATAATTGAATGGCTACCATATACCAGGCTTTCCTTGGATTTTCAAGGGAATTTGTTTTACTATCCCATGGAAGGCATTTTAAATACTGATTACTCAAGGTCAAATGGACTTCTAAGACACAATTTTGACATCTTATACCTCCAGAAGGAAAAACATAGACAAATAATAGTATATGGCATCAGACATCATGAGTTGAAATTTGAACATAACCATTTAGTTGTTGAATGAACTTGGCCACCTAGACTCTCAGTGACTCCATTGTTTCATCTGTAGAATAGAGAATATGATAGTTTTCTCACAGTGTTGTTGTGGAGATTAAATGTGATGCTATATATAATATGCTTAGCACTGCCAGTTACATAGAAAAATGCTTAATAAATATTAGCTAGTACTAATAGTACTCCCAATAGTACCTGATAGGAACAATAGTAGAATTTGTATTTAGGCTAATAAATTTTAATATAATTTATATATAGTTTGCAGCTGTATACTTCGCATATATAGCTTGTATAAAACACTCTGAATTATTCTTTTATTTTTTGTTAGATCATCGCTTCCCAATTTATACATACACATGCAATACATATGTAAATACGTGTATATATATGTGTGCATGCTTTATGTTACATGCATGTGTGCGCATATATAGAGGGAGACAGAGAGACAGAGACGGATAGAAAGATAAATTTATAAGGGAAGCATCCAATATCTTGCCTTATCCTGAGACTCTTATCTTACTCTAAGAAATGTTATCACAGTTACATGATCTCACTTATTTTGTATGGTGCTCATAACCTAAATTAACGGTATGGATGGACATAGAGGTTATTACGCTGAGTGAAATAAGTCGGACAGAAAAAGACAAATACCATAGGATTTCACTTATATGTAGAATCTAAGGAACAGAAAGAACAAACTAATCAAAAACAGACTCACAAATACAGAGGACAATTTGGTGATGGACAAGGGAAGAGGGGTTTGGGGGCTGGGAGAATGAGGTGAAGGGTTAAAGAAGTACAAATCAGTAGTTGATAGTTGGTCACAGGAATGGGGAACACGGCATAGGGAATGCAGTTAGCATCAATATGTTGGCTAGGTAGAGGGCCTGGCAGGGAGGGAGCAATTAGGGGGATCGTTTTATGAACTATATAGATATCTAACCAATGTCCTGTACACTTGAAACTAATTAAAATAAATAAATAAATTTATTTTAAAAATTAAAAAATTCAATAAATTTAAAAAATTAACAAAATCTGAAGCATTCCTTTTGAAAATATCACCCATTAAAAATTACAAACAATGTTACCTATGTATTATTCAGTAATTAGTAATTAAATATTAAAATATTAAATATTTTAATGTTTACAAATATTAAATCTTCAACAGGTATAATTATTAATGATAAACTCTTGGTTGTTCACCTTATGAATGGATGAATTACTGTCATCATGATTATTAAGAGATGTTCAACAACTTCTTGTTTTAAAGATTCTCTATAAAATAGTGGGATGTTAATTTTACACAAATCTATAGAAAAATGAAAATATTTATAAAAACAACAGCAAACTAAATTGCAACTACTAAAATTATTACAGACTCCATGATTACAGAGCCCATATTAATGATGTTTGGTTATGACAAATTTAGTGGGATATTTTCTGCTTCTCAAAATAAAATTAATGCAAAAAATTTGTACTAAATCGATTTTTTACTTAAATAGGCATTTTTAGTTAAGTAACTTCCTATAAATTATAGAAATAAAATTGCTAAAAGCATTATATATTAGACAAGAAAGAAAATATTATAACATGGTTTAAAGATATATAAGGACAGTTTATATTTACTTTTGATACTTTTTTTCATTCAACCCATATTCTTAGAGCATCTGTTAAATGGCAGACACTATTCTAGGTATGGGGGTATAGCAGTAAACTAGAGTCCACATAAGAGCCACACAAATTAATTTTAATGAATTGGTTCATGTGATTGTGGGAGCTGGCAAGTCCAAAATCTGTAAGGCAGGCTGGCAGGCTGGCAACTCAGGCAAAGTGGTATTAAAGTTATGAGTCTGAAATTTATAGAGTTGGCTGGAAGGCTGGAATCTCAGGCATAATTTTTATTTTAGTCTTGAGGAAGAATTGCTTCATCTCTAGAAAAATCTATTCCTGTTCTTAAGGTCATCAACTGATTGGAGGAGGCCCAATCACATTACTGAGGGTAATTTCCTTTACTTAAAGTCAGCTTATTATAAATGTTAATTACATCTTCAAAATATCTTTATAGCAACATCTAGACTCGTGTTCAACCAACAACTGGGAACCAAGTCTAACCAAGCTGACATATAAAATTAACCATCACGTAGGATAAAATAAAATGTGTGTAAATTTCAAAGGATACCAAACAACTCATTCATTAATTTAGTCAATAAGTATATTTTAAAGGGGCTGCTATGTGCCAGGAATATCAGTGATCAAACAGTGGCCAGAGCATATCATTTGGTCAAACCCAATAGCAATGGAGTAGAAATTTTCATCTCATGAAAAGTGTCAGGGAGTGTTTGAGAGCAATCTTGGTTTCCCCCCTTTCTCACATAAAATGCACTTGCCCGCCCACACAAAGGGAAACAACCTAATCATGTCATCATGTTCAAATCCCATGATCTCATGATAATCTTTAGATCAGGGCCATATAAAGCTTTTCTTGATTCAGAGATCCAGGAACTGAAAAGTCATCTGTCCAACATACCCCACACACAGTGGCAGAATGTAGACGGGCTAACCCTAATAAATATTCCCACTAAAAGAGGGTGAGAATGGGAAACAGACAGGCATCACTGACCTACAGCAACACTGAAATCTCCTCAAAGACAAGTTTCAAAGGGCCCCATCCCTGGAGGAAATTGAGGACCTGCTTCTGTTCCCTTGAAGTAGATCCTCAGGCCATCATTTTCTTGGTACACGTCTCGCCCTCTGAAAGATCTTTCCTTTTCTATTTTCCTCCTAAGTCTCATCCAAAGAGAACATTGGAGAATATGTTTTCCCTGAGGACCACACAGTTTTCTCATTCCCCTTTCTGTCTGTGAAAGAATAGGGGCCCAAATGTTAAGTCTCAAGGAATCTGTGAATTTTAAATCCAGTCTGACTCCTTTGGCAGTACAACTCTTTCAGAAGCTTAGTTAGCTTTTCTGCTATTACTCAGCTTTATATGTGAGTAGCTTACCCATAATTATTCTTTTTTTCCAGACTTAATTATAGGTAACTTGAACTTAACAAGCTTTGTTGGGAAAACTGTGCCTTTATTCTTTTTTTCTTGAGCCATTTGCTCTAACTTAAAAATTTTACTAGGCATTGCCTTAATCAATTTGGAAATTTTAACAAAGGGTTTTATGGCCATGATTCTAATTTAGTTCTTCCAGAAGAGATGAAGTTTAAATTAGCCTTTGTTTTCAAAGGCTATCTCAGATTTGTTTTTTTCTTTTTTCTTTTTTTTTTTTTTTTTTTTTTAGGAAATGAGAAGAAGTGCCAGCCTCTATATCTAGAAGTTTTGGGAATTTCTGAGCTTTCTATATTCCCATTCTTTTTTGCTTGCAAGGTGCCAATTATTTTCTGATTTCATGTCTTTCTTGTAGTGCCTGGTCAAAGCAGCCTATTATTAAACCAATGAACTCTAGCACTATTCTGTTTCTTATCAGGTGTTTCACCACTGCATAACATTATAATCATTTTTTTCAAACTCCAGTCACAGTTCCCTGGGTTCCCACTATCAATAAGGAAAGTCAATGTGAAGGATTATTGTGTTTGTTTAATCAGCACTCCAATCCTTGGTACCAATTTCTATATAAACTTTCATTAATATGACACAGTAACAACATTGTCGATGTTTCAAGGTCGTCCAATGACAAATATTTATTTCTCTTTTGTGTTACCAGTATCTTATGAGTCAGCTCTGACTGCACTCTGCTGTTTTCTACCAGGCCCCAGGATGAAGGAGCAATCTCCATCTTGATGATGCAGATCACATAGCAGAGGGAAAAGATCCAAGATAAATCATATAAAAGCTCTTAAAGCTTCTACATAGGAGGGGCATATATATCACTCTATTCATTTCATAGGCAAAGCAAGTTACATATCCAAATGGATAGCAAAAAGCTTTCTTCTTATTAAAGTAAAAAAAAAAAAAATTGGCAACCATAACAATCTTCCAGGGAGAGAACAATGCAGACATCAGGGGCAAGAGAATTAGAGAATTTCAGGCAAAATGACAAGCCAGTGAGAACAGTGGGAACATATTTGACATGTCCAAGGAGGCCAGTGTGAATAACGTAAGTATACAAGCCGCAAAGTACTAAAGCCCAGAGCGGGAAGAAGGAGCAATATTGTGCAGAGATTTTAGGCTATTGTAATGACTTTGGCTTTTAGAGTGAAGAAAAGTTTGAGCAAAGATATGATGTGATTGAACTTTTATTTTAAAAGTATTGCGGTAGCTGCTATGACTAGATGGAAATGGGCAAAGGACATTCCTAGGGAGACAAGTTAGAAGGATATTGCTATCAAAATGAGAAAGTTATGCGTTGGACTAGGGTAACAGAGACAGAGGTCCTGAGATATGGTCAGATGTATTTTGAAGATGAGTCACAAGGTCTCTGAGTGGGTTTGATATAGGATGTGAGAGAAATAAAAGTCAAAGTTAGATTCGAGATCTAACTTTTTACTGGCAACTGGAAAGAAGTTGTCATTTACTGAGATGGGAAGACTGTAGATACAGCAGGTTTAGGGAAAAGATTAGGAGTTCTGTTTAATATACAAGTTTGAGGTGGCAATTAGACATCCACATGCAGATGTCAAGTCAGGGGGAAAGAGAGAAATTTTTATATTGGAAGTTATGAGCTTATAATTTTATTTAAAACCATAAGACTGAAAGAAAGCAAGAAATTGATGAGTATAATTAGAAAAGATGACAAGAGATCTGGGAAAATCTCCAATTTTAAGAGATTCAAGGAAAAGAAAATGAACAAGGAAGTAAGACTTAGTTTACAGGAGAAAAACTAATAGCAAGTGATATGCTGAGAGCTAGGCAATTAATATGTTTAAGGAGGCAGGTGTAATCAAATACATCAGATGAATCTACTAGATTACTTAAAATGAGTGTGAGATTTGCCCACTAGTTTTAGCAATTTAGAAGTCATTGTGACCTTGAACAGTTCTATAAAGTGATAGGGGCAAAAACCTAACAAGAGTAGTTTTAAAAAAGAACAAAAGACAAGAAAGGGGACATCAAGTACAGATAATAATCCAAAAGAGTATGGAATGAGCCTGGGGTCAGCTTCATAGTGGATTTAAACTTCATATGAAATGGCTTATTCGTTTTTAAAATTGAAAATAGCAATATTCTACCATTTGTTAATTTTGGAAAATGACACATAGATATTTTATAGTATGCTTTGTACTATTCATTATTTAAAAGAAAAAAAAAGTAAAACAAAAACATTGAGTCCTAATAGAAGAAACTTAAGAAATTCACACCAAGAATTCGATGACTACTAAAAGAAAATTGTGTAAAAAGGAAAAATATTCTAATTCGGTAAACACTGATTTACTATGACCGTATCTTTCATTGTCAAAAAAATCTGTAAGCGCTAATTACAGATATGGTAAAAAAACAAGTCCTAGGGCAAGCTGAGGGATAAACTGTAATTTGTAAAGGTGAGAAGTAGAAAGAAACCAAGCAAGACAGATGACGTGCATATCCTTTACAAGTCTGAGACTGAGACCTGTGACAAAATAAATCAAATTATCTGTGAGTGTCAGGAAATGAGATATAATGTTAGGAACTAAGAGGAGAGTCAAACAGATGATCTGAGTCAAAAGCTGAAGGGAATTCCAGACTGTATGGGAAGGGGAAAGGGAGTAGCAGGTAGAGAAGATGTGGGAGATGTTAGCATTGGACAGATGAAATGTCCTAGACAATTAACATGATCCTGAAGAAATCTGCACCCCTACTTCATAAAGAAAACCATACTGTCTCTGGAAAATATTATGGCCCCAAATATTTCTCTGAATTTGGTCAGACAGCTTCTGAGCACTTTCAAATAGGTTTATTTATCTATAAAGCACAACTTACAAAAATGGATTTGCAATAAGTTTCTTTATAGCAGTTAACTTGTTTTCTTATAAGTACCTACCCACCCCTTAATCTATAATCAGAAAGTAGAAGAGATTCAATATGCATGATTAAATGAATATTGATGTTTATGGTCAATGTATAAACTTTGCAAACAAATGACTTCAAGCATGTATCTAACATGTTGCTGAATTAAGTCATATTTAAATTTGATAGGAAAATTTGCTTTTTTAAAGACTGTTGAATCTACTCTTAAGGATAATATATACTTATGAAATAAAGTTGTACCCATTAAGTTAAATTGTGTGTATGTGGATATACTCTAGTTCGTAGATTGAATGTAATTCAAAATTTAATGTATTAAATATTTATCTAAAAAGAAGTCAAAAATATAATAAAAGTACCTTTGGGACTCATCGGAAAGTTAAATGTAATCAGTGAGAAACAGAATGTAACAAAACTAACCACTATATTGATACTTATTTTAATCACGTAATAAAACTGTTTAATACAATTGATTTTTCATTCCAATGCTTTGCTTAGAATTAAGTCCATTATATTAAGTCAAGAGTTAATTAGAAAATGTTATAGTTAAATATAACAGGTTTGCTGAGATCAAGAAGCTTTATTTTAATAAGTCCAAAGGTTACTCTATATTTGAATATCTTTCTTCTCAATATTTTGGAGTATTACTATGCAAAGATCAGCCTTTTAAGAGTTTCAAACTGCCACTAAGTATGATCTCATTTTATCTGATATTTCTGAAGAACTCTTAAAAGTAAATAAGATGAGCAAATCTTTAATTTGACATTTCTTTAATTTAAATATTCATAAGATGATTGATATTTAAACATCATCTACTGAAGAGCTCAATTTCAATGAGCCAATCAATGTATCAAATTCAGCTGTATTACTTTGGGATAATAAGGGTACAGTAAAAGAGGAAAACTTGTTTATTTTATATTGGAAAATAGATTTTAAGTATATATCTATTTTAATCTGTAAAACCTAATTTTAGAAGATGAATCATTTTTTCTGTAACTAAAAATACTATTGTTATCTGAATTGTAATATTTGCTATATATTATTTTATTGTATTGTAATTTAAACATTTTTTTCTGTACAAATTAAGGAGACACTCTGATCTTGAGAGAAAACTTTGCTATACTTAAGTCCTTTGTTTTGAGAACAACAAAAAAATGAATTTTATTACCAAAAAAAAATATTTTCTTGACCTTGCACATGAACTTCATATAATCTGTCCTTAATAAAAATTGTACCTTGAAAATAAGAATAGTGTACATTTGTTTTAAGACCACAAAAGTTCATACAAGGACAGGAGGTAGAATATAAAATATAACTCAAAAAGGAGTTTTGGTTTTTTTTATAACCAGTTCTAAAATGATTCAATACTCAATATCCTACTCAGCTTTTAAAAATGACAGAACTCTTTTAACTCAAAAGTCAGATATTTTGCATTATATTTTGTAGATATTTAGAAACCTTGATCTCTGCCCTGTAACTAAAAATTAAATATTTTACATATATTTTTATTAGAGAAAGTATTTCAAAATGCAATGTTTTATTTCAAATAGGATAGAGAATTTTGAAATCAATAGAAATGGAATGAATTTTTAAATACAAAAGGTGCTAACTGGTAACTTTTAATGGGTAAAAGAATTATCCTTCGTATAAAATGTGAAAGGCTAAAACATAAACCCATTTTATCACTGAAAGAATAGATTTTATATTTGTTTGCTTGGAAGAAAAGGAAGGCATGCCTAAATTTAAAAGCAAAGGAAGGTGCTTTAAGTAAAAGATGAATGGAAGGAGCTATAAGTGAAAAATGAATAGATTTTTAATTCCTGACAAATGTAAAACATTCTAGGCCAAACATTATCAGAAACAAAGTAAAAAAGACAATCATAATTAATTCACAACTTTTAGAACACAGACCTAATGTTATTACTGTAAAGTAAGTTCTCGCAAATCTATAAGAAAAAAGGAAATAGCTTGAGAGAAAAATATTCCAAAACAAAATAGATGAATAACTAATTAGTGGTATACATAACTCATTGGTAGTTGTTTAAATAGATAACCTTATCAGCAGTAAATAAAAGACAAAATCACAATTGAGAGCACTTCCGACCGCTTATGATTTGGCACTGCCTAATTAGAATCAATTTTTTTCTCAAATAAACTCTTTAAATTTTAATATGCCTCTATCTTTTAATGGTTCTGGTATCAGAAGAGAGAACCTAAGGAAACTCCGGAAAGCCACCAATAACTGACCAGATGTTGGTACCTGTTGAGCCTCGTGGGCTCGCTGTTTTCTCGCTGCCCCTGGAGTGAGTAGGGAAGGATCCTGAATCTTCATTCATAGCTTTTACCTGAGAAGCTCCTGACTGTATTGGAGCCCTTCCTTTTCCCTACTGGTTCCGGAAACCAGCTGGAGTCGGACTGGGTCCAGCGTCGGACTGGGTCCGGCTTAGAAACCGGCCTGGGTCCAGCGTCGGACTGGGTCCGGCTTAGAAACCGGCCTGGGTCCAGTGTCGGACTGGGTCCGGCTTAGAAAAAGGCCTGAGTTCAGCATGAGGCCTCAGGAGAATAAAATTTTGTTTTAAGGCTGAACAAGTAGGTGTCAAAAACCAAACTCTGCACACTGAATAAGAAAAGCAGAAAGATGAATTTATTGCAAGGGGTTTGACCTGCAAACCAGGAGCAATGAATTCTGAGTTGCTCTCGGACTGAGCCGGTTTTTGGGGTAAATGTGGAAGTTATTTGGCTTTTTCAGATGCATGGTTGCCTCTAGGTCTTCTTCTCTATTTGAATGAGGGTAGCTGACTTAGAGAAACAAAAAATTCCAGAGGTGGTATGAACAAACTTGGCATTTGGGTGTCCGCTGGCATTCTCTGCTGATTTCTGACAAGAGCTGTAAATTCTTGCAACCTGCGTTAGGTAAGATTAAGTTCCATTTTTTTAAATATGACACTTTGGCCAACTCCATTTTGTCTCTGACATAAGTGAATTGAATTACGGTGGCCACAGTGGAGAATTTTTAACCCATATTAGATAAGCTTATCCATTTTGGAGACACCCTAGAAAAAAAAGTGTCTCAGTTAGGCATTCACTTATAAATAGAGAAAAAATAATTTTTCCTCCTCCACAGTTTCTGGTGACTAGTATGAGACCCACTAGGACACCCCACTCACTCCGGAGCCTACAAACAGCAACCTGGGAAAACTGCTGGAAGCCGACAAAGGGTAAGAATTTTGACCAAAGTCATGTCTCTTAGATTTCTATCTGTGGTGCCTGGTTGAGAGAGATAAAATTTCACATTGTCTCTTCTTTTTCTAAATTTGGATTGACAGGAAAAATCATTGATTATTGATCCTTTATCTCCCTGGGAAAATTATTGCCGTCTTGTTTGTCTCATTTATTTCTAAAGAACTTAGCTTAGTAGCTGTCAGACTAGAGATCTCTAAAATATAGCCAGACAGAAATACGGGATGTGAGGCATTTACATCTAGGGTCCTATTGCCAGCTCTTAGGGGAATTGTATACATCTTTCTCTTCTTTTGGTTATCTTTGGGAGTAGCCCTAGAAACTGGGAGGGTAGTATCATTTGTATTCCCTTTGAAGACATCTTTTGTGTCCATGGAGTTGTTCAGTACTGCCAGTAATATTTACTATTTGTCTATGCTGAAACTTGATTAGATGTTTTAAAGGATATTTTTTAAAGTAGCTCTTTGATCTGAAGTAACCAAATTAGAAGCTGATTGATATTCAAAGCATGATAGGAACTTTTTTAAGGTTTTCTCCCTTAAGCTAAAATGGAACTATGTGCCCAGAAGGAAAGAAAAACATTCTGAAACCACCCTGGAAGGATTTACTAAAACATTCCAAAGACACACGGCTCTAAATTTAGCACATAAAAATCTCTTGATTTCTATCTTAGTTGAAGATTTTCTCCCTGAAGTAGGAGTCCATACCATAAAAATATCTCCTGCTGTGCCTGGATCAATACCTCTGGTATTGTAGCAAATACAAGAAATTCACAAACAGGCCACTTGACTAAATTAGATTGTTGCCCCTTCAGGTACATTCTTTGATTTATTGATACCAACTGGTTTGGTTTATTAAATAAATAAATAAATAAATAAGTAAATAAAACCACAATTACCATATTATTACTTTATTTTTTTTTCCATATTATTACTTTATATTCAGATTAGCACCCTTTTAAACATAATTTTAAATCCAATATCAGTGAGGGTGGGGTTGTAAAACTTAGAGGCTTAATAAAGAATATATATTTTTTGATCCATAAATGATACTATAGATAAACTTAGTTCAAGATAAAAATAAAGTAAAATATATGCATAAAATGTACATGCAGAAATGGCTACCAGGAAATTATATCATATACTCAAAACTGGAAACAAATTCAATGTACAAAAAGACAATTAATTAAATAAATTTTCACATATCTGTAAACTACAATACTCTGCTAGCATGGGAAATCATGTTTATAAAAATAATAACACATGAAATATCTTTACTAATATATTTTAAACTTGAAAAAGTTATGCTATAAAATATGATTATTATAAGACTAAAATGATAACTATATAGTACATGTTAGATAAGTAAATAATGTGTTTATATTATACATTCACATGGGGTTATATTAATATCAACAAGATTTTCCCAATTGTTATATTATTTTCCTGATCCTTGATCTAATTTAGACAATTTTGGAAGATTATTTTATTTCAAACATTTATTTAAAGTGAGATTTTTCAAACTTGTTTCCTTTATAAAATTCAGGAAAGGCTTTCCAATTTTCTCCTCCACCACAGCTTAAGCCTCAAGCTTTGGAATACACAGTGGGATAAGACCAACAACATGAGAACAATTTGGGAGCTTAGTAGAAAACAGAATATTAGGCTACACCCCAGATGTACTGCATCAGGTCGTACGTTTTAACAAGATCTGGGGTAATTTTTAAAGACTGAGAGAAGCGCTTCTCTCAAACATAATAAGGAAGCCAAGTATATGTTTTACATACAAAGACTTTTGCCAGTAACAGAATCATTTCAGAAAAAAATTCAAATTTTAAGATAACATGAGGTTGGAGTACTAATTGGTACAATCCTTTTAACAATGTAATAATAGTATCACTACACTTAAAACGATTATACTCTCAGACCTAGTAACTACACTTCTAGAAATGTATGCTAAAGAAAATATGCAATGAAATAGTAAAAGCTTTATGTACAAAGATGATCATTGTAGCTTTATCTAAAATAGCAAAAAATTAGAAACCAATTAAATGTTCAACAATAGAAAAATGATAAGTAAATTATGGCCATCTACCAGATAGATTTTTATTCAATGAAACTATGTTTTTAAAATTTTATATTTTAAATCCTTTATCCATTTTAAAAGTGTTACTATTAACTATCTTTTGTTTTCAGAATCATTGCTTCAATTGCTTTCCTTTTTTACATATGTCTGGTAATTCTTTTTTCATCCTTTATTTCTAATGATCCTGTGCCATTTTGTTTTAGGTTTTTTTTTTAAACAGTTAACTTTGGTTTTTGTTTATCTAATCTGAAAGTCTGCTTTCAATAGAAGAACTTAATCCATGGGTCTGAAAACGTTTTCTATAAAAACCATTCCTAGCTCTCTGCCCATACAAAACAGGCCATGGGTTTGCCAACACATGGGTTAAAGTTTAACCTGCTCAAATTAAACAACTGTAGTTAACAATTTTACAGAAGTTTCCACAAGCTATACACTGTTATAAGAATCTTACATATAATAATAAGTCATTTAATAACAGTAAGAACTATTATTATCCCCATTATACAAATGAAGAAACTGAGGGACAGAGATATGCCCAAGGTCACACAACCAGTGATGGCGTTGGAATTTGATCTCAAGCCATCTAGCTTCAGAATCTACAACCTTAACCACTACAATATACTACTTCTTGCTGATGAAAGACTGAAGCATGTGTTTCAGCATCTCGCTACCATCTTATTTCACATAGTCTTTTATAAATGATTAGTTTCATATTGCTACTATAACAAATTGCCACAAACTCAATGCTTAAAACAGCACAAAGTTATTCTCTCACAGTTCTTTAGTTCAGAAATCCAGCTGATTCGGCTGACCCATTTTCTTCAGGTCTTTATAAGACTGACATCAAGACGTTGATTCGGTTGCATTCCTTTCTGGAGGCTCTGAGGATAAATCTGCTTCCAAGTTTATTGTGTTTGCAGAATTCAGTTCCATGCAGTTATAGTTGTAAGATACCCTTTTCCTTTGTGGGCTGTCAGCTGGTAGTCGTACTGAGCTTTTAGAAGCGGTCCACATTTCTTGTTTATGCTTCCTGGCATCTTCAAAGCCAGCAACGAAGAGCTCAGCCTTTCTCATGCTTCAGATCTTTACTCTGCCTCCCTTTTCGCTCCATTTCTCTTTCTCTCTCCTGGCTTCCTCTTCTGCTTTTAAGGATTCAAGTGATTACCTTGGATCAACCCGGATAATGTAGAATAATCTTCATAGTTGCAAGTCTGTTGATTAGTGACTTTAATTCCATCTGAAAACTACCTTCACAGCAGTACCTAGATTAGCATTTGATTAAGTAACCAGAAAACAAAAAACTTGAGGGCACATCTTTAGAATTCTGTCTACTAGGCTTTCCTTTGAGCTTTTCTTTACTTTCCCCTCTCTGAGTTTCCAACCTGGAAATACAGCTTTTAAAATATTTATTCTACCTTTGATATAAGTTAATTCTCTTAGCAAGGGAGATAGAGAAAACTCATTTTATCTACATTTGTGCTGCTTATCTTAATAAGTACTTTCCCATCAGATCTTTAACTGCATTTTGTAAACATATTTTATTTTCCCATAGGTTTTCAAGATTTGGGGAAAACATTTTTAGTTTATTTTGCTTGCCTAGTCAGACCATTATATTAAAGTTCCTCTTAATCGAACAAACTATATAGTAACATTTTAAATAGGCGCCATGATTTACTTATGTTTATATGTCCTCACATAACTAATTTTATATATTAGTTTACAATTCTCCATATTTATATTTTACATAACTGCAATCACGATGTATACGATATTTTTTTTGGTCATTTCCAAAACTGCATTCCTTTGTGAACTTTCCATTGACTAGGACTGGTACATGAGAAAGCAACACACAACCTTCAAACTATAAAGAGTTTCCTGGACCAGGGTCCTTTCAACTTATCCCCTCTATCACTTCTACCCATTTGACCCTTATATATTATATTCCAGCATAATGAGAAATTTGCAATTCTGACCTTTGTACACATGTCATCTCTCTGACTTCATTTTCTTCTCTTACTAACTCTTATTTGCCTTTCAAGACTAAGCTAATGTGTCACTTCCCTTCGGGAAATTTTCCTAGCCTGGGTTAAGTGCCTACCTCATGTGTACCCATAAAACTCTTTGCATACTTTTATTAGGGCATTTTTTTTTCATATTCAATTATAATAATCTGATTATTTCTACAGCTTTCACCCAGACTTTAAAGCCCTTATGAACAAACTCTGTGTCCTACTAATGGTTTTACTTGGGATGAGTTATATTTGGCTTCAATTAATATACAAATCCCAAATATCAGTGGATTAAGACAACACGGGTTTATTTTATCTTCACACTATGCATTATGGGTTGGATAGAGGCTCTTTTTCATCCTCTTTTCACTAACAAACCTGCCATTACCTATAAGAATGCCAGTTGCCATGGCACAGAAAAAGAAAGACTATGGTAAAGTAAACAGTGGTTCATAAAGTATCGCTCTGAAGTAACACATGTCATATCTGCTAACCTTTCATTACCAGAGAATGTTTATTACCATCCTTCTCCTCAAAAGAAAAAGAAATCAAATCTTACCAGGTGCCAGGAGGTGAGGGCTATAAACATCTATTGAA
Source organism: Pteropus vampyrus (assembly GCF_000151845.1). NCBI lineage: Eukaryota > Metazoa > Chordata > Mammalia > Chiroptera > Pteropodidae > Pteropus > Pteropus vampyrus. The sequence continues at coordinate 12,239,713 of NW_011888786.1, forward strand.
TACCACTAATGACAGGCAACTGCCACATGCAGTCTCTTTAAGTATGTTTATTAGTTTGCTAGAACAGCCATAACAAAGTACCACAGACTGGGTGACTTAAACAGAAATTTATTGTCTCATAGTTCTGGAGGATAAAAGTCCAAAATCAGGGTGTCATCAGGGTTGATTCCCTTTCTGAGGGCTGTAAGAGAAGGATCAGTCCCAGGCCTCTCTCCTTGGCTTGAGATGGCCATTTTCTCCCTGTGTCTCTTCACATTGTCTTCTCTGTTTGCATGTCAAAATTTCCCTTTTTATAAGGACACCAATAGTATTGGATTAGAGCCTACACTAAAGCATTTTAACCTCATTTTAACTTGTTTTCCTCTGTAAAGACCCCATCTCTGAATAAGGTCACATTCTTAGGTCCTGGGGGTCAGGACTTCAACATGTGAATTGGTGAGGGGGACACACAATTCAATCTATAACAGCATGTAAAATAACAACACTGACATATAATAACGCCTTTTTTGAATTAATGACTAAATCATGCCTGTTTTCTTATCTCTATATAATTCTTATAACTATGATTTTAATGGATCTAAGCAGAGCAAAACAATATTTCTAATTGTTCACTGTCATAGGAAAATTATGATTAACACTTTCTTCTGAGAGTTTTTTTTTTTCCAGTTGCTATTTTCTTAAGTAAGTTTTCAACAATGGAATAACTGGGTATAAATTAATTTAAATTTAAGATTTTAATATACATTGTCAAAATGCTTTTTGAAAAAGAGGTCTGCTTATTAATAATGTCACTAGCAGTGATTAACAGTATTTTGGGTCAAAATTGTATTGCCGTCATTAATTACATTTCCATATTTATAAAATAGTATTCTAAATTTGCTTTAACATGAATCTTATTACTAACTAGATGATATTTTCCCAAATATTTGCTCACTCTTCAGTTAATCTCTGACTCCTTCACCATATTATATTTGTTTCTGGTCAACATTGCATTCCAGTACCTAATAAGGCCGCACATCCAGGCACTCGAACGGTGATTAGAACAGTCAGAATACCTGGGAATGAATGCTGGCTATACCACTTAATGTCAGTGAAATCTTGGGTTAGTTTCTGTGATTCTTTCCTATGCTTAGTTTAATATAGCATATTGTGTTATTTATTTTATTCATTTATATACTTATTCTTACATCCTATTTCAGAAACAATTTATAGTTAGTAAAATGTTATTGCAACAAAAATACGGTAGTCATGTGATGGGAATTTTTCAGACAAGCAAAAGTAAATAGAAATATATAAAACATATGAACAATGGTCTCTAAAGTAACCATATTCCATCCAACCACTTGCGATATTTAAATAAAAACAGAATTTATAGAATGGTAATCATAATATTCTCTACCTTGTTGGTTTCTTTTTTAAGAGTAAATGAGTTAATGTATATCAAATAGTTAAAGCAAAGCCTGTAAGATAGTAAGCAGTCAGTGAATGTGGACTTTTTATTAAAATTATTATTCTATACAATTTGGGTATTAATGGGTTTTTTTTTATAAATTTGAATTAAATCTTTTCTGAGTCTAAAATTGAGTGCTTTTCTTACTCTTTGTTTTTTACCAATTTTATAGTGCTTTTAAAAAATTAAATTTATCGAGATGTAATATATATGCAATGAACTGCAATAATTTTAATTTTATATTTGATGAGTTTTGAAAATGTATACACCCATGTAATCACCATCGAGATTAGAAAAATACCATCATTCCTAAAACATTCTCTTGTGCTCCTTACCAAACAAACAATACCCTCATGCCAGACCCCCAGGAAACCAAATGTGCTGTGTAGTTCCCTTTTTTCTAAAATTCTGACTTGCAACTTGCAGTGGCCTCAGCCTCCCTCTATTCTGTACTTCATCGCAATTGCATGAACCCATTGAACTTTGTTTGGGTTTCCTTCTCGTCATCCTACACTTGAAAAAGAGTTGTTAGTCAAAAAGTCAATGTATAAAGATAACACACTTCATTTGTTCCCTTTTTTAAAGGACAGCCCTGAAAATAGTAACTACATGGATTTTGTCCTATTTTCTCATTTTTAACCACAAGAAAGTTAAGTACAGTCCCTGTTAAATCATCGTGACCATAGTGGAAATAAATGATACTTGTTTAATGAGAGTATATATTGTAGTTGAAGATGTATTTACAACACTAAAAATTGGGATACATGCATAAGAGAGTTCAAAGGCATATGTCTTAATAACCAAACCATGCCAACACCCTTGGTCTAAACAGTTTCCTTACAGAAATATAAAAATATTCATTTCCTATAAAATTTAATGAAATAAAATACCTTGTTCTTCAATCATGTTACTTAATGGACATATGCCATCAAAGAAAATCCTACTAAAATTTTTGTACTAATGTTCCATTAAAGATTTATTAAGAATTAATACAAATATTTTAATATAAATTTAATTAATATTTAAATTTTAAATGTCTTCCTAGTCATTACACCAAATGGAATTTTATCTGCAATAATATTTTTATTTATACTTCTTCAAAATTATAGCATACTGTGCTATTATTTACTTGTTTGTTTGTTTGTTTATGCCCATCCTGTTTCAGGAACTATTTATAGTAGTAAAGTTCCATTGAAACAAAAATATGATTGGTGAAGATTCATCCAACAGGAAAAAGTAAATAGAAATATGTAAAACATATGAACAATGGTCTCCAAAAAAACCATATCCCATCCAACCTTTGTGGTGTTTGAATAAAAACATAGTCAAATCAACTCCCTCAAGGTCTGTTTAACCCATACATATACATTGAATATTCATATTTTTTCAAATCATCACTATCCAATGCCTAGAATAGTACTTAATAATTCAATGCCTGTAGGTGCCCAATAAATATTTCTAATTATTATTATGGGAAAGAGAAGATAGAAATTAAAAATAGAAATATCCAAACTTAAAGAATATATATTCAGAAATGTGCTCATGTTATTATATATGTTAGATAAAAATGTTTTGTTTTGAAAACAATTTGGATAATTTATTAACAATGGCAATGATTCAAAAGCAAAATTTGTTTGAAGGGCTGTCTTTTTAAATTGCAGTATTCATTATGAAATAAAGTATTTATAAATGCAGTTAATTCTACATTTGTTTCTTTGGTCCTTGAACAAATTTAATGGAACCAATAACACATTTTCTTGGTTTTAATTATGCACAGTATGTATTTTTGATGTTGCCAGTTTTCCTAAAGAATAGCAAATGTTGCCTTTTCCTCAATAGCTTTGATTTTGTGCATTCTGTGCCAAACATTTTCTTTTTCTTGTAGTAACTATTAAGCACGTTGACACCCACAGTGTTCCAGCATGGCCAGGCGCCCCTCAGGATGTCTTTACTAAAAAGGGCATAATTTTTAAGTGTTCACTCTTTAAAAAGCAACATATAACTCATCTTAAATACTAAAACTAAAACATTAACCCTAGTGGAAACTTGTGAGAAGAGATGGTGGAAATCTATCTAGAACTGACTTTTAAAAGTATCTATGCCTCTTTGAACCCTGTATTCTTTCTTCTCTTTTACTGTTTATTCAAACATATATGTGTCTATGTTTGGCATATATGTATATGTTAGTGTATATGTGAGGATGTGTGTGCATGCGGGTGTGTATCAGAGACGTGCTGTTTTATTATGATTACAGGTGTTCAGGGTATCATTCTTGCAAGATATCTTATCCTATAGAAGGCTCGATATTATTGATGTTTGTTGAATTAAACAAACTGATGTACTGTTATTTAATATATTGGTTTATATTGCCCCCCACATGCATACACGCAAAAGCAAAAAAAAAAAAAAAAAACGGTCTCTTCATCTCTTTTTTCTATGCTATACTCACTCACAGGCAAGCTAATAAATGTGCACATAAAGCTAAACCATTATACATTTTTAAATACTTTTTTTATGGTATCTTCTGAATGATCATTTGTCCCTTTTGCTTCCCAAATAGCACCATATGAGCTACATAAAATTCACATGAAGTAGATATATTTCAAATTAACTATAGTGACCTTTTTTTCTCAAGTAATGTTAAGCATTGTTGAGAAACTCCAAACAAAGTTTTATTTTAATTTTTCTTTCTGAATGGAACTCTCCAACAGTCTTTCTAGAATGCTGTCCATAAATGTCATGGTCAGTCAGGTGAAAATATTTACAAATGGCTTTGTTCCATGGGAAGCAGGTGTCAGGAGGAGGAAAAGGGAAGAGTTTTACTCAAGGTCTCAACATGTGTGCCGGGTTCAGGGGAAACGAGAGGAGGCAGAATCATAATGAAGTAGAATGCAAACCAGCAGTGTGATTCAAACATAAAGTCAAAATAAAAAAAGAAGGGAGAGTTGTGTGTGGTTGGGTTAGGAACTGGCAATTTGTAGTAAAAAAAAAAAAAGAGAGATAGATAAATAGATAGATAGATAGATAGATAAATAGATATGTGTGCACCCACCACCCACACACGCACATATGCATGCACACATAGACAAACTCAAAATTAAACCCAAAGACAGAGACATAAATGGAATTGAAAATTTGGGACTCTGGGAAGGGAGTGTGCTATTTCATTTGTTTTTAGTTGCTGCCGTTAAGGCAAGCTGAGGTGGGAAAGAAGCCTCAATAAATGAATATTAATAGTTCATATATGACTAATAATAATTCATCAAACATATATATATATATATTTATAATATTGTGTTATATATTTTGTCTTTAATCCTTGCTATAGAGCAGCTTTTCTCCCCGTAACACAGATGATGAAGCAAAAGCTTGGAGAAGTTCAATATCTTGCTCAAGGTCATATAGATGCTAAGTAAATGACAGGGTCAGGATTTGAACTCAGGTTTCCTAACTCCAGCCTCTGAAATCTCAGCTCCTAGACCTGCACTGCCAAATATGGTACATGCTAGTCACTTGAGGCTATTTAAATTTAAATTAAGTAAAATTCAATAAAATTAAAAATTCAGTTTCTCAGTTTCACTAGTCACATTTCCGAGGCTCAATAGCCACACGGATTTAGTAACTACCATATTAGGCAGTGCAGGTCCAGATTTATGTCATAAAGTCCTCTGGAACAGTGCTGCCAATAGACTGAACTGCTTGACCAGAAGTTATTATTCTCTTATCTGATGTGATAGAGCTTATTTCAAAACCAAATAACTACCACCTTTCTTCAAGAGGCCACAGTTCAGGATAAAATATCCTCTTTCCCTATTCAGGGCTTCTTTACCTCAGCACTACTAACATTTTGGGCTGAATAATTCTTTGTTATAAGGAACTATCTTGTGCATTGTAGGTTACTTAGTAGCAGCATCCCTGGCCTCTACTCACTGGATGCCAATAGCATCCCTCCCAGTAGTGACAGTCAAAAATATCTCCAGATGTTGCCAGATGTTCTCTAGGAAACAAAATCATTCCTGACTGAGAATCGCCAAGTGATGTCACTCATAATAAGGTAAGAGGAAGGAAGCAAGTTCAGTAAACAGTAAACTGTGAGAAGAAATACCTTTATTAAAAAAAAA
>NW_011888786.1:12245333-12273824 GCF_000151845.1 Pteropus vampyrus
TTTTTTATGGTATCTTCTGAATGATCATTTGTCCCTTTTGCTTCCCAAATAGCACCATATGAGCTACATAAAATTCACATGAAGTAGATATATTTCAAATTAACTATAGTGACCTTTTTTTCTCAAGTAATGTTAAGCATTGTTGAGAAACTCCAAACAAAGTTTTATTTTAATTTTTCTTTCTGAATGGAACTCTCCAACAGTCTTTCTAGAATGCTGTCCATAAATGTCATGGTCAGTCAGGTGAAAATATTTACAAATGGCTTTGTTCCATGGGAAGCAGGTGTCAGGAGGAGGAAAAGGGAAGAGTTTTACTCAAGGTCTCAACATGTGTGCCGGGTTCAGGGGAAACGAGAGGAGGCAGAATCATAATGAAGTAGAATGCAAACCAGCAGTGTGATTCAAACATAAAGTCAAAATAAAAAAAGAAGGGAGAGTTGTGTGTGGTTGGGTTAGGAACTGGCAATTTGTAGTAAAAAAAAAAAAAGAGAGATAGATAAATAGATAGATAGATAGATAGATAAATAGATATGTGTGCACCCACCACCCACACACGCACATATGCATGCACACATAGACAAACTCAAAATTAAACCCAAAGACAGAGACATAAATGGAATTGAAAATTTGGGACTCTGGGAAGGGAGTGTGCTATTTCATTTGTTTTTAGTTGCTGCCGTTAAGGCAAGCTGAGGTGGGAAAGAAGCCTCAATAAATGAATATTAATAGTTCATATATGACTAATAATAATTCATCAAACATATATATATATATATTTATAATATTGTGTTATATATTTTGTCTTTAATCCTTGCTATAGAGCAGCTTTTCTCCCCGTAACACAGATGATGAAGCAAAAGCTTGGAGAAGTTCAATATCTTGCTCAAGGTCATATAGATGCTAAGTAAATGACAGGGTCAGGATTTGAACTCAGGTTTCCTAACTCCAGCCTCTGAAATCTCAGCTCCTAGACCTGCACTGCCAAATATGGTACATGCTAGTCACTTGAGGCTATTTAAATTTAAATTAAGTAAAATTCAATAAAATTAAAAATTCAGTTTCTCAGTTTCACTAGTCACATTTCCGAGGCTCAATAGCCACACGGATTTAGTAACTACCATATTAGGCAGTGCAGGTCCAGATTTATGTCATAAAGTCCTCTGGAACAGTGCTGCCAATAGACTGAACTGCTTGACCAGAAGTTATTATTCTCTTATCTGATGTGATAGAGCTTATTTCAAAACCAAATAACTACCACCTTTCTTCAAGAGGCCACAGTTCAGGATAAAATATCCTCTTTCCCTATTCAGGGCTTCTTTACCTCAGCACTACTAACATTTTGGGCTGAATAATTCTTTGTTATAAGGAACTATCTTGTGCATTGTAGGTTACTTAGTAGCAGCATCCCTGGCCTCTACTCACTGGATGCCAATAGCATCCCTCCCAGTAGTGACAGTCAAAAATATCTCCAGATGTTGCCAGATGTTCTCTAGGAAACAAAATCATTCCTGACTGAGAATCGCCAAGTGATGTCACTCATAATAAGGTAAGAGGAAGGAAGCAAGTTCAGTAAACAGTAAACTGTGAGAAGAAATACCTTTATTAAAAAAAAAATGTTTTATAAAAAGCTTCTCATTTTCTGTGTCTGCGGCATTAGGTAGCCAGAGCCAGTGAGGTTGTCAGAAAGCTTTCTTTCTCCGGCAGTTGTAATTCTCAGGGCTCTGCTTCTCTTGGCCACCCTGGTGAGCTGTTGTTTGAGATTATAGACCTCTGAAGTAATATATTGACCCACAAACTTCAAAAAATGAATCAATGAATGAGAGAATAAAAAATGTAAAAATATGTACCATGTGCCAGGACTTCACACTTTTTTACAATGTCATAATCTCATAGCATCAATTTTAATTTGGTTCCTCAGAAGCAGATGCTAAAACAAAGGATTTGAGTAGTTTATATGAGAGGTGGTCCCAGGAAAAACAAGTAGTAGAGTAGGTTGGTGAACTAGACAAAGGAATACAAGAAATAAAGTATGTTATTTATTTAGTTACCATGATGGGTAACTGAAGTTTAATCCTAATGAGGGATTCTGCGAGTCAGTAAGGATCATGTGTTTCCACGATATCCCCCACAACCCACTCAAGGGACAAGAGAGCTTGTGTATTGTACACCAACACTAGCCAGCCATGGATTGAAAGTTCCTAGGAGGTGACAAGTTGCATATTAATTCTTCAGCATTTTTATCTTGCCCTGAACACACAGAACAGTCTCAAGTCAAAGAAAGCTCTCTGGCAGTTGGTTAGCCCCATGTAGTTAGGGAGTTCTAGGAGATGGGGACAAAGCATAGACAATCTGCCAGAGCGACCAACAGTGAGTACAGTAAGAATACAATTAGTAAATCTATTTCTAAATCTATATATCTTCCCTGTGCATAGGTGATTAACTTAGAGGTTAATATCTGTGATATCTGGCCTAACTAGGTTCTCCCTTGAATGGAAGTAATTTCTGTGAATTACTCCCATTTAATCATCAGAATTTCTAGGGTTAATGTTATTAATATAGTGATTTTACAGATCACTATATTACAGATTTTACAGAGGAAATTAAGGCAAAGAATGACTCATAACTAAAAAAAAAAGATGAAATATAAGGACTCACACTCAAAGATGTGTGTTCTTAATGATCATGCTATTTTTGTCTTCAGATAAAAGAAGGGATGGATATGTACAATGAACCATGTTGTTGCTAATGAGGAAATGACATCTGGAAACCTTGTAGCACAGAACATGATGGACAAGAGAGGCGAGACTCAGAGAAAACTTTCAGGGTCAGTATAGAAAAGAAAGATCTAGTTTCTGTTTTTGGAGAGAGCTATATATAGGGTCAAGATGGTATAAAGTTTCTCAAAATCAAGAAAATGGAAATAAGAAAATAAAACAGACGCTTAAATTTAGAGAAAAAGAAATAGACATTTTTAAGCAACACGGCTTCATAAATATTTTAAAGTATGTGACAAGTGGCAATCTTAAGAGCTTTCTCTCCAGGAAGCTCTAGAATCCTCAAGATACAAGAAGATAGTATCCTGTATTTACAGAGTTAAGGACAGAGACTCACGATGTCAGAGTGTACATCAGATCATTAACAGAATTAAAGAGCCAGAAAATCAGCAGGAATGGAGAGAGCCTTACCAGGAGAAATGATCACATTGGAACTGAAAAATTTCATCATAAAAAATAGGAATCTGGGATTCAACTCCCCTTCCCTGGGGCTACTCCTCAACTCCTCCTCTTATGGAAAAGCACAGCAGTCCCAGGTTATGCTTTATTCATATCTCCTGTCCTCTGATGTCATGCAGGTACACATCAAGCTCCAGGAACAGCTCCAGAATCCATGGCTGTCCAAAGTATGTGTGCAAATTAATGCTTAATAATGGCCCTCTACTGAATATTTAAATAAAATTTAAATAATATGTAATGGCTTTCAAAAATATAAACTGTCGGCTAAGAAACAACAAGGCAGATCTTTAAGGATTTCTCAAAAATAATCAGGCTTCAAATGTCTGTTGAGCCACAACATTTTGACAAAATGTCAAAAGGAGTCAAATTATACATAAGCATACCGTGCCCCCTCACCCCCAGCCCCACAGGCGTCCATTTAGCTGCCTTCGCTTTTCCTGATGGCATTTTGCCAGTTTTTTTGATGCTGGTTTCATGACACTCAGGAGTCTCCGAGTACCTTAAGGACTATCAGATTCCCATAATGAGATTAATTTTAGTTCACTTCAATTTAAAAAGCAAATATATGTCAGACTGTACTTTTAGGAAGAGAAAATGACACCATGAAATTAAAGGTCTTTGCCTCCTGGCAGGCTGACAGAGCTGACCTTGAGCAGAAGTAGACAATAGTTTCTCTGGGGTGTCTTTCCCACCTCATTTTAATCAGCATCCATTTCTCAGGAGTCTACTGCTATCCATTGGCTCATTCCCAACTGCAGTGAATAGGACAGCCCGCCTTTGTGGAACACCAACCACACGCTAGGCACTGCCCTGGGAATGTAGTATTTCTAATCTGCACAGCAGCCCTGAAAGTCAACATTTGGACTTCTGCTATACAGATCAGAAAAATCTTTCAAAGAGTTTAACTATTTTGCCTAAAGATCTTGAGTGGCAAATGAATGAATTATCTGGGAATCAAAGATTTCTCTAACTCCAAATCCCTCTTACATGAGTGCTAATGAGAGATGAAGTCATTTTGTTGTTCTTTTCTCTTTAACCTCTTCCTAATAAGATATTTAATTATACATTAGAATCTACCCCCAAAGCATTGCAATGCAGACTAGCCCTTCCAGAAACACCAAACAGAAGTGATGAGAAATTAAAGGTTTGAAATCAAGAAGTCAAGAACAAAGCTGGCTGATTGGGTGAGGCATGGGGTTCCTTTTCAGCAACCCTCATAAAGACACACAGGACTAATGTAGAACCTGGGACTGAGTAATCAGTAAGCTAAAGTGCTGTTAGCCTAATGTTCTTAATAAAAGAATCTCACACCAGAGTAGAAGCAGCAAAGTGGAAGAGCTCTAACAGAGTGAGAGGCAGGTGTGATCAGAAAAGGTAACGTTAGGCAAATTTACAAGAGAAAAGTCAAAGGAAAAAAAGACGTGTAATACCACCAGCTTTCATGCAAAGTCTCCTCACAATGCATCCAGTTCTGTGAAACAGACTTCACATTCATCTTCTCAGATCACCATCAGAAATATGATTAGAACACCCAAGGTTCCTCCGCTAGGATTTGAACCTAGATGTATCTGATTCCAGAATATTTCCCAACCCCTATGAAAATTAGAAATGAAATAACATCAAAAAGAACAGATTTATAAGTGATCTCTTCCTTTATGACTGCCTGCTAACTTCAAGGATTCAGACAATGAGTAGTCAGTTTCCTCAGACTATGTAATCATGTTCATAATATTTGAATTTATATTAAAAATCTTGTGTCACCAAGAAAAGTTTACATTTTGTTTAGCCATGTTCTCTTTCAAAAGGCAGAGGCTCATCTAGTGTGTTTATGAAAATTTTCCATTTTTATTATTATTTACTTAAAGTTAACACTTAAAAATAAAAGTGTGGAAGATGAACTCAAGGACAACATTTATTCACAGCTGAAGAGGATTCTTCTTAACTGTGGCTAAAGAAGACACCTCCTTACCCTTGGTCCATTTCCTCATATTACAAATCCTTGCCTTTCCAAAGTACAAGTCACAAAACTCACCTTTTCGACCTCTTCTGCAGCTGGGTGCAGACCGATGGAGATGTGAATTGAAAATGAGCAACATGAGAACGCTGTCACACAGGCCTCATAGGCTCCAGCTCCTGCAAAAGCAATTTCCGGGTTGGAAGCATCGGTGCCCAGGTGACGAGTCCCCATATCCTAGGTGCATAGCAGCAGTGGCAGCAGATTTTTGCCTAAAGAAGTCCCCCAGCCCATCTGTCCCACTCCTACCCACTTCTGCCAATCCCCTCTCTCTCTGTGGTTTGGCATCAGGCATGGCAGAGTAACTTCCTAGTCTGGCTTTAGCCCTCTAGAAAATTCTCACCTGATATAATTGTCTGCTTAAATCTAATACACTTGTTTGCTTATCTAGCCAGCATAGAATCTATTGTTTACAGCAAAGAACCCTGACTAACATGCAAACACATCCTCATAGAACTAGCTTTGAAGCACTAGTTATATTGAAAGATACTGGTTTAGTGAAAGTATGACTTCTGGACACAACTTGAGAGGGCATTTTATTTTAAGATTTTAAACCCATAAAAAGTTAGAGTTTTAAAAAACTTACACAATCATCCTAGTTTTTACACCCTTTTTTTATGGACAAAAGTAATAATAAAAATGCAACTCTCAAAGAGGTGAAATGATGGCCAGAAGCACTCGCACTGATTAAATGCAGAGCAGAAACTAACAGCCAGTTCTCCTGGCTTGAGTTCAGTGTGGTGTTCTCTCCGTTCCCCAGAGGTCCTCTGCCTTGCCCAGACACAAGGCAGGAAAAGAATCATGTCTCTGCCAGCTCAACTGTGGAATGTCCCATTCCTGAGGCTGAATTGCCCAGTGATGTAGAAATCAGAGTATGTGATTCAAATGTGCAGCTGTTTCCTGCTCCCTTGGTCAAGTTCTAATAAGGACCTTGCGAAGTTGGAACAGTAGCAAGCTTATCCCTTCTTAGTTTTCTCAATATTCATTTTAAAAAGAGGAGATGAGGAGAGCATTTAGATTAGATACAAATTATTTTTATAGAGAGCTACGCACTATTGTCATATATCAGTAGGTCACTACAACCCCAGGGAGATTATGGCACCGCCTTTCACGTTGAATGATAGGGAGAATTCTATTCTATATCAGATAGATCACATTGCATTGTGCTTAACAAATGGCTCAGGACCTCTATCAATAATTAATTATGTTCCCTTGAGCATATTATTACTTAGTCTCATACAAGCTTTGGTTTATTTCCTTGTATACTGAGGCTAGAATATCACTTATCTCATAAAGATATTTATGAGAAACAATTCATATAAAGTGCCATATATCTTATAAGCACTTTACAAATGCTAGATATACTGTGCAAATATATAGTTATAAGTCACTTACCTTCCTAAGCAGTTCTAATCTCATGTTGTTTTTAGAAAGCTCCTGATCCTATGATCTGCCGCCACAGCATCCAGTCAGGTTCAGGCTAGATACAATACAGTGGGCAGTCCCTAGTTTAGAATATATTTAGAATGTTGTAAATTCTTTACAGCTGTCATATCCCCAAGTAGAGGTTGCACTGCCAACTCTGTAAAAAAAAAAAAAAAAAAAAATGTGTGTATGGGCAGGGGGGTGCTTGAAAAAGGGGGAAAAAGCAATTTCAAACATTACTAATAAAAAATAAAATCAAAGCTCTTAGCTCCATTATACAGAATATGCCACAGTTGGATATAAATATTTAATGTTACAGCAATAGTAAATATCACTGTCCTTGGCTGTTTGGCTCTATATTAGAACAGGGCTAGAATTGTCTAACCTTTGGTAAAATTCTACTACCACCACCCCCGCCATGTCTGACATGGCTTGATGATAGTGCTAAATGTGATCTAGTCTTTTTTTTAGTCTGTAGACTTCGATGTGGAGCCCTGATGACTCTGCCTTCTTACTCCACAGCTTGCTTTTTACCTTGATCACTAAAGAGAACATTTTTCTTGGCTATAGAAGAATAGGTCAGAAAGTTTACCAAACGCAGGTAAATGCCCTTCCTTTACCAGATAGTAACTTCCTTTAACATAACAGAGAAATTGTACTGCAACTTTCACAGGCTTGCGCTGCACAATGTATTCTAATCAGGCGGACACACATCTTTTTTGTATAAGAGTCATAGAAAATAAGATAGCGCAGTTTCTGTTAGTAAGATACTATATGTGAAAATTTACATCAATAGAGAATGGCTAGTTTAAATCCCACAGGCAATTTATTATCAGTGCCAGATATCAAAAAGTGATAGTAATAGCGAATTTCAATGTGTATATGTTTGTTATTCTCATTTTCCACAACCCTAATCTTTGCGTAAATTACAATTCTACTTCCTTCTGATTCATTCTGAGGTTTTTCTTGCATCACTACTACACAAACGAGTCAATAATTTGGTTTGAAAGGTCTTTCTTGTTGGCTGAACTTAGGCTTGAATTTACTATCAACTGTTCTGACCCTTATCATTTTTCTTTGTAATACAATCTATATCTGGGCTGTCCAGTACGGTAGCCACTAGCCACATTTAGCTATTTAGGTTTTCGTTTAAATTAATTAAAATAATATAAAATTTAAAATTCAATGTCTCAGTCGCACTAGCCATATTTCAAGTGCTCAGGAGCCACATGTGGCTAGTGGCTAACTTAATTGAACAGTACAGAGAGCATTCCTCTCTGCACGAAAAGTTCTGTTTGACGTTGTTCTAGAAAATACATTAACAATGGTAAAAACAAAGGATAGTAATAACATGAATTAAAAGTGCTCACTATTTGCTAGGCAATTAAATTTATCACGGCAATTTTGTAGATTGGATACTGTTATTATTCTGATTTTAGAATTTGAAGAAGCACGATGGGTAGAATATAATTATAAACAATTTAAATTGTGTCTCCTACTATCTTTCAAATACACTTGGTGGGGCTAGATTTTTTCTACTCTTATGTGAAAACTTAGATAGTCCATGACTCTTCTAATCACTAATAAAATTCTACAATGACTTTAAGACACAACATCAATTCAATAATTAGAATTTCTGGTCCCATGTAATTATCAAAGTTCTCAAATTGATTTAAATTTGAGTCTTCTTCCCTCCTGCAATTCGAGACCTTAGCAGGCAGGAAGATGTCATGTGATAAGGAAGGCTGAGTTAGCTTCTTTCCTGTTTCTCCACCTAGCACATCTTTTCCTCTTCTATCAGCGGGCCTTCAGATAACACTTTTGCTGTGGTACTTTTGCTGTGGTCTGAATGTTTGTGTCTCCCTGAAATTTATATGTTAAAACCTAAGACCCAACGGGATAGAATTAGAAGGTAGAGATTTTGAGACGTGATTAGGTCATGAAGATAGAGCCCTCATGACTAGTATTAGCACCTTTACAAAAGAGACCCTGGAAAGCTCCCTCGCCCCTTCCAGCATGTGAGGTTACAGCTAGTAGGCATTTGTTCTGAACCAGGAAGTGGGTTCTAACCAGTGATCCTGGACTTCCCAGCCTTAGGAACTGTGAGAAATAAATGTCTGTTGTTTATAAGCCACACAGTTTGTGGTATTCTGTTATAGCAGCCTGAACCAACTAATATAACTTTCATTGGTATTTCTGTAGGTTTTCCGGTGATTTCCCCATTGCTGAGGACATCTCTACATTTCCTTTGCCAATCAATGTCCAATACACGTCTGTTCTGTGGGATGAGGAGGTGGAATGTAATTCCTTTTTTTTCAGTCCTAAGAATCTGACTGGAATTCCGTTTTCTCTACTGAGGCCTGTTTGTCCCTGCAGGTAGATTCATTCACTAGGACAAAGTCAGTAAATATTCTACATTTCATCTTCTTCATACTCATGATTAACTTCTGATCCATAGGAAACATTCATACATCCTTTGCCTTGAACAAACTCCAGGGATTTAGAACAGTAGATAAAACAGCAAGCTCTCCTATTTCTACCTTTGGAGTAGCCAGCCAGCCAGTCATTCATTCTTTAGATTAATCAGCCCACTATGTCCTCCAAAGTCCAAGAGAAACAAGTTTCTAAGTCCTCAGAATAGTCACCTTAAAGCTACCATCTTGTAATTGAGAGATTAAATTCTTTAATCTCTAACTCAGGAATTTTTTTATATCCTCAATGTGGATAAGTAGTCTATAAGCCATTTAATAGGGTTTTTGAGTTTCTCTTTTTTCTTAATGTAAACACTTCAGTAGTTTTATTATAGTCACAGAATTGTACAACCATCACCATACTAAATTTTAAAACATTTTATAACCCCCAAAAGAAGTACTGTATACATTAACAGTCATTCCTCATTCTTCCCAATTACCCCAGCCCTAGGCAACAACAAATCTACTTTCTGCTTCTATAGATTTGCTTATTCTGAACATTTCATTTAAATAAAATCATACTGTATATTGTCATTTGTGACTGGTGTATTTCATGTAATCTAATGTTTTTGAGGTTTATCTGTATTATAGGATGTTTCCAAAATTTGTCACAAATATAAATAGCTTCTTTTTTAGCAATATTAATATATTTTTAGCTTTTCCAAGAAAAGCCCCTAGGAGTTTTTTCCTTAATATAAAAACAAGTTTTTCTTATAGATCTTTAAAATTTACACATTATGTTGTAATTAAAAGGTCTAATTCATGCTAGAGAATGATGAAAAATAATTCTAGTAAATACTGTTCAGTATAGTTCCTCATATTTTTACTTTATATATTTGCACAAAAGTCATTATTACTTATATGCATTTTAAAGTGCTCTAAAAAATAAAAATAGCAATGGTATATTTTACCATTTTTTAAATGTGATTTAGTTGCTGAATTCAATCATCCTTATATATTTTTAGTCCTATCTTGTGTCTCAATATTTCACTCCTGGCACTCTGTTTGTCCTTGTCAGAGTGTTGCTGTTATGACTAAGGGGGTTACTTCTATTCTTGATGATATCTCTCAGATGGTGTCCAAGAGCAGTCTTGACTGTTTTCATGCCATTTGTTGTTTAGGATAGCATAAATCACAGCTACTTTTGGACATAATTTTATCTAAGTATACGCTATTTTATACTTTCGACACTTTTCCATTTACACTTAAATAAGTTCATAAATATATGTACATATATGTGTATATTCATGTATATCTAAATATTACAGATTTAACAAAATGTCTTTATAAAAGTATTAACATTTATATAATTAGATGACAAATTACCTATAAACTTCCATACTAAGAGATTTCTAAATTAAGATAGCTGGCAAACAATACAATTCACTACAAAAGTACTATCTTCTCAAAGATAAATCAATACACATTGAAATATATAAAACTTCCCTGGCTTATAACTTCTAGTTCAAGATTGGTACTTTTACTTGCCACATTTTCCTTTTCATTTATTCTTCTGTTGGTGTACATCATTAATATCATTGATTCGTATTTACAATTGTATTCTTTAATGTTTGCTTAGTTTTCCATTTCTATTTATTGTGATATCAGTTGTACTTCCTACTTTAATGAAAGAATAATAATAATATGTATTAAGCACTATCTGTGGGCCAGTACAATTTTAAGCATTTTATATATATTTTATCTTTCGTCTTCCCATAGGTAGCTTTTATTTCCATTATTTCCATTTCATAGATAAGAAATCTGAGTCACAGAGAGGTCGCACAACTTGCCCAAAGTCACAGAATTAAGTATCAGATGACTCTAACTACAAAGCTTCAACAATTATTTAATAATTAAGATCTGCTATACAGACTAGATGTTTGAAATATAGAAAGTCGGAAGTCATGTATATGAGATATTTATTTCTGTATAATATCACACCCAAAAACTTAGTTTATGTCAATGAGTTATCTCATAATTTCTCTGAGTCGGGAAAGTTGGAATGGCTTAACTGGTGCTTCTGGCTCAAGATCCATCACAGTAGTGCAGTCAAGGTGTTTGCTTTGTCTATGGTCTCAATTGAAGGTTCAACTGGGAGAGAATCCTCTTCTAAGCTCACTCACATGGCAGTTGGCAGGTATCAGATCTATGCTCCTCCATGTAACCGTTGACTGGCTTATGGTTCTTGCTGAATATTGGCCAAAGATAATAGTTCTTCTTCATTTAAGCTTTTTCATAGGGTTACTCACAACATTGCAACATGTTTCCTCAGAGACAGAGGAAAGCAGAAGAAAGTCCAAGATAAAAGCTACAGGTTTATTTTAACCTAATGTTGGAAGTGACACCTACCACTTTCACCGTAATCTTTTTATTAGTCTTCATTAAGTCACAGCCACTAATTTTCTCATCAAGCACATGATAATAATAACCTGCTTGACCAAAGTATTGGGGCTATTTGAGGGATAAAAGAAAAATCATAGATATGAAAATTTAAGAGCTTGATATAAATAAAACTGCTATATTATTATCTTGCAAAGACAAGGAATTATGACAAAGTCATTTTGATTAGGTCATACCTCTTCTCCATTTCTTTCCTAATTATATCACGCATTCATGCTAAATTATTAATTTTCTTCTATCCATAAATATGCAAATAATCAGCAAAAGTATAAAATGACCAGATGAAAGAAAACTAGTATTTATGGAGCATTAGTCATATATTGATCTCTGTGCTGGATATTTGATATACATGATTTTATTAAATTCTCATGATTCTCTCTTAGGGGGTGTCCCCTCTATTCTGTCTACAACTTACTGACTCTTAAGGAAGGAGTACAGCTAATGATCAGACAGAGAAGTTGTATTTTTCCCTTCACTTGCCCTCCAAGGCAAATCCATAAGAACATCTTTCATTTTGCCCCATTCGGAGATGTAGCGATAACCTCATATTAATCATGTTTATTTAGTTATTTTTCACATTCAGGTAATACCAAAGCCAAAAAAATGTCCTATACACACCCATCTATAGTTTTCTTAAAAATATCCATAGAGAGAAACCTCCTTGTTTAACATGTGACACCACACTGCTTCGGTGCTTGCAGTACAATGAGTGGCTCAGCCTTCCTTATATGTGACTTTGCACATATTTATGTTCTGAATCTTCAAGTTAGATCAAAATGCTTCAAAAAGATATTATAGAGATAATATCTTTCATAAAGTATAAAATGCTGTCTTTCCTTCTCAAATATACACATATATGCACACAACATATATACATACCATATATACTCATATGCATACACACACTTAAATCAGTCATTGGATAACCGGCCTCAGTATAGTCTGTTTGAGAACCATAGATTAATCCAAATGATTCTGATATAGTTGACATTTCTACAGGACACCTTATTTTATAATTGCCTTCATAGCTACTTTTACACACCACAAAATATAATAAGATATCTCAACTTATTGTTTGAATAAATGTAATATTGCCCACATCAATCCATATTTAATTCACACAAAAAGGCTGTGCATGACTATTTCTAGTAATCAGTATACCTTCAAAGGATGAAAGGAAGAGTCACAAAAATGTCTCAAGTGCTTAGAAGAGGAATTCCAAGAATGTTCAGAGCACTTTGCAGTATAACAGGAGTTAACTGCACAACTTCTCAATATAACAAATTTAAAGGCAGTTGCACTTGTTAGATTTGCTAGCTTTCAGAAACAGGTCTTTAATAATTTTACATTACATCATAGTTAGCCTTACCCTAGAGGAGTGCTGTTCTTCATGAGAAGGCAAGGAATAAATATGCTCATATTAAACAAATTATGATTTGCGCATGATTATATCTCATGCTGGTTAAGGTAAAATTAATAAAATTACTTAGGTCACATCATATACTTCTGCATTTCCCATAGTTCCTAGTTAATTCTAGGTACAAAACAGGTAAATAACATGAATTTAAATTGAATTTTATGCATGCATGAAACTGACTACTGATGAGCTACTCTGGCATTTTCAAATGACACACCAAACATTGCCATAACAATCAATTAATTTTATGATAAAAATCACTCCCAAATAAGCTATGTATTTTAATGCTTCTTTTGAACAATTGCTGAGTTTAGAAAAGCAT
Organism: Pteropus vampyrus; assembly: GCF_000151845.1. Taxonomy (NCBI): domain Eukaryota; kingdom Metazoa; phylum Chordata; class Mammalia; order Chiroptera; family Pteropodidae; genus Pteropus; species Pteropus vampyrus. The sequence continues at coordinate 12,258,616 of NW_011888786.1, forward strand.
AAGGCAGTGCAATGGAAACAGATTACTGGATAGATAATTTTAAAAACCAGTTCTAGCCTCAGAATTTCATTTAACGGGCCAAGTAGACTTTGTAGTTGTTTTGCTTTCATATGATCTGAGTTTTTCTATTTAAAATTGAGAGACTTAACATCATAGCATCTGGGCGCTATAACTGACCTTAGAGACACCTAGTTAAAATACCACATTTTACAGGTGAAAAGACTATATCTATCAGAATAGGCTATATCATGCCCTTGCAACAAACAAAGAAACAAACAAATTCTAAATCTAGGAGCATAAAACAGCAAGAGTTTATTTCTCACTCCCACAAAGACTACTCTAGCTTTGAGTGAGTATCTGGGACATTTGTATTAAATAATTTAATAAGGCTCTGATTAATTATGTACTACTTAAACCTCATGTATGTGGGGTTTTTTTTCAGTCTTTCATCCTCAGCTCACATGATCAGTTATTGAATTGAACATTTACTACATGTCTGAAAGATCGACAGGGTAACTGCTGTACCATGACATAAAGTGGGCCTTGCAGAGGATGACAAGGGAAATTTCATGTACTTTACATGTTGGTAAAACATTCCAGGCTGCTCGGTCTTATGACACATGTATGTTAACATGTTATAATTAATTTCATGTGTCAATTTGATTGCGCCACAGGGTGCCCAGAAATAAATTTGGTCAAATAGTATACTAGGTTTGTCTGTGAGGGTATTTTTGGATGACATTAACATTTGAATCAGTACATTAAGTAAAGTAGATTGCCCCCAGTAATGTGGGTGGCCCTCATTTGATCACTCAAATATCTAAATACAACAAAAAAACTGAGTAAGAGAGAACTTCTTAATCATTTGATAACTTGAGTTAATTCTTTATAATCTCTTTCTCTCTGTCTCTCTTTGTCTCTGTTTTTGTTTCTGTCTCTCTCTCTCTCTTTCTCTCTATCCCTACAAAAAAAATAATAATCATATATACTCACATATCCTATATTCTATAGTTTCTGGTTTTTTGAAGACTAATAATATAGATTTTGGTACCAAGAGTGGTTCTAAAGGAACAGAATTTTAAGGATGAATTTTCTGAATTGGCTCTGAGGTCTCTAGAATTGGTTTTCTAATCTGATTAAATTTGAAGATTCCATGACTCTATTTCCAATAATAGAGAGAGTACTGATATTCCATGTCATGACCGAGCACTAGAAATATGCAAAATATCACCACTGGCTATTCCTAATCAACCTCTTAAAAGAAGTAAGGATCTAGGTGATATTTTTTTGACGTTTTTGAACATTTTTGGCAAACTAACAATATTATGAGATTGGCTGGTTGCTCCCAGTATAGCTGGATAAGGTGGGGAAAGAAAAAGATGAGCTCAGGAATTCAAATTCCCAGTTAAAGTGCTATGTAAATGACCTGAAATTTTCTTGATATGCCCTCAAGCAGACCCTTATCTCCAGCAGTCCCAGAGCTGAGAGCACTGAATATCAAACAAAAAATATCATCCTTTACCTTGCTGAATTACAGTTCAAGTTGAACTCCCAACTTCCCAGCATGTCTACTGTTAAAATGAGAGCATTAATTTTGAGGAAATGGTATCCTGAAAGTTGGAATTAAGCCATGTGAAAAAAACCTGATGAAGCTGGGGACACAGAACCCTTCAATTCCGATGTCTTGGCCAGTGCAAGCCTCCTCACTCCCAGTGGGTATGGCCTCTCCATCCCCATTCTAGGGGATTAACCCTGCATTGCCTGAGGAAATTGTGATGGCTTCCCCTGAGGGAGCTGCGGTGCAAGACAATGCTGAGCAGGACCCACCAGCATCATCCCCTTTGCTTCTAGACCTCTAGCTAGGTTTAACTTCAAGCAGGCCTCCAAACATGAAGTGCAAAGTATGGCGCCCGTGCTATACTCCAAAAGAACTATTTGAGTTTTCTAATTTATATAGACAAGAATCTAGGAGATATGTGTGGAAATGAATGTTAAGAATGTGAGATAATAGTGGAAAGAACATAAAGTTGGATCGGGCTCAATTTGTTGATAGGGGCTCCCAAAGCAGAGATTCTGTATTTAATGTGCATACACACACGCATACACACACACACACACACACACACACACACACACACACACACACACACACATTCCATGTTTCTCTGGAGAATCCTAACTAATATATAAGTTAAGAAAGAAAAGATGGAGAACTGTGTGATTATGTGCAGGCTCTTAAATGTCTCCACCAGGAAGGGACCCACTTAGTTTCTGCACATCTTTAACTAGAATAATTCACATGGCCACTCTGACTTCTAAAAATCATGGGAGTATATTCCTTCCTATGCTTGAATATAGTCAAGAATGCACCATTATGAATAATAACTAATGACTAGCATAGTAAGTAATTCAGTCCACTTATGAATAAGACACTCCTAGTTTCTAGTACAATTCTTGTCACATTACTCATCTATCCTTCAGGCATATAATAAAGGTCAAAGTCTTAACAGAAGCTGTGAGATCAAAAGGAAGCTAAAAAGTAGAAAGATATATACAAATTTGAGATATTATGAATATTAATTCAATGGACTCTTTATTAAATAATTTAATATATATAAAGAGCTTAGAATTGTCCCTGGTATATCATAACTGCTTAATCAATATTATCAATTACTCTTATCATTGTTACAAAGTATATATAAAAATTAGATTATCAGTAACCTTCTTAAAGAGAGTATCTCTCTGAAAATACCAAGAGAACTCATTATAACATTATTGCTATGGTGTGAATCACAAAGATAAAGAAAACATTATAGTGGAGCAGAAATGAAATATCAACGAATGGGATTTTTCCATAAATATTGATTGTGTGCCACCATCGAAAATAAAGCTCCTTGGATTGAGTATGTCCTTCAAAACATTTCAAATTAAATGTAGTACCCTTGAATGTTAGGAACAAATAGCACATTTGCTTTGATCTGACTTAAAGTATGTAGGTAAATTTAAATAAGTACAGCCCTACTCTATGTTTCTTTTCAGTCCAGAGACCTCGGAGCAGACTGTATGTTAAAATCAGCTACGATGAAGACAGATTTTTACAAGAAGAAACACATAAGATTAATTAAAGTAATATAAAAAAGAAAGATATTTGGTGTGTCTGCTTATGGGGAAAACTTTACAAACTAATTAAATCAGTTTTCCATTATTATGTAAGGTATTATTCATAATAAATCAGAACAAGGGTTTTCAAATATGAATGAACTGAATTGGCTCCCCCAGTCTTGGTTACTTTGTAGCTGTGATGTCTCTTTATTATCTAACTCCCTTAACCTTTTTAAGTCTCAGTGTCTTCATCTTACTTCGTATAAAATCATTCCCATAGTCTAATAACTTCATAAGGTTCTTAGGAAAATTAACCTCAAGTCTCAGTATCCTCTTCTGTGTTATGAAGAAAATAATTTTCATAATAATAACTTTGTAGGTTTATATTCAATGATATCATAAAAGACTAAGTGATAACTTTATGAAATGTGTTAAGAACAGTATCTGGCACATGGATGAGCCACAGCATGGTAACAATTATTATTATTAAATCTAGTCCTGACATTCAGCCTCTATTAAATTATCAAACAGAATACTCATATTTGGCTATCTATTACTGGGTAACAAATCACCCTGAAACATAGTGCTTTAAAATAATGAACATTTGTTATATCTATCCTATATTTTGTAGGTCAGAAATTTAAGCAGGTCTCAAGTGCGTGATTCTTTGGCTCCATACAGTGTCAACCGAGGTGTCAACCACTCAGCGGCGTTCCGTTGTCAGAGGGACTGATCTAGACGGTCTAAATGGCTTGTCTCATGTTTAGTGCCTTGGAGCAGAAGACTGGAAGGCAACACTCAGCTGAGACTGTCACCTGCAGTGCCTACATGTCATAGGGCCTCTTCAGCATGGTGCTCACAGGGTAACTGGACTTCTTATGTGGCAGTTTAGGGCTTCCAGAGAAAGTGCTCCAAGGGAAAGGAACTGGCATGGTGTTACTTTCACTGCGTCCTATAGGTAAAACCAGTCACAAATCTGCCCACTTTTAAGCAAGAGGAAAAGAAAATTAATGTCTCAGTGGGAGGAATGACCATCTTTAATAGATTATAAGGCACATAATAGGTTCTTTGAGTTACAGTGAAAGCGGTATCATTATCTGTATGGATTATGTGATGTGACATGGGGTATACTTGAACTAGAGCTTTATGGATATAGAGCTTTACATATGGAGCTTAGCAACATATGTTCCATCTGTGCACTTGCATATTGCTGTAGTTACTTTGCTCACATGTAATGTGAAATACTGTATTTTTCAGTACTGTCACAATATTCATAAAGTTGATATTCTAAAAAAGACATCAGAAAACTTTTTCTATTAAGGGTTAATAGTAAATATTTTAGGCTTTGCCAGCTACGTAAATTTTTTGCCTTATATTCTTTTTTGTTTAACAACGCTTTAAAAGTGAGAAAAAAAAAAAACAATCATAGCTTAAGGGGGAATGCAAAAATAAGCTAAGGACCAGATTTGGATTGTAGCTTATAGTTTGTTGATCCCTGAACAAATGAAGAGCAATAAAAACGTAAATGACTACAATCCTAGACTATGAAGAGAAATACAAAATAGAAATTCAAATCCCACAAAATCTAGGACATTCAACCTTAAGTCCTTAGAAGAGCATTAAGAGAAATAGAAGAAAAATAACTTTTATTAAGAGTTTAATCTGTTCCAGGGGGTGTTAGATTCTCCCATAAAATTATCATGTTTACTACCCACAACGACCTCAAAAGTGGCTATATTATCCCTTAGTATATAGAGAGATTAGAATATGAGTTATTCGAAGGCAAGGATCTGGGTTTCACTTGTACTTAAAAATCTAACACAGGGTCTGACATAAAATAGAATTTAAGTGCATGCTGGATGAGCTGAATTAAATGCTACAAAACAGGGCTCAGAGAGTTAATCAAAATCGCAGAAGTCCAAAGTAGAGGTTCTGGAATGCAAAGCCAGTTTCTTTGATTTTAAATACTTCATCCAACTCTTTCCCACCATGCTGCCTCTTTAGCATCTTCTAACACCAGCAATCTGGTCCAAAATTTGTTTATTTTAGCAACATAATTATTAGCCTTAGGAAAATATCATTCAGTAGTGTTTATAAATTAGGTTATGTAAAGTCAACTGTTTTTACAGAATCGTTTATGATTTTTGAGAACTTTTGATGTCCATGTTTTACAAATTATAACTCTCTATCAATGTTCTTAATTATGACAAACAAGAACAGATTCAGGTTTTGTAGGGCCTAAAGTTTAAATAATTTGAGTTCCTCGAGAAAAAAAAATGTATAAAATATGATATAAAAAGTTAGAAAATGAATACCTATTTAAAATCATAAAAGAAGTCACAAGAAATTCTACATTTTAAAAATCTGACAAATAAAACATGAATCACAATGTCTTCCCCAAACCCATAATGTATTAACTAATTAAGGAACTTACGCATCTCTATAATATTTCTTTTTAGAATTAAGTGTGACCAACACTTCTGAAAAAAAGTTACATAGAATCAACCTGAAATTAAGACTTACAGAAGAGTGATTGAAATGGATTTTTAAAAGGTTTCAAACTGTATCAAACTTCATAAATGTGTAAATACAACATACTTCGACTTATTGAATAGTTTATGAGTTTCTTGGTAAAAGACTTGTTTCTTCAGGATATCTTCACAGCATTGGTGGATATAGGGTGTGTCATTGATGTCAAAGTGCCAGACTTTGTCAGGAAAAGATGTGTCAAATACTCTAACTTCAATACACTGGGTTGTAAAAGTCACCCAACTGCACACACAGACTGAATTGCAGTATTGCTGTATATTCGTCCCCTTAAACACAAGGACTCTGGTAAATTCTGCACTTGCACAATTTCTATTTAGAAAATGCACACACATACTCAAAAGAATAGTGTTTTTTTAAGTGTATCTTCTGCCTTATTGAACAATTCCTGACAAGAGATAATTTTTGTTTTGATTAGGCATCAATAAGAATCATATCTCTATTTGGAATTCTACATGTCCAACGATTGGAAGAACTTTTTACAGATTTGTTTCTGGCTTTGCACACATAAGCCTTAATTTCAGTCCATCACCCTTATACTAACAGGGTCTCATGCCGGCGGGGTATTCCATCACAGTAGAACCTCTAGCACTGCACCTTTGTGTCACCACAGTGAATGCTGGGCAAATTCTTGGAAGCCATTCTACAGCATGGTCATTAGCAATAACAACTGTGAAAGAAAAAGACTGAGTTCACAAAGATACATCTGAACAGAGCCCAATTAAATGTATCCCCATCTCAACTAGATACCCAAAATGTCTGAGGCTCTCTAACGCTATTTAAACAAGCATCACGGAGTAAACTGGAGTAGGGGGAAGCAGTGTTTTTAACCTATTACACTTAAAATTCTTACTCTTGCAATTTTTAAAAACACATAACTGTGCAAACATATTACTGCACTCTCACCCCCACCCAAAATCTTGAAAGAGATTGGTGCAAGTGTGAGACCCCGAAAGTTCAAGCTATATTAACATCACATTAAGTCCACCCAGGAGAGTAATTCAGAAATTGAGGAACACTGACCAGGACATCTAAAGAGAGTAATTTTTTGGCAATATTGGTTTATAGAGCTTTGGAAAATACTGTTTTATAGGGCAAAATAAAACAGAAACTAGGATACTGCTTAGTTTTAGTGATATATTTTTTAAGTTTACCATGTTTCTCTCTCACCATCTCTCGTATGTTTTCAATAAATCTGTTTGACAAGAAAGATAGAAGCAAAGCTTCTCATTTGTTAGATAAAAGAGAAGCTTTATATCAGAAGTCACTGAAAAGGCAGAGGTAGGTACTGTTTCTTCCCTCCAAATAGGCAGATATGATCAGGCTGTAGCTAACATCTGGAGAGAGAAACAAAGAAATGCTAAGAAATAGAATGATTTAGTAAAACTTTCAGTACTGAATTCAGATAGATACTGTTATTAATCACAGCTGTTAGCTTAATAATGCATCAAAACACTTAATATTTTATATATGTTAGTCAAATTAAAAGTGTCTATTTACATCTTCATGGTGGTGTTTTACCTAGTCATTTGGAGACAATGTTAAAAATCAGGAAATAAAAAGAATAACCATGGACAGTCATTATTACCTTTCCATCTCACAATGAGTCAACAATACTTTAACAAAAGTCCTGTTCAAAATGTTTGTTAAACTCTATACCACTTACTAGAAGAAAATAACTAGACTAAAGCAATTTTTAGTTTGCCAATGTTACAAATTACCAGGCACAAATTTATATAGCTTAATGAAGAACTTGCCTTGCTAATGAAACTGTATTTTTAACTATGGTTAAATAGCACACTGCTGATTTATCGGGATGTGTAGTTGAAACCCATATTGTCTATTTAGTAAACCTTTTAATCCAGCTTTACTTGGATAATTCATATAATTCACCAAATATATCCTGAAAGGGTCATTTAAAACATACTACTACTTTCCAAAGTCAGTATTGGTCTGAAGTTTATTGACAGTTTCTAGGTATTAGTCCCAAGTCAGGTTAGTAATCAGTTTGACTGATGAGTTGAACAATGGTTTCATTTGGCCATCCATGTCCCCTTGGGAAGTGAAATTACACTTTCACTCATGATTACCCAAACATAGTCAGTGGCCTCATCTAACCACAAGGGGGCCAGGAAGTGAATCCTACCCTAGGTCCACAAGCCAAAGCCAGAAATATTTGGGGAAATGTTCCAGTGATTACATTTTAAGCATCAGTATCTATCACTGGAAAATTCATTGCTGCTAAAAGAGCCAGTAGAACTCCTCTAGAAACATTCCACATTTTGTATTTTCTAAATGCAATGGGTTAAATTTGATTGAATAAAGTTTTGTACCACCTGGTATTGGTAACTAACATGAGTAGTGACCTAGTTAGCATAGGTCAACATAGTCAGAAGCTAAAACTAATAAAGCTAATTCATAATGTTTAACCATTCTTAGTATGAGCAAGGTCATTTATTTGAGTATTATATTCATACAAGCCATTATTATGAGATTTTTCCCCCCAAAAATCCTTAATATATTATCTAGCTTAGAGGTCATTATTCACAGCAGCATGTGACATATCCTGGCATGGTAGTAAAGAAATGCCAAATGTCTCAAGTTCATGCTGCAAAGGGCATTGGAATATTCAATTTTACCACAGATAGTTACAGGGAACAGCTTCAGATGGCCACAAATAACTGTTTTGACCTATCAAGGGTCTTTTTACCCAAAACTTACCTGAATTTTGCAAAATACTATATTTTCTTCCCAAGCTTAGATTTTTGCAAATGTATAGAAGTTAATGTAAAGGTGGAAAGAATCCATAAATTATTTTGTATATAAAAGGCAATGTGTTTGTCAGTTATAGTACCTGACTAGATCTTTATATTTATAGCATAAATTGTAAATCTATGCTATATTATGTATAGTTTGGCATTTAAAACTTTAGAAATCGAAAGACTCAACAATCTATGCTAAGCTTAAAGTGCAAATCATTTCTATCGTGTCATTTTAAAACCAAAAACATTCCATTTAAATTGGCATAACACAGAGCCTATCAATTCATATTTAGATAAACACTTTTAAATTATTTTCATGAGTTTCTTTTTCTCTGCAGAGTTTTTATAATGGCCTTGTCGAAATATTCTATACTATTCAATAGGTAGTATGAATCATTTTAGTTTAGTATTTAGCTTGTATTCTTATTTTATTGATATGTTATAATATATGGCTTTGCATAACATGATCTCATGATTTAAACAGCACAACTAGTTCTATTTCTTGGCTGGAGATCAATTAAATAACCACTGATGCAAGCAGTTATTACCTGCTTAAAAGGAAATCTGTGGTTTCCTTATTTAAACTGCTGAGTTTTAATGTCCATCAAAAAAGTCTGTTATTGCAATGAATAATTTAGCCATTTCAGTCTACTACACATTTTAACACTACAAGCTTGGATTTAAGTTTTCAAAATATGCCTAAAGGACAATATTTATGCATAGTTATATTTACTGTTTGAAATGAAATATGCTTAAGAGACAATCCTTTCTTATAATTATTTAGCAAAGGAAGACTAAAGAATCAAATTTACCAAAAGCAGTTGGAGAAATGATTGATCGAAAGGTTTCAAAAGCATATCTACACATTTGTAAATGGAAATAAAGGACTCTTTTAAAAAGATGAAAGGTCAATGGATTTGAAGGTGTAGGGGTGTCATTTCCTCTGTTTGTCCCTTGGTGGAGTTCTTGAGTCACTTTCTCCCTTCCCGTCAAACTGCTTTATATATTTTTTTTCCAGAAGTGGCCATCCTGTTTACTGTATTTAACCTTTTTTCCCCCTAGTATTATTGTGAATACAGAGTCTATAATAAATGAAAGCCCCCTCCCCGAGATCATATCTCCGGCAGCTACTTGTTTGCATTTTTACCCATAAACTTTTGTTGTTACTTCTCTTCCTGTTCTTTTCTTGAGGCTTTAACTGCATCATGGCCCCTGAATGCTATTTTTTCAGCTCAATCACTGAAATTTCTTAACTGCAAAGCAGTTTAGGCAAGCGAGGTGAGTAGATAAATTAAAAAAAAAACAAACAAAAAAAAAACTACCGAACTTGTAAGTTAGGGTAGGATATTCGTATAGAAAAGCTATCGTTGGCCAAGGTTTTGTTAAATGTCTATTAGAATTAGATGGTATTTCTGTAACCAACTTCATTTTTTTTATTTATTGGTTTCAAAGTGACATTTCTTTTTATTGTCTTTTAAAAAACGAAAAAAAAAAAATCCTCAACATTTCAACATTCCCTCCAGCATTTTGCTTCATACAAACGATGACATCCCATCACCCTGATAAACGCAGGGTTTAGGACACTGATCTCGTTTTCTCCAGTTCTGGCCGCCAAAGCAGCAGCACCAGCAGCGGGCTCTTTAATTTATTGCAGGCGGTTACACTTTCGATCCCATTCCTTTCTGAACCCTTTCCTCTCAGGTTGAGAAGATAAATGCAGCCTCGGGTCTGAAAAGCCGGGCGGGGTTTGCGGGTGGGAGTGAAGCCGGATATCACATTCCCTTGGTGAGGTCTGGTACCGGGGGGGATTAAGTCCCCTGGTTCCATTTAATAAAATTGCTGAGCACTTGTGACTCTGGCTCTAAGACTGCGGAAATGGGGCGGGGGTGGGGGAAACGCTTCTCGCCTTCATTCATCCTCCGCGCTGGCGGGAGGCTAGAGTTGGAGTGTCATTCTCTAGACAGGGGGCGGAAGAGGATTGGGAGCTCCGGCCGCCGCAAGGGCGCCCCGAGGTCTCCTCTTACCTCGCCCACACCCCCGCCCTCTCATTCCGTACCCTTTCCCAAGAATCGCGCCGCCAGGCAAAGCCGCTGCTGTTTCTTGGCTGCTCTGGCGGAAAGGTCGGAGCCGAGGACCGATGGGGGAGGGAGGAAAGCCAGGAGGCTTCATGGCCCTGGCAGTCAGGCCGTGCTGTTCTCCATGCCGCACACGTCGGACCCATTTCCCACGCTGGCTTGGCGCGGCAACGGAGTTGGTAGGGATGAGAATAGGGAGGGCGGGCTGGAGACTACCTCTCGCTCGCAATGAGAAAACCACTCCACTGTGAAGGACGCGCTGCATCCCCGGTCATCTGGGAAGATATTTTGCTGTGCGCTGGGGGAAAAGCTGCACACTCCTTCGCCCCTAGCAAGTGTGCGCCTGGAGAGTGCTCGCTGGGGCGGTGAGCGAATGTTTAAAGATGCGGAGGGGCTTGTTCAAGTTTATGGTGTGGTGCAGATAGAGGAAGTGCACATCGTCTCTTCCCACGCGGCTGCCTGAAGTTTACAAAATTTTAGTAAAGGCGGGGAGAGGAGCGAGTGCACTGCACCATATTGCCGCGCGTCGGAATGCACGGGCGCAAGGCCGCGGAGTAGAGAAGGCTTCTTTCTTTCTCCCTGGATCCTGGAAAAAGGGGAACCAGGTGTCGAAGGTTGTGGCTTTCTGATAAACCTGAGTTTGCCAAATATAACGGGGATTTGGCGTTACTGTCACTTAGCCGGCCGCGAAGACGCTGCGGCGCCCGCCCCCGCCCCTCGGCTCCAGACTGCGGCGGTGCGCACTGAGTCTGCGCGCGGGGCTTTTCTCGCTGATGCTGCAGATACAGTGCTGAGAGGCTCGGGTGGTGGCGGCGGCGGCGGCGGCGGCGGCGACTGGGGTGGGGGTGGACGGCGCGGGTGGGGGGCGCGGTCATGGTGGTATTGAGATCGGGTGCGGTAGTAAGGCCGGGTTCTTAGCCTGGCCGGAAAGGAGGAGCCGCTACCCCCTGAGTGCTGCTGCTTTAGCAGACTGGAAAATACGCGCCAGCTCCCTGTCACATACCACACACACTTCCACCTCCGCGCCTTTGCGATCCCGCATAGAGGGAGCTTGGAAATCTCTGCCGCCTCTCCCCCGGTTCCTGCTGGCTGCGCCCGCGCAAACAACGGCGCGCTACATCTGTTCGTAGACTTTATTGGTGTTTGTCTTGTTTAAATCATTCTGCCTCCTCACACAGGTCTCGTAAAGACTGAGTATCCACTCAACGAATTTCTTTTTTTCTCCTTTTCGCTTTAAATTTTCCTTTAAGGGGAGGTCCTTCAATGCCTGTAGATTGATCAGACGAGTTGAGGACCAGCCAAATCCCAGCAGCAGCCCCTTTTCTGTTTTGAGGTGGTAAAAATTCTCCCCAAATATCTCCTGCCCGCTTCAACCCCCTTAATCCTCGCGGGGCTCCTTCGTTTAGCCGCCGCCGAAAAAAAATTAAGAGTACAGTTCAGATAACAAAACCAGAACTGAGATCTGATGGGGCTGGCAACGTTGACCGTGATTGAAAACTGGGGGAGTTTTATGTGAGGAAATGCCGTGTACGATCAAGTGGCACAAAGTCAAAAGAAGGAAAGAAAAGGACCTAGGAACACTTCAGTACACAAAGTTGCCATTAAAGTTTATTTCCCTTTTATCCAGATAGGTGACGCTACACTTTGCCAGTTACTAAAGGCTGCAGGTTTTTTGCTCAGAAAATAATACTGAGGTTTCCAACATGTGTTTATTCCCCAGGCACGCGCGCACACACACGGTCTATCCCCACAAGCAAGCACGATGACAGGACTGCCAAGCATTTAAACAAAGACAGCACTCCCCGCCCCAGCCTCAGTCCTCCAAAGTCTACCCTCTCCCGCTCTCTGGAGTTTGATGTTCTTTCTTAACCGCTGCAGCCTATCATGGTTTCTCAAACACCAGCGTGGCTCCCGGGCCCACGCGGTTCCCTAAGCCATCGGTAACCATGCCCTAACCAAGACGCTAAATCGCAAACCCGAGACACTTGGTGGGATGGGGAACATCCTCTGAGAAAAGGGGAGAATAGGAAAGGAAAACGTTTCCTGACACCCACTTCGGCACTCTCACACACGCACTTGGCATTAGAGGAGGAATTTTACCTGCTGGAGGGAAGGAAAGCAAGACCCCCTTCTTCCCTCTCCCCCTCCCCCAGAAGGCCGTGGCTACACTTGCTGGGGAGGGGGCGGGGCAGGCTTTGGCTTAAGAGAGACTGTCTGGGACTCTGCACACTCGGAGTGGCCCCCGGAGCTGAAGCTGGGCTTTCCGGAGCGCGGCTGCTGACTAGTACTCCCTCCTGTCTCCCTCCCCCCGATATTCCTCCCTCCCTCTCTGCTAGTGTGTAGTTTCCGCGCCTCCGCTGCTATCGCCGCCGCCGCCGCCGTCGCAGCAGCAGCTTCAGGGACAAGCTTGAGCCGCGAGCGAGCCAGAGAGCTCCCAGAAGCAACCACCACTTTGGGCAAAACTTGCCGGTTTCCGACTCCCGGCTAGTGAGCAGGAGCTTCCCACTTGCCATTTGGTGTCTATGAGCTGCGGCAGCCCAAGGGGCGGCGGGAGCGCCCACACCAGACTCTCCCAGACGCGAAAGGGGACGAGACAACTGCGGAATTCACCCGCCGTGCCAGGGCACTTCCGAGGCAACAACCGACTGGCACTTTTTCTCCCCTTGGCAAACTGGCCTTTTTTTTTTTTTTTTTTTAAGATACTTGGCAGCTGTCTCTGACTCCACCTCCCCCTCCATTCTCCTCCCCAATGCCTTTGGCTTTCCTTCGGAAATCCGGACAGAATTGGGCATCTTTGTTAATTGCCTTTGGGGGAACCCAGCCGGTGGCTTTCGACCGGCCAACGTCGCCTGCGCACAGAGCCTGGTTTGCTCACCTTTGAACTGCAAAGGGATCAAGTTCTGCTCGAGTTGCCTGCATTGGGACTGGGAGAAGGAAAGGGAGCGTGCAGGAGAGAGAGTGGAAGAAGGGGAAAGGGGAAAGGAGAGGAGGGAGGAGAAGGAGGAGGGAGGAGGAGAGGGAGGGAGGGGAGGGATCGAAAGAGAGCGGAGAGGCTGCAATCTCCTCCCTGAATCGCGCACAGCGCTGCAGATCCCAGTGCTCCGACATGCGGGCCGAATGCAGGTGAGGAAAGGCACGGACTCTGCGGCTGAGAACCCAAACTTGGGCACCGCGCGGTGCGCACGGCTCAGCCTTCGCCCCCGCCGGCGAATTGCTGCTGCGGTTTCAGGCGGCGGCTTCGTGACTAATGACCTTGCGCAGAGTTGTTAAGAAAAAAAGAGAAAAGCGAGCTCTCGGGGGTGAGAAGGGACTGACTCTTTGGGCGCCCCTGAAGATGGCTCGAGCTGCTTTTTCGCGCGCGGGGGAAACCCGGACTCGGACCGCTCTGTAACGCGAGTGGTCTCCGCTGCACGGTGCCCGAAGCGACCTGACGGTGATTTTTCTTTCCGATCTGTTGACTGGCTCCCCCGCTGCCTGAGCGGAGTCAGAGTTGAGACTGGCTTGTTGCTGACCCTAGCGCCTCGTGCAGGAAGCGACTCACGTTTGTCTGGGCAGCCGGAGCAGAAGCTGGGTCTGGAGTGAGTGGCTGAAACGTGAATTGGATTCAACTCGAGTAGCAGCAGCAAAGACGAGCAGGGTTGGCAGGCGGGGGAGGCTGCAGGCTCGCTCCCCACCGCTTCTCGGCTCCACTGCCCGCCTGCCGGAGCGGTACCGGCCCCTTCCGACAGAGCCGGGACGGGAGCCCGGGATCCTCCGCCCGCTGCGGGGATGACTCCGGGGGGGCGCCGAGCCCGCGGCGCGCAGTGTCCCGTGAACTGTGAGTACTGCGACTGAACGGCGGCCGGCGAGCGGGCGATTAGCACCCATTGCATGAATTATGAAACAATAACTTTAGGAAGAAGCAGGAGGGAAAAAAAAGAAGGATCTATCGCTGGTTCTCCCTGGCCGACTCTGCACTCTGCTCTTGCCCCCTCCCTCCTCTCCCTCTCGCTTCTCCCTTTCCCGGAGAGGGGAGAGGGCTGGGAGGTGGGCTAGCGGCCGACCCCAGAGGAGGGTGGCGCGAAGGGGGCTGTGATTAGAAGGAGCAGTAGCAGCAGCAGCAGGAGAAGATGCTGAGGATGCGGACCACGGGGTGGGCGCGCGGCTGGTGCCTGGGCTGCTGTCTCCTCTTGCCGCTTTCGCTCAGCCTGGCGGCCGCCAAACAACTCCTCCGATACCGACTGGCGGAGGAGGGCCCAGCAGACGTCCGCATAGGCAACGTCGCCTCGGACCTAGGCATCGTGACCGGCTCGGGTGAGGTGACTTTCAGCCTCGAGTCAGGCTCGGAGTACCTGAAGATCGACAACCTCACGGGAGAGCTGAGCACGAGCGAGCGGCGCATCGACCGCGAGAAGCTGCCCCAGTGTCAGATGATCTTCGACGAAAACGAGTGCTTCCTGGACTTCGAAGTGTCGGTGATCGGGCCCTCGCAGAGCTGGGTGGACCTGTTCGAGGGTCGGGTCATCGTGCTCGACATCAACGACAACACGCCCACCTTCCCGTCGCCGGTGCTTACCCTCACGGTGGAGGAGAACCGGCCCGTGGGCACTCTGTACCTGCTGCCCACCGCTACCGACCGTGACTTCGGCCGCAACGGCATCGAGCGCTACGAGCTGCTCCAGGAGCCCGGGGGCGGTGGCGGCGGCGGCGAGGGCCGGCGCTCCGGGCCTGCCGACAGCGCCCC
>NW_011888786.1:12274569-12284771 GCF_000151845.1 Pteropus vampyrus
CCTATCGCCCTGGTACAAGTGTCCGACCGTGACCAAGGCGAGAATGGGGTGGTCACCTGCACCGTGGTGGGAGATGTGCCCTTCCAGCTCAAGCCGGCCAGCGACACAGAGGGCGATCAGAACAAGAAAAAGTACTTTCTGCATACCTCGGCCCCTTTGGACTATGAGACCACTCGGGAGTTTAACGTGGTTATAGTGGCGGTGGATTCGGGCAGCCCCAGCCTCTCCAGCAACAACTCCCTGATTGTCAAGGTGGGAGACACCAACGACAATCCGCCCGTCTTCGGACAGTCGGTGGTGGAGGTTTACTTTCCTGAGAACAACATTCCTGGCGAGAGGGTGGCCACAGTGCTGGCGACAGACGCTGACAGCGGGAAAAATGCGGAGATCGCCTACTCGCTGGAATCTTCCGTGATGGGGATTTTTGCCATCGATCCGGATTCTGGGGATATCCTTGTCAATACGGTGCTGGACCGCGAACAGAATGACAGGTATGAGTTTAAAGTTAACGCCAAAGATAAGGGCATCCCGGTGCTGCAGGGCAGCACCACCGTGATTGTGCAAGTGGCTGACAAGAATGACAATGCCCCTAAGTTTATGCAGGATGTCTTTACCTTTTATGTGAAAGAAAACTTGCAGCCCAACAGCCCTGTGGGGATGGTCACGGTGATGGATGCTGACAAGGGGCGCAATGCAGAGATGAGCCTGTACATAGAGGAGAACAGTAATATTTTTTCCATTGAAAACGACACGGGGACCATTTACTCCACAATGTCTTTTGACCGGGAACATCAGACCACATATACATTCAGAGTCAAGGCTGTGGATGGAGGAGACCCTCCCAGATCTGCCACAGCCACGGTCTCTCTCTTTGTTATGGATGAAAATGACAATGCTCCCACAGTTACCCTTCCCAGAAACATTTCCTACACTTTACTGCCACCTTCAAGTAATGTCAGGACAGTAGTAGCTACAGTGCTGGCAACAGACAGTGATGATGGCATCAATGCAGACCTTAACTACAGCATTGTGGGAGGGAATCCCTTCAAGCTGTTTGAGATTGATTCCACCAGTGGTGTGGTTTCCTTAGTGGGAAAACTCACCCAAAAGCATTATGGCTTGCACAGGTTGGTGGTGCAAGTGAATGACAGTGGGCAGCCTTCCCAGTCCACCACGACTCTGGTGCATGTGTTTGTCAATGAAAGTGTTTCTAATGCAACTGTGATCGACTCTCAGATAGCCAGAAGTTTGCACACTCCACTTACCCAGGATATAGCTGGTGACCCAAGCTACGAAATTAGCAAACAGAGACTCAGTATTGTCATTGGGGTGGTTGCTGGAATTATGACAGTGATTCTAATCATCTTAATTGTAGTGATGGCAAGGTACTGCCGGTCCAAAAATAAAAATGGCTATGAAGCTGGCAAAAAAGACCATGAAGACTTTTTTACACCCCAACAGCATGACAAATCTAAAAAGCCTAAAAAGGACAAGAAAAACAAAAAATCTAAACAACCTCTCTACAGCAGCATTGTCACTGTAGAAGCTTCTAAACCAAATGGACAAAGGTATGATAGTGTCAATGAGAAGCTGTCAGACAGCCCCAGCATGGGCCGATACCGATCAGTTAATGGTGGGCCTGGCAGTCCTGACCTAGCCAGGCATTACAAATCCAGTTCCCCATTGCCTACTGTCCAGCTTCACCCCCAATCACCAACTGCAGGAAAGAAACACCAGGCGGTACAAGATCTACCACCAGCCAACACATTTGTGGGAGCAGGAGACAACATTTCAATTGGATCAGATCACTGCTCTGAGTACAGCTGTCAAACCAATAACAAGTACAGCAAACAGGTAAGATGCATCCCAATATATTTAAATATCGCAGACAGGGATAATAACTCTGAGAGAGTATCTTCTACAAAATTTGGTCTTTTCTTTTTTAAAGCTATCATTTAAAAATTCAATAGCAGGAATTTAATATTAATTCATATACCATTACTTTGGTAGAGGCCATCTGTGCAAGGTATACCACTGTATTTTGCAGGTTAGACCAACATTTATTAAACTACTAAAGAAAATATTCAAAGTAGGCAACGTTTTGTACGTCTCTTTGCACTTGACAGCTCTGCTTCATCCTACATTTTCTGTTTCCAGAGTAAATATGTATATATTTTCTTTTGTGGCTACTATGTGGATAATTACATCCAGAGAGAAAATTTCTAAAGTTACTACTGGTGTCTGTGCAACTTGGGCACTATGAAAGTTTTAGCTGTGTTACATCTTATGCAGGATTTTACAGATAAGTGGATGCTGACTCATGTAAATGTTGTACCAAGTCTGAGATACTGAAACGCTGACTACGTTGACAAAAACACTATTTTAAAAGTATTTAATGATCTGCAAATGTAATACAAAACCACATTTTTGATACTTTGATATCTATAACAATTATACTTTTATGAGGTTATACAATCAGCGTTTGCATTCTTCATGTTTGGTATTAAAAGTTTATGAGCAAAAGTACATTGTATGAACCACTTATTATTTTAGCCAAGCAACAAAAATGTTCATGTTTGATGCACTGTGTGCAAGAATATTTTGTATGCACCATGATATACTGAGACTATAAAGATTACATGGAATATTTGACACAGTTGTTTCTCAGTGAAATGTGAAAGCAGTAAAAAAAAAAAAGTATACTTGAGGTTAACTTCAGAAAATATAAAATTTATTTTTGAAAATTTTGCTTGTGTGATATATGTCATACTCATAAAGTTTACTTTTTACACCCACCAAAGTTTGACACACAGCAAATAAAACCTTTTGGAACTGCTGTGTTCAATGCTCTAGCAATTCCACGAATAAATTTGCTAATAAATCACTTATTTCTCAACTCCAGAACTCATCTCAAGAGACATGTTTGTGACTGTCAGATAATATCTAGTACTAGTTTTTCTATTAACTGTGTTTTTTATGTGGAATGTGTGATCTGAGATGAACTGAGGCAAAGGAAAAAGTTATTTTATAGCCTCATTAAAGATGTTATTGATGGACACATTAAGATGTTATTGATGGACACATATTATTATCTCTAATAAAGATATTAGAGAAAAGAGATTAATTCATTACTGCTTTCATAATTTTAAAAATTAATTTCCTAAAGAAATATTTTCTCTGTATAGTACATTACTGTAACTACTTGGATAAGGTGAAACAGTCTTAGTATGTTTTTATATCCAATAATCAAAGCAATCCAAGAAAACACAAATTTGAACTATATTGCATTGAATGGCTTTTGAAAATATTTATTTCTTTTAAAAAGAAATATGTCAAGTGAAAGTTTTTACTTGTTGTGTCATCACTTTTCCTGGAATTAGAAGCAGATTTTGTTTCATTTTTGGTGCTTTTATCGTTTTGTAAACAAGGACAATTCCAGTTAAAATAATAGCACTTTTGTAAGATTACTTATAAATACCCACAAATAAATTGAGATCTGTAGAAATTTCCCTACAAAATGGTAATTTGTAGTGCAAAAGTCTATGAAGAGATCTTTCTGCAGAACATTTACTTCTCAGCTTTTGTCCTAATAAGATTTTTTGTCTTGTGGCTGAATGGCATTTTCATTCTAAATTGTGGAATCTTAAACTTTTGAGTAGACATATCAGTGGCAGATTTATAGATTTTTTTATGTAACTACCTCATGTGTTCTGTGCTATCATTTAAGCTTTGTTTGACTCATCAAATGGGATTAGCTCTATATTCTTGAATATTTAAAACAGTCAATATCGAGACTGTTGTGGCATCCTGTTTAAAAGGCAATGTAATATGCTTATAAATAAACTAATGTATGGTGTTAGTCTCTTAGCTGAGCAAAGACGTCCACATACCCTACAAAGCCATTGGAATAAATCATACAGTTTGCCAAAAGTGACTTTGCAAAACTTGTATGTTGTGAGGTATTCAACAGATATATAAAGTTTTAACCACAATAAATACTTGATCTAAAATGAAATGAAGGTGAATGGAGTGCATTCCCATTAATGTAATTAGTAATAGTAATTGATACGCTTCATCTCAATATTGCTGTCAGGGGACAAGGGATCCATTTACAAAGTTACATTCTGTTTAGACATCTGACGTGATAAAACAGGATCTTTTTTTTGTTTTAATTTTTGTTTGTACCATAAGTAGATAATTTTCTATTCTTATTTTAAAAAGATATTACCTTTAGTCTTTACATCCTGCCAAAGTGTATTTTGTTTGATTACACCTGAAGTAAAATAAAATTTAAAAAATGACTTCAGGGTTTTGTTATAATTTTCCCCCTTCGATACTGAACTTAGCTAAGGAAAACCTTGAGGGTTGCCATCTTTTAATTCCTTTCGTAGGAGTTAATTAAAAATCTGAAACTTCATCTAACATAAATTCTTCATTTTATTTATATTTTCCTGAGTTGCCTTATCGCAGTTCTTTACTTGTGATATAATGGAAGTGATGTTCGTTACTGTGTTCTTACCTTCATGAGGATTAGACATTTTGAAGTGTTGTTCCTAAGTCTTCTTAATAGCTACATTATAATAAGTTAAACAGCTTTGTAGGAATAAAAGTTTGTAAATAATGCCCCCACCCCCAATTTTTGGTTTGTTTTCAGAGCTCTAGAGTTCTTCAAGTAAGTCTATAGTTACTCTTGGGCAGAAGCTAGGAGATGTGTGTTGCAGAGTTGCTGGAATTGTTGCTAAAATTCACAGGTCAGGGAAACTGATCTTGTAGCCCAGGTTTTCATGGTTTAGACCTTTGCCCTTGAAGCCCTTGGTCTCAACTGAATAATGTGTCTAGTTGAGCAAACCGTAGATCATTGACAGCATTATGGAGATTAAGTGTCTACCTTTTCACTCATTCTTCCCTTGCTTATAAAATCTGGCCTTGGTGATGATTAAAGTTTTATGACCTGTAAGTACAACTGTGTTTTTAATTTGTGAAATAAAAGCAGAAGCATTGTTTTTCTATTTATCTTGAAATCTTCTGTGTTTTACTGTTAGTAGTTTTTTTTTCCATTGTTTTAATAACATAATTCCAAAATATTAGTAGATAATATAAAAGTATAGTTAGCACTTTGCTTATTATGTTTAAGTCCTGTTGAGCTTATCCTGGCTGTGGTGTTATTTAGATAATGCACTGGCAAGTAAAAATTTTATTGTATTTAGTAAATGGAAAGTAAGGTACTTTATTTTTGGCAGGAGTATAGAAGATACAACTTGGATAAACATTAATTTAAAAATCTATTTGTAGCTGATCCTAAAATACTCAAGAAAAATTCATATCTCCAGTGACAGTTTTCCTTACGTAAGGAACTGCTGAATGTAGTCTGAATAATATGTCTTTAATTGATCAAATCGTGCTTGATATTCATTGTATAGTTAGTAAAAAATATGGCACTGATTTTTTTAATTACTTCAATTTAGGAAGCAAATGGATGACGTGATCTATTTGCCATCATCTATTAGAGTTCTAAGCACTGAGAAAACTAAATATCAATTTGTGTATGTATATTACACTCTATATATTATAATGGAAACACATCTGCAAGGTGATGCCAACCACAGCTTCCAGCTCTAATTCTGTAAGCATAACTTCTACAGTATGGATTCTCCTTACTGTAACTAAGAGCACTTTCAGGATCTACAGCAAATCCACATATAGTGTGATTTCTGTTACCTTTGGCTTATTATCATAGGCAAGAGAATAGTGACTGATGAAAGTTATGCTCTATTGTTAGTCGGGAGGTATCTATTACCTGAATCTCCGTATGGAACAAGGAAAGAGTAATCCACTGATTTGATCTTCAATCTATACGCACATTTTTATGGAAGTCCAGGTATGACAATTTGAACCTTGTCCCAAACTTATCGTAAGTCAATTAATGACTTAGACATAAAACCACAAGTCAATTTAAGATTTTAAGTAGATCATGCAGCTGGAGGAATATAGCCAAATCATTCTTTCTTGTTATCTTTCTTTCTTTGAGTAATTATATATTTCATACATGGAATAGTATGCACATGGTATATATCGAAATCTCTCTCTCTCTCTCTCTCCCCCTCCCATCCCCCTCTTTTCTTTCTCTCGCTGTCTCTCTCCATCCTCACCCCCACACACAGTTATATAAACCAACTGTGGTCCCATTAGACTTTATTTTGCTGTGGTTTTCATACATTGACATGTGAGAAATATTTGAACTTTAAGAACATATAAAATTGAAATAAAATATATAATCCAATGCTTAATGTCTGTATCTAAAATCACTAGAGTCATCATATTTTAGAATTAAAAGACATTAACCAAACTAGTCCCCTCATTTCATAGAAGAGGGAACTAAGGCCTCATATGAAAAAGTAATTTGACCCGAGATCACAAGATTATCAGGGATATAAAGTGGACTAGAGTCCAAGTTATGGAATGCAGAGTCCAGTGTTCTTTTTATTGCATACTACTTCTAGGGGAAAAAATGGAATTTTTTATAACTTTCAATGTATATACTCCAATAGAATAGTGACAGAAATCTGTTGAGATTTATTGATCTATGTGTAACTAACTATATATTCAGCTATATAGATTAACGTTTCTACAATAAAATGCAATGCTGCTTTACTTCAGGCTCTAGTTTTTCCTATAAAATGATCAGGAAAATTGTAATTTAAATTTTATAGATTTTTGAATAGAAATTAATATTACTTTCCCCCTTATGTAAGATAGCAATTGCTGCCATACATTAAAATAACTTAACCTAGTTTAAAACAAATATTCTACAAGTTAACTATCAGAATTTTAATTTTAGCAGAACAGTGACAATAGATTAAGTACCCTTTCAGCATTTAGAATAATCTCAATAAAAACTTGTTTTTCATGGAAATTAATAAAAGCTTTCTATACATTATGTATGAAACTTTCTTTGCATTCTAACTGAGATAATCTTTATTTCTTTTCATCGATATTGATGATTCCCTTTGGCCTCTGTGCCCCTTTGCATTTTGCCAACTTCACCCATACCCTTTTACCTTAGTAGCATTCATAATGCACAATTGTGAACTAATTTTTCCTCTAAATTTGTTTTCTAGCAAATTTTTCAAAGACTATGACATTTTGTTATTTTTTAATTGGGTTGCTTCCTTGTTAGGCAGTTAACACATCTAGTGTATTAGATTCTAAATTTATGTAGTAAATCATAAATGATTAAATTTATTACTTTCAAAGTGAAATCTGAACTATTTTTAAAACTAAATGTAATATGACAAAACCATTGCTTTGCCATAGCCATCGATGCCATCAGACATTTTAACATCAAATTTTTTTTCCCCTAGGAGAGGGTGGTGGTAGAGGTTATGTAGGAAATTTAGTATAATAATTGTTTAGATCTTTATATTTAAGCTGTATATAACCAATGTCTGACTATAGCAAGGCTTCCCATTCATTCATTTACTATGACTCTATAGAAGTAGTAAGATCTGTTCATATATATATGTATATATATATATATATGTGTATATATATGTGTATATATATATATATATATATATATATATATATATATATATGTATATATATATATATGTGTATATATATATATATATATATATATATCTTGAGTCAGCTTTGCTTTTCTTTCTTATTTATTCTAAAAGCCCTTAGAATCTTTTCTAAAGCAGGAACTCTGTTTCGGAACATTACACAGTGCTTTATTTAGCATTAGTGTTGTGGGAGAAATCACATTCCAAGAAGAATTGAGCTGAAACCACTAAAACTAATCTTAATTATCACTTCTGGTGAATTAATGTTTTAAAGGCGGAATAAAGCTTTATTTTCAGGAATTTAGTAATGTTTGTATTGAACTCCAATGCTGTGTACAAACAACAACAACAAAACTGTCAAAGCTTCCAAGTAGGGTTCATCTGACAAGTTAATTCCCCCCACCAAGCATATTTATTATTTACAAATACATAATTTGCAAATAAAAATTCTCTGCTTTTAAACCTCTACCACAGCATTTCGATTGGGCATAAGATGCTAGGGAAATTTTCTTCATTGCATTTTTTTTTTTACCTGCATAAATCTTTATTTTCCTTCTTTCAGATGCGTCTACATCCATACATTACTGTGTTTGGCTGAATTCCACTCTAATATGATGCTCCATTATGCACCATACTCTGATGACCTTGCTACTCCGAAACCTGCTGGAGCCTGCCCTTGGCCGTGGGGTATCAGCCAATCACTGCTTCTTCCACTTGTCGTGCATTTAATTTTTAAGTTTTTTTTCCCCCTCTCATTTAAGGAAAAATAATATTAAAGTAAATAAACATAAAATAAACAGTGTTAATAAAGAAATGTGCTGCTAATGGATGTCTAAGTCACCGGGAATTCCATTCTCAAAGAAGTAGTTAGAAGAAATTAATTGTGAAGTCTTTTAAAAAATCCAAAAGCATATTTCAACAATAATTTTAAAACTCTGGCTTTATGTGAACCAAAGAAAATTAAGTCTATTAAGTCTTTGTCTATAGTACATTAAATACTGACTTTCAATAAAATCTTAAATTGATCAATACTTTTAAAGTGTTATGGAATAACAGCCATTTCCAGGCCAGTGAGATAGTTCTGTTATGGTAAAGAATAGTGTCTCTTGCTCATTCTGTGTGTGCATATGTAAATAGCATTGTGTGTGTGTTTGTGTGTGCTCCCACACATGGATATAGAAGGATTTTGAGCAATATTTATAAAAAATACTGGTTGTAAAACAAATTTGAGAGATTAATTTTGTATTTACCACAGGCACTGCCAATGCATTGGTTTTCCTTAATCTTGAAATGCTACCCAGAGTATCTATAGAATTTTAAAGGTTTTGTTTTGTTTTGTTTTGTTTTTTTGTTAAATTTCTTGAGAAAATTTAGAATCTTTCAGTTAGATTTACTGAAGTCACTGTGGTCACATTCTGAAGGAATATGTGGCTTCTTGTTTTTGTGGACTACATTTATCTGAAGACTATTCTATTTGATGTCAGATAACATAAATTTAAGCAACTTCTGAGAATTCAGCATGTTACATTACCATTGTCAAGAGAGCAAGCGGCTGAATTTAGTTGTATAAGTAATTTTTCAGGTAAGTCAGGAAATCATCTGGTTGATCACTCTATATTTCCATATTTATGTTTCTATTTGTTATGTTGTACATGTTTATGTGCCTAAAAATAACTGTTCCACATGTAGAGTTTGACAATTTTATAATACATTTAACACATCATCTGCCCTATTAAAACTTACTCCAAGTTTTGAAATACTGACCAAGAATGCCAGATTCTTGAGATTTTTTTGATGAATAATTGTCAACATAAAAACTTTTTAAGCAAAATAAATAAATATTGAAACAATAAAGTGTGGAGAGATAGGAAATGCACTGTAACCCATGTAAATCTCTAATGTATTTATTTCAGCTTTTTATTCTTTTAGCTGTTTATTTAATTTTACAAAAAGGGAAATTTCAGAAATATTGAGATGCTAGAGAAATCCGTGAATAAAACTGAATTATCCTCAAAGTCTCATTTTATTTTGAGCTCAAGGCCCAGGGTAAGAAGCTGGTGAAAAGAAATCTTACCACTTTCTGCTTCCTGGAAATGTCATGTTTCGTCATCGTAAATAGTAAACTTCCTTAAATGGACTTAAACTATGAATCCTGTAACAGATCAGATCAACTCAAAAACAAATTGTAGACAAAATTCCAGAATTTGGGGATAACCTAATGTGCAACCACTAGGGGCAATATTTATGAACACCTTCACAAAGAACATTCTAAGGTAGCATTTTGCAAACTCTAGTTGCAACACGCTTCTGTGGCATGAATCAGTTTGTGAGTCTCTACCATGATTAGAAAGATATGAAATAAAGCTGAAAAAATTCTAGTACGTAGAGTAAATATTATATTGTGCAATCTATGTTTCAGTTGTGTTTGTGTACATGTGTGTGTTCCTGTACTTGGTTGCTAAGTAAAAAAAAAAAACTGTTACTGTGGAAGCCGTTGAAAGGGTTGAGAACCACTACTCTGGATTGTTTGGAGTGGGAAACGATGGCTATCTACTATTATGATTAGAAAAGCATAATAAATCAAAACAAAAAAATTACTAACATTCTTAAGGATTTTAGTCTACTATTAAGCTG